>NC_092206.1:31777780-31903953 GCF_043381705.1 Parasteatoda tepidariorum | reverse complement strand
CCTCCCTCGTTCAAACTCCGTAAGTTGCTTGAATTTCTTATTCTTCCGTCGTGGAGGCATACTCAGGTCTCACTAAACGTTTGCCACTAACAAATAATCATAGACTATTTTCAACGTCCCGCTACAGCACTTTATTTATACGCTTTCAGCATCAATTCAGAGGGCGCTGCGCGCGCCACGCACGCGCGATGGCTCTGAAACTTTATTAATTTGCATAATATCCTATAATTGACATTTGCTGCGAATTTCATTTGATTCTGATGATTCCTTCATGGTGTTGCATTTTCTACAAACAGCAGTTTAAATACTTATTTTTAGACAATCTGTAATATAAAAAATCGAGATTGAAAAAATTATAATTTTTTATTAATTCTTGCGCTGATATTTAATTGATGAATTCTGAAAATTGCATTCAGTTATTTTATATGATGTTACTCTTTCTTATTTATGATTATTATTATTAATATTATTTATCTATTTCACTTTATTATTATTATTAATATTAATAACAAGAATTCTTTATAACCAATTTCCAAGTCTGGGTATTTTCATGTTGGATCAAAAGAAAAAAGTTTGACCTTCTGGTCTAACTTTGAAGTCATATTTGATTTTCGGTGATTTGTTGACAAATAACAGCTATAGTCATACACCATATGTTAATTAATAAAAAAAGGAGGAACATCATTAGTAGGAAGTTTACTAATGCATTTATTTGTTAATTATTCAATAATGCGTCGAAAAAAAGTCTTAACATTTCGTCATTTGCTCTGGGAAGGGGGGAAAATGTTGTGATGAACAAATGACAATTACAACCTCGGAAATGTTCATGAAAATCTGTTACAAAATGTGATAATTTTCATTTACAAGCACGCGACTGAAGCTCAGTTTCATATGCAGTCATAAACAATTGAAAAAAATGAGTTTCTGAACATGATCATCAAACTAAAAGTAACTGTGTTAAACACGTTTAAAGTTATAACCTTTACTTAAACACTCATTTTGAGCTATGCATCATGTTTTCAAACACGCATTTTAAGTTACATCCACCGTTTTAAACCCCCATTTATTTTTTCAAACGTGAATTTAAACTATGCTGAAAACGAAATTTTCACTATAAAGTTAAAAATTACAGTGTTAAACAACAGTTAAATTACAGTTAATCAGTTAACCATTTATTTATGATTATGCATACAATTAAAAATGCATTTAATTCATATATCGGTGTAATAACACATAAACTAAAATAATAGCGATGAATAACGGGGGGGGGGGGTATTTAAACAACTTTGATGTAAAAAGAAATTCCATTAAATTTTTTTAATGTGATGTAACACAAAACAAGATAAACATGCTGTCAATGATAGTTATATAGTTTTTTAAGAACAGAAAAAGTAGCGTGATCTATTGAATCAGTTTGTGAATAAATTTTGCACCAGTTGGCCGAAACTTATATACCAGCTTATAAGCCAGCTGGCACATAAGGCCTTTTTTCAAGCACTCCTGTCCTGAATATACCTTTATTTAAAATAGCGTTAGGTCATAAGATTTTTGAAATAATTCTTATGCTGAAGTTCTAAGATTAATAAGATTACTCTAAGAATATTCTAAGATAAGATTATTTCAGGATTAATAAGATTATTCTAATTCTTATTCTAAGATGTAACGTGATCCATAGTTTCAGTTTATGAGTTCCGAAAAATATTACGCGCGAAATAATGTAGTAAATAAATGTGATAAATAAATATGGCAAATATAATGATTTGGTAAATATAATAGTAAAAGAATACAAAATATTTAATTCTAAATTGACAAAACTATCTTTGAAAGAAACGTGCTTAAAAGCAGCAGAATTTTCAAAAGAAAGAATAAATATAGCAATAAAGAAAACGTAGGAAATAAAAATAAAAATATGTCATATTTTTATTTTTATTTCCTTCGTTTTCCTTATTGGTAAATATAATGGTAAAACACGAAAAAAGTTAAAATCACTGACTGTTAATTATCTACTTTTGATTTTTTTTTAAAGTAAAAGTTGCGCGATCCGTAGTTTTAGTTTGTGAGTTTATATTAACATTAATGATAAAAGAACGTGGTAAATATAAATGTGGTAAAACACGAAACGAATTAAAATCTCTATGTTAGTTATCGACTTTTTTTTTAAAAAAAAGTAAGAAAAAAAAGTGAGGAAGCAGCGTGATCCGTAGTTTCAGTTTATAATTCCCGATATATATTAATCATAAAATAATCTAAAAAGTAAATGTGATGAAATTATTAATATTGTAAATACAACATAAATGTCGTGAAACATAAAACAAGATAAAATCACTGTCTATGTTAGTTATCTACATTTAATATAAAGAAAAAGATGCTCGATCCTAAATTTCAGTCTGAGAGTTCCGATAAATATTAATCATAAAATAATGTGGTAAATATAATATAAATGAGTTAAAACATGAATCAAGTTAAAATCACTAGGTTAGTTAGCTAAATTTTTTAAATAAAAAAAAAGAAAGAAAGATGGAAAGAAAAGTATCAGGATGCATTGTTTCAGTCGAGTTGCGATAAATATTAATCATAAGATAATGTAGTAAATAAATGATAAATAAATATGATAAATATAATAATTTGGTAAATATGGTAAAATACGAAACAAGTTAAAATCATTGACTTTTAATTATCTATTTTTATTAATAAAAAAAATTACGTAATTCGTAATTTTAGTTTGTGAATTCTGATTAACATTAATGATAAAATAATTTCTTAAATGTAATATAAATGTGGTAAAACACGAAGCAAATTAAAATGACTATGTTAGTTATGTATTTAAAAAAAAAGAAAAAGAAGAAGAAAAAATGAAGAAAGAAAAATGTGATAGAGTGATTAGTATTTTCAGTTCGTGAGTTGTGATAAATATTAATCATAAGATAATGTATAATAATATTAATCATAGGATAATAAGGATGATAAATAAATATGGTAAATATAATAATTTGGTAAATATAATATAAATATGGAAAATACGAAGCAGGTTAAAATCACTGATTTATCTACTTATCATAAAATAAAATGAAAATAAAAAATAAAAAGATGCGTGATTTGTAGTTTCAGTTTGTGAGTTCCGATTGACATAAATGAAAAAATAATTTTGTAAATATAATATAATTGAATACGAAAAACACGAAACAAATTAAAATCCCCATGTCATTTATTGTTCTTAAAAAATGAAAGAAAGAAAAGTAGAGTGATCCGTAGTTTCAGTTTATAAGTCCCGATATATATTAATTATAAAACAATGTAATAAATAAATGTGGTAAACACAATAATGTGGTAAATATAACATGGATGTGATAAAACACGAAACAAGTTAAAATCACTGCCTATGCCAATTATCAACTTATAATAAAAAGAAGAAGAAAAAAGAAAAAGTAACGTGATCCGTAGTTTCAGTTTATAAGTATCGATATATATTAATTATAAAACAATGTAATAAATAAATATGGTAAACATATTAATGTGGTAAATATAACATGAATGTGATAAAGCACGAAACAAGTTAAAATCACTGACTATGCTAAGGATCAACTAATAATAAAAAGAAAAAGTAGCGTGATCCGTAGTTTCAGTTTATAAGTCCCGATTTATATTAATTATAAAACAATGTAATAAATAAATGTGGTAAACATATTAATGTGGTAAATATAACATGAATGTGATAAAACACAAAACAAATTAAAATCACTGCCTATGCTAATGATCAACTTATAATAAAAAGAAGAAGAAAAAAAGAAAAAGTAGCGTGATCCGTAGTTTCAGTTTGTAAGTTCTAATAAATATTAATGACATTCAAAGACGATTGTGACTGTGTCACAATAAAGGAAAAAGAAAGAAAAACCTGACAGTTCGAAATAACGGGGCCCATTCTAAAGGTAAACGACCTTCTCATTTCACGAGGGAAGGTGGAAGTGGGAAAGGTCAAGGTGTGTTTTTCTGTTCCGCATACTTTTTGTCGAAAATGCTTTTACTGTCTTCCCAGGTTGAGCACATGTATTTTCACGCACGCTCGCCATTTCATTTCGCCTGGTTGAATGTGACAAAATGCGGTAATTTTGAGAAAATGCGAGCTCTCCTATCCGTAATTGCTTTAGACTGTTGACCTTTCACATTCTATAACTGTATGGTTGCTTCATAAATATGAAAGTGAAACACAACAATGATTTTAATCCTATTTTAACAACTCAATCATTTCAAAAAATAAATACTTCGAAATTAATGTTTAGTAATATAAATTAATTGTGTGAAAAAAATTTTTTTGGAAAGGAACGCTTGATTTTCTAAAAAGGATCGAGAAAGAGTTTATAGGTATTTAAATCAAATACTAATAACAAAAGAAATCATCGCGAGCCCTTGTAAAATTTATAAAATTTCTTTTTAATTAAAATTTTTTAAATCTTAAAAATAATTTCTTTGTTAAAGAAGAAGATTAGTAAACTGTAGTTTGTTCAAATTACGTGTACCATATTTCATAAAATTTGTAGTAAAATTTCTTCAATTTATAGTCCAACACTGATAAAAATTTTCGTGTATTTGAACATCAAAATGGTGGCAACTACTTTACGCCACAGTCGTGTTCGGTAAGATATTGCACGATTATCGCGAGATAGTTTTTACAGTGTAATGATTACAAATTGTAAATCTTGAATGATTTGCGAAAAATACTTTCATAAAAACCTTTTTAGAAATATTACTGATTGGCTATTAATACCAACAAGAAAAAAAATTTTCAGAATATTAAAAAGTCTCAATTATGTAAACTTAACTATTATAAATACTTATTAAAATGATTTAGCTGAGATTTATATCAGTATAAAAAATTCAAATAAATATCAATAAAGTAATAACTCGTGACATCAACTAGATAAAAAAATTTTAAATTGTTAATAATCAAGATGAAGTTTATCACTTGTTGTGAGTTTCATTTATATTAAAAAAAACTTAAGCTTTGCTGATAAATTTTAAATAAATAATTTTTTAATTTTTGGCGAAATTTTTTCCCTTAAAAATCTTAATACTAAATAATTTTATAAGCATTTGAGAAATTATTATTATTCTAAAATAAAGAAAATTTACTAGGATAAATGTATGTAATAACGCAATTTGTTTCAAGATGACTTTACAGAATGCAATTCTTTTACAAATCTTATTAAATTATTATCTCGCTATTAACATAAGAAAAGTTAAAATCAATTGAGTAATAATTGATCGCCATTTGATAATGAAGTACAGATCATGGACTGCATTAAATTGAGTAATATTACTTTATACGAATAAACTTTAACCCACTTTTTGATCACTAACTTCATACTGTATTTGATTACCCATTCATATCATTTGAATAAATATTAATTCATTTTTAAATCACTAAATCCGTATAATGGACTAAAACTTTTAAAAAGACTCACTAAACATAACACTTTAAAAACATCGGTTCAAAAATTTTCCCTATGATGCCATACAAGTTCAGTGCAACCTTAATACGGAGTAAACTTGAGCCAAGTTTCCAAGTTGTACTATAGCATCGTATAATCAAGTTTAAAAAGGATTCCTTTGCCAATTGATATGGTAACACTTGCCAATCAATGAAGCGTGTAGCAAATGTTTATCATTTCTTATCAAGCAGCAAAATTTCTAACAGGGTAAATACATACCTATATTGAAAATAAAAACAATGAAATAGAAAATAAACTACATAAACTACAAGAAATGCAAGTAAAAAATAAGATTCGTAGACAATAATAATTCGTTGAAATTGGTATGATGATAAAAATGGCAAGAAGTTTCACGTCTTATTTGAATCTCAAATTTTATTCCGTATAGATATAAACAATCAAGGCAAATGCAAACATAAAAATTTTTTAATTTTCTAAGTACTATTTTTATTGATCTAATTTTCTCCCAAGTATTTCCAACAATATAGGAACGCAAATTTGCAAGATAGAAAACGGCATGTTTTAATCTGCATCATTGCTACATTCTAGTATATTATAACAGCTAAACATTATTATAACAGTATTGCTATATTATAACAGCTAAAATTTATTATCAATTTATGTCTATTTCAGGTGGAAGTAGAGACATCCAACCATATACCTGCCATGACCCAGCAACAAAAGAAGAAGGTGTGTGTATGTTTTCATGGAACTGCCAAAGATCAAATGGAACTCATTTGACATACTGTATGGACAGATTTTACTTCGGCAGTTGTTGCAAGCTCCCTCCGGGGGTATATGTTGCAACACCTTCTTCGATAGACTCTAATGATGTCACAGAAGTTCAATCATTTAAACAAAAACCAACACAGTTGCAAACACAAAAACACAGTAGTTATACGACAGAATCTTCTGAACGCCAATCAACCTCTAGAATTCCATCTAAACCAGTTAAAGCTTCCAGTACAGAATTTCCTCCTGGTCTTGTAACATGGAGGCCTCACGCGTCCCCATCCACTACTGTAAAGCCCATCAAAGTAAAGCCAACGAAGCTGTTTTCAACTAAACCTTTGTTTGCAAGCACTGTCGATGACCAGAAAGTAGACAACAGAATTAAAAATGAAACAGCGCACACAAGTGCTAAGGAAGCTTCGAGTTCAACCTCGATTCCGAAAAGACGAACTAGGCCAACAAGACCCAGTGGATCTACCAGTAAAAGAAGGACGAGACCAACAAGGCCTCTATTAAGTTCGAGTACAACTGCAACAATTACTAGAAGAAAAACTAGACCTACACGGCCTCATACGACATCAACTACACCTTTACCAGTTTCTAGCACACGTAGATCAACTATCGGAACTTGGTCGAATATTTTGGAGGGAAGTACTCGTCCTCTTCCTATAACCAAAAGAACAACAATTCGAAATTCTATTAGCTATCCAAAAACCACTCCAACTGTTGAGTACAGCACAAGAAACATCTCGAGACCTTTGCTTGTTACTGTTTTAAAAACAAAGCCAACAAAGCCTTCTACCGTTACAACTCCGAGAACAAAACCATCTAAACCTTCAACGGTAACAACTCTGAGGGTAAAGCCGACTAAGCCTTCAACAGTTTCAACGTTAAGGGCTAAACCAACACGTCCAACACCACCTATTAAAGTAAAACCTACAAAACCTAGTACTTCTCAAACTGATTCCTTGCCATCAACGAGGTATAGCAGCAGAAAACCAATTGAATCGACTTATTATGAATCAACAATAGAGATAGTAACTTTCCCGCCTTTTCCTGGCATGACGAAAACGACAAAAACAACTCAGTCAACAACTACTACAACTCCTAAACCTCGTCGAACTAGCTTGAGACCTAAGCCTACAACTCCACCACCAACCAGACCTAGTACTACCACATCAACTCTGCCACCAACTGATCAATCAACAACTCCGAAAATAGTTCCAGGATTGGAGTATACAAAAGGTATTAATATATACTTTTTTCTATATGAGAGTGATTTTTTCTAATGAACCTCTTTATGGATTTCTTATCTATTAAAATTATGAGGTCATTCATGTTAATTAGAATAAAAATCAATGAATCAATTTTAAGTTATTATATTAGAAGTGGTTACAAACTTTAGATCATCATAAATCCACAGGCTCTATTCAAAACTTTCAGGTGTTTACTTTCTGAAGAAATCCACAACGAAAAGTTAAAAATAACTCACGAAAAACGATCTCTGCAGCTTAACGAGATTTTGTTTTTTCCAAATTATTACATACATGAAAGCAAAATCATTTACAGACTCGAGCTTTTCAGTATTTTGAATCTAGTTCTCCGTATTTTATTTAACTATTTTTTTAATATTTTTAAAACAATATGGGTATATTTCTTATTAATTTTAACTATCAAAATGATAAACTGCTTAGCATTTTTACGAAGATAAAATAAATTGGACTTTTTATTTTTTATTACATTAACATATTATCAAACTAAATTTGAGACTATAACACTGAGATTTAAAAAAAAAACTAGAAAACAAAATTAGTAAATTTAATGTAATTTCCTACTCTTTTGTATTATAAATATCAGTACCAAATATAAAAACTGCTGAACTTAAAAAACTGAAAAAAGTAACACCGAAGCTCATGTTAATTCTTTCCATCTTTGACATCCGAATTCACGTTATTAAATTAATTATAAATATTTCAAATCTAACCTCTTCTTGCACGAAATGAGTTTGATATTTAGATTTGTTGTGTTAGATCTGGTGATGTTAGATTGTAAAAATGCGTTGAGCAGCGATGATTATCCTCTTATTTATTAAAAAAAAAAAATTTAGAAAATTTATTGCAGGTAAGCATCTCTATGTTTAGAACTTTTTAGGTGAAATCAAACTAGATTTATATAGTTTGAAAAGGTAACATAGAAAATTCGTATGACTTACATTAATTTGCTTAACTCCGACCCACCCCCGTAGGGGGCATCCAGGAATTAATTTTAAATACATTAAAACCAAAAAATTAGAGAGTTCCAATCTTGTTGGAAATGAATATGTACAAATGAAAGGTAACATTTAACAGTTTGATTAAAATGATCTGTAACAACTTAATATTTACAAATGGATAGATTTCACAATATAAAAAGCGTTTATGATTTCGATACAGATGAACAACAGTGAATTATCACAGTGTAATATCTAATTGCAGTAATCTCGTAGACGAGATATTCTCAAAACAAAATGAGGCAACAGATATAAAGATGATTCATACATTCGTCAAAGTGAACAAAAAAGTAACTATAAAGAGGAGTCGTAGATTCAAAATTTTGAAGAATACAGATATAAAGAAGAAGCAAACATATTGGACGAGTACTTACAGATGAACATAAGAACCTTTACAATTTCCAGTCTATTATTTTGTTTGTAGTTAAAACAGATTTAATTGATCATCAGATTGTTCAAAATTTTCTCATAACTGAAGTCTTAAGCAGTAAACACTTAATGTCAAATACTATTATAAAATATTTCCCTTTATAAATTTCGAAGATATCTGAAAGAGATTTTTTGTTAGGTCTTTCGTGAAATCCAATAGAAGTTTATATTGGTTTTAATCAATTCGGCTTTTAAAGTGTCTCTCAATTATGTTCATTATACCCTTTGATATTTCTTTTTTGTACCTAATTTTTTTGAGACTGTAATATTGCTTACGAAATGTTTTTTCCCCTTACCTCAATATCTTTTATTTCTGAGTAGCACATGTTCTATGTCCTCACATAACATATATCATAAGAAACGAACTATAAATTATTTACGACTGAAAATCATATTTATTTCTTATATGAACACTGATTTTAAATTCAAAGTGTTTTGTAATGACTGCCTTTAATGCATATTTTTAGAATTATTTTCAAAGTTTAAGATAAAAAAAGTATACGCGTTAAATAAGTATTAAGTTCGAAAAAAGTATTCACATCAAACAGTAATTTGTGACCTCATATTGACAAGCATTTTAGACAAAGATTCTAAAAATATGCATAAATTCTGACCATTATGAAACACTCGGTTTATTTATATATGTGTGTGTGTCTTTTTCCTAATATTTCTTAAAATATAGAATTATTTTTAAGAAAGTAAAAAAGAGTAAATATTACTAAATTAGTTCCAAACTTTATTTACTGAAAAGCAAGTATTTATTGTTATGGTTGGAAACTTTAATTATTTACTTTTTAAAACTTTGTATTATTTTTAAACAAAGCAAACAAAAAATATATTTTCCTGTTTAAATATCAAAATTAATTGAGTTCAAATTATGTTTCTAATTCCAAAGAATTCCGAAATGTTTTAAAGGCGAAAACTTTTTTTAAAACAATCGTGAACCTCGGTCCCTCTCAAAACGCTTAGCTACTTAATTTTTTTTATGCATTACTATTGTAGTGTAACTACCACTACAAGAGTACAATTCCAATTCACTAGTATATATAACCCGTGTTAACTCGATTTTAATTTGGGGTACCTATTTGATAGATAGGAGATAGAGGAAGGTTGGCATTGTCAGCATTCTAATTCCCACAGTATTATCTGTAAGTGATATCTTTTTTTGTTCATCTATAAAATTTCTGATATGGAATGCAGCTGTTTTGATGCTAAACACCTAACATAAATCCGTTTTTAAATTGTATTCTTCAACAAAAAAAGACTCAGTACAGAAAAAGTTTATTTAATAAATTTAAGAAGTCTGACCAAGCAAAAATAATAAAGATCCTAAGTACATAACGGCCAAATAATGTTAGAATTCGAGGAAGTTTAAACCAAATCACCAGGAAACAATTCAAACTCAACAACTGAACCAAGGAACCGGAATTTTTCGACTAATTTGTATTTAATTAGTCGACTAATTTGTCTTTAATGAAGGACGAACAAATGAATGAGGTATTGTATTACCTTAGACAACAAAGTACAAATGTGATTTGAACTGTGTAAAATAAATACTACGTAGCGTTGGTAAAAGAAAAACAATTTTAATTCAACGGTTCAGAAGTATGGAACAATTTTCATGTTTAGCTTTAAACTTTGAAGTTGAACACGCTCGAAGAATCCGAATACGTTCGTAATTGGTTTTCCAATAATATTTTTGTATTTAAACTCAGAATTATGTACACAGGAAACGACTTGTGATATTATAACTAACCAATTGTGACGAACAAACCTACCGAAATATAGAATTTAATGTTATACAAAAGAATGCATGCATGTATGTATAGATAGGATAGTCTAATTGTTACATGAATGCATCTGTGGATAGGAAGAAATATTTTTTGCGTGGATACATCTAATGATATAAATGATAGATTTTATGTGGATATTAAGACTGACAAAAATTCCAAGATAAGGAATTTAAGCATTTACCAAAGAATGCACACATGGAAGTATAGATAGGAAAGCCTGATTATTGCATGGATACATTTATGTGAAAAAATGAATATTTCTTGCGTGAATATGTTTATTAATAGAAAAGATAGGAAAAGGAAAATATCTATTGATATCAAATATAGATTTTTGGAAGAATACAAGCATAGTTATTCATTTTTCAAGAGAGTATGATTGACAATACCTGGCTAGCTAACTATGGACACATTTATAGAATTTCTGGACAGCTATTCGTATTCATAGCTGCATAAATGCTCACAGCTATAGATAAACATGTAGACATTTATGAAATGATAATATCTACTTTTGTAAACACTAAATAAATAATGCATAACATCTGCTGAGAAGTCATCTACAAATCATGAAGTAAAGCATTCAAAATATAATGTGTCTTTAGAATGCGAATTATATTAAAATTCTTCTTTTTTATTACCATTTTTTGTTTATTTATTTATTTAATTTAAGGATTTAACTGTCCACAATTTGGATATTCTTAAAAAGCAAATCGTATATATCATTCGATTATTTTCCTAAATTAAAGACGAGTAATGAAGAATGTAATAACTTATAATTTTCATAGTTTTTTAGTACTATGCGCAACAGTACTGTGATAGTAATTAGTACTATGCCACAAAAGCTTTAAAATAAGTTAAAACAGCCAAGGAGTATGTAACTATAGTTAAGTCAGAGACTTATCAGGAATGTATGCTTCAGGTATACAAACATTAATTGACGTTGCATTTTTTTTTTACAATTTATTTAATTTGAGGAAATAAAGCAACGAAAAATAACTGCAATATTTTATCAAATTCAATCATTCATTTTGTGAAAATGGCTATGAATGCTTTTACAGTTTCATTTTACGTATTTAATTAATTCAATTTCAAAGAATATGAATTCTAGCTTTTTTGTCATTTTTTTTATATTTTGATTTAATATAGTAAACCTATGTTTTACAGTCATGTTTTCATTTATAAAAATCGATTGGATATTATTAGTTTTAATAATTATCTAGCTTTTGCTTAATATGTTTAATGATTTTAGCTTATGCTTTTAATATTTTTAATAATTTAGCTAATGCTTAATATGTTTATTGATTTAGCTCATGCTTGTTATTATTTATGATTTAGCTTATGCTTGTTGTTTTTTTAATGTTTTTAGCTTTTATGCTTGCTTTTATACTGATTGCATTAACTAATTTATTCAAGCCTTTGTTCACGTAAGAACTTGCTAACATTGAATTACTTCATTGCTATTCTAAGATTTATGGACATTTGAAAATTATTGATTCAGAACATATTCATCTTGGAACATATTTCGATGAATTCCTAAGTTTTCGATTTTATTAGATAACAATTTCTTATTCTTAATTTAATACTAATAAATAATGATTAAATGAATAACTAAAATTATTTTAAAATAAATTTAATCTAATTACGTTACTCTTTAATGACAATCTTTGGAAATTTTTGTATAATTTCTTAACACAGCTCAAAAATTTTCTGCTTGTTTAGCAGCTGTTAGGAAAGCTCTTACTTCACACGGGCTTGAATAAACAAAATACGCTTTGTAACATTTGCACTAATATAGTATTTTTTTGAATTAGCTGACGTCACTGATACTCAGACCTCTACCACAGAGGAAATTCAGACAACTGCTGAAGCAAGTGACGAACTAATAACAACAACAATTAATCCAATTATTGCTTTAACTACTAAACTGAATGAAGACACGACTGAGAACGGGTTTACTATCCCTAACTTAAATCTAAATGAACGGAACTCTGTTGCATATCGACCACAAATATTGTACGACGCGAATGGTCATGAAATTATGCACCAAGAAGAGGTTACAGTTGAAGGCGTGAAAAAAATTTCCAGCAAAAGTCCTTTGGTGAGTATAAATCCAGTTACAGAAACTTCAGATCTACCCTTATCGACAATTGTTAAAGAATTTTTAAGCAACCTAACTTTTCCGGAAGAGTTAGTACCCACAGAAACAAAGGATTCATTAAGCCTAACTAATATTCCAAATGACGCATCAAAAGTAACATTTGATAATATGTTAACGGAAGCAAATAATTTCAGAACTCATACAACAAATTTTGAAACGACTTTTGAAGATTTAACAAAGTACACGACAACAGTATCTAGTCATATTGAGTTTGTTGATACTGCTGATCAGAATGAAACAACAGTTGTGGATACGGTTACACTAACAAACTTTGATAGTTCAACCAAAACATTGCCATCATCAGTTCATGAGGAAAACTTGGTGTCTATGGAGAAAAATTGGGAAGAAGATACTCTTCCAGAAACTTCTCACAAAACTAAACTGACGTCACCAAGTAGCAATACCATAAGTTTAAAAAACACTGAATATATAACATCGTCTACAATTGTTGATATTGACATATCAACTATTCATAAAGAAATGCTTGAAACAACCCAAAAAGAAAAGACTAAAACACAGCCTCATGTTTCACTAAAGAATAAGTTTAACAATTACACTACTCCACTGCCAGTTGCTATTTCGTCCACTCTTAAAAGTAGCGTAACTGGGCCAAATCAAATGAAAAATCACCAAAAGAATAAACCTTCTATTTTCTTAGCAGAATCGAGCACCATTTCATCTGCGACTGATTTACTTTCTACCACAGCTGACATTCTAGTTGATAATACAGGCTTTTCAAGTTCAGAAAATGTATCTGCACCTACTGATCTTGTTTTAGATATTCACTTTAGTGCAGAAAATAACTCTGACTATAATTATTATATTTACGAATATTATGATGATTATGAAGATTACACTTTAAAGCACAATGAGAGTTCAGTTGAAGATCCTACTACCATATATTCAGAAAACTCAAATGAACTAATCGCTATATCTGATACAATAAACGAGGAAACACATGCCGTGACTGAATCCCAACAAGAAGATACCACTCAAGTATTGGTAACATCTAGTCATAACATTTTAGGAAACAAAAATAAAATAAAACCAATATTTTCTTCAATTCCCAATGAAGGAAAATTACCAGTCACAACAAAAGACAAAATTTCTCCCAAACCAAATGCTTCTGAAGTTGTTGAAAATTTGCCAAACTCCTCCCTCACTACAAAAGTAAAAGTTCCTGCGAAACAAAATGCCTCTGAAGTTGCTGAAACCGAATACATACCATATTCACCTCTCACTACTAAAGACAAAACTTCTTCCAAACAAAATGCTTCAGAAGTTGTTGAAAATTTGCCAAACTCTCCGCTTACTACAAAAGCTAAAGTTCCTGCGAAACAAAATGCTTCTCAAGTTGTTGAAAATTTGCCAAACTCTCCTCTTACTACAAAAGTTAAAGTTCCTGCGAAACAAAATGACTCTGAAGTTGCTGAAACCGAATACATACCATATTCACCACTCACTACTAAAGACAAAACTTCTTCGAAACAAAATGTTTCTGTTGTTGAGGACAAAATATTACCGAAACCACCGACATCTACAAAAGACAAAATCTCTGCTAAGCATAATGCTTCTGTTGTCATAGAAAATGAAGATTTGCCAAAACTACCGTTCATACCAAAAGACAAAATTTCTACTGAACAAAATGTTTCAGTTGCTGTGGAGGACAAACATTTATCAAAATTACCGCTAACTACAAAAGACAAAATTTCTTCAAAACAAAACACTTCTGAAGTTATTGAAAATGGAAATGTCCCGAAATTGCCCGTCACAACAAAAGATAAATATTTTTCCAAACAAAATGTTTCTATAGTTGTTGATAGCGAACATTTGCCCACCCCGCTTTCCATCATTCAAACTACTCAGAATTTTGTCAAAGTAACTGTGCCATCTACTCTCTCAAGTAATATAGAAAGTGACAAAAAAACTACAATCGTTACCATTGACAATCATAAGCCATCTTCAGATTCCTTAAAAAGGCCCATAAAAAGACCCATTAAAAGACCTGGTTTTGCAAAACCTTCAACTATAAACGTTAGTGAAGTAACAAAATCATCTGCGGAAGTGTCTGACTCTTCAACACAAACAGATGAAAAGTATAACGCTTACACTATCATTGCCAATCAACAACCTTCAACAAGTGCTGTTTCATCATCTGAAACTGACACTGAAATGATTATTGACAGTTCAACTGAGGATAAAGACTCAAGTTATGACCCTTATACTATTATTTTAAATCATCAACATTCAACTAATACTGCTTCATTACCTGAAATTGATACTGACGCAAAGATTGAAAATAATTACTCAAATTATGACAGTTATACCATCATTTCAAATCATCAACCTTCAACGATAGCTGATACAGGCACTGATACTATGACAAACAGCAATACTGAAAATAGTGACAATACGATGCCAACAATAAAGTATCCATTCCCAACGATACTTATGAGGGATACTACAAAGCATCCTGTGAGTACAGAAATCGAAATTGTTACTCTACCAAACAAAGTGCCAAATTCTGATAAAGTTAGTTCCTTTCCAACTCATACTAGTTACATTTCAACAGTAGCTGGAAGCTATGATACATTTTCTGATTCCGATTCGAACACTATTTTAACAGAAAATATCTCAGATATGACTGAAACGAATGAATTGGAATCAGTAAACACTGATTATACAAACGATAGGGATACAGAAAACTTAGGAAATTTTACAACAGAGACGTTAAGTTTTACAACATTGTCACAAAATACGTCTCAGGAAATTAATACTGATACGGAAAGCACAAAACTTGATTTGCTCCCATCGTCAACCCTCGTACTTGACACTACAACAATCGAAAGTGTCACAACAACAAGAATTCCAACCACTGAAATTGACCTCGAAACAGCAGATTACAAAGAAGGTAAGTTTTCGGAGGATTCTGCAATATTTGACAATAATTCCATTCATAAATTTTTTTGTCAATTTTAATGAAGATGGTTACTTTTAACATCTAAAAGGAATTAAAAGGAATTAATCACATACTATTAATAAATAAAAAATAAAAATAAAAAACTTAAATAAAATCTCTCCCGAAAAGTATTATTTATTTTCTTTAAAAACGCTTATTTTAACCTTTACCCAATAAGCTCTTTGTTAAAAAAAAATAGTTTTTGAAAAAGTTTTGTTTTTTAAATAATTCAAAAGAATATTTTTTAAAAATATTTTTAAACAAATTTTAAAAATAAATTATTGAAAAAAAAAATTTTTTTGACCAATTTTCTAAAAAATGAAATTAACAAATTAAAATTAAATGTTTCTTTAAATCATTGAATGTTCTAAAGTTTCCAACTGGTCTGTTAGCATTCCTTAAATTTTAAATAATATATTAAACTGAACTAATGTACCGAGCATATCTACATAGTTTTTAAGATATTTAAAAACCAGAATTTTATTATTTCTAAAGAATATTTAGAGCATAAACTCTTAGAATTTGTTCTAGAAGCTCAAATGTTTTAAAATATAATCAACAATGATAAAGAATACAATTATTAATTTATTTACACACAATTGGTTTTTAATTATAAATAATAATACTGAATCATAAGTTCGTATTATTGAATTTAAAAAAAATTATTTATTTTTGTTCTAATTAGTTTCTAATTCCAGTTTTGTTTTCTAATTCCAATTTTATTTTGTTTCATAATAAAAAATTAAGTTGGTCCAAGAAATGCTTTATGTTCTGGAAAATAAGTCTGGCAAAATCTTTCAAATATGTAGTAATGTTCTAAAATAAAAAATAAAATATAATTTCAGTTAAAAGTATTGTATTAAAATTCAAAACATTGGTAAAAATAATAAATTCATTACCATTGTATTGATATAATTGTTAGATAGCAAATTTTAAATTGAAGTTCACTTTTGCTCCTAAAATACGATTTCAGAATAAAATTTCTTAAAACTGTTGTTGTATTTTTCAAAATGCATTTGGAATAAACAATGTTAATAGCCTATATTGATAGCCTATATTGATTCTTATTTCTACCCTATATTGATCTTTCTATCATAATATGAAGAACATTTTTTTTCAGAAATAACATATAATCAAAACCTTATCATAGCGAATCTGTGAATCATGACGATTCTTTGCACCGTTGACTTTAAATAAAGCAATTGTTTATTTTTATTTATTTATTTATTTATTCATTCAATTATTTTTCGCAAGAAAACCCACAATTTAGTTAAACTTTTTTATTCATCTCTTACTATTTCGAGAAAAACATTAACTTTTCAATAACAAATAAAAACAGTGAATAAAAGAAAATAGGATTCAACAACTTGTTAAATATTTTTTTAACTCATTTCATAAAGCATAAACGTTTTAATACAGATTTACTACATTAATCGTGTTGTAAATAATACGTGTAAAACTTTTTTCAGTTAAAACTTTTCCTAATTTTAAAAAAAAGATAAGATTGTTGTATGTTGAAGTAAAATTATTTAAATTTCATAGCGGTAGTGTGATACATAATTTTTCTATAAATTTCATCATTGAACTCGAATATTTTATACTCGAATATTTTATAATAAAAAAATAATGTTTTACCTAACTTGTGAATGAATTCTGTCTTATTAAACTTATAATAATATTTAAAAAATTATCTCATAAGAGAATAGCTCTTCATATAACTTATAAATAACTTATGTCTTAGCAAATGTTTATCATAAGTAAGAAATAATTATATTAAAATAAATTAATCCATATGACTAATTGATAAATTTTACCTTAACAAATTCGTACCAATATTAAGAAAATTATATTGTAGGAAAATAAAGTTTGATATGACATACTGATAAAAATCCATATGACTTATCGATATCTTAGCAAACTTATACTAATGTTAAAAAATATTGTAAAAAAAATCATATAGATTATTGATGAGTTTTCCCTTAGCTAACTTTCTCCACTATTTAAAACATCATAATGTAAAATAAATTTAAAACTCATTTATGTGATATTATGGATTTTAAACTGTTCTATGTTAAAAGTGCAAGATAAAAAAAATAATAAAAGATTACACAATAGGCCATTGCTATTTTTAAACTTCAAATTAAATGCGTTTTAAGTTATGCAAATCGTTTCTCTTGTTTCGTAAAACGATACAAGGTCAAGGTGAAGGGCAAAGCGGCAATTAACAATATAACAGAACACCTGCAATCTGCATACAAGAGTTTTCTCTCTCTTTTTAATTATATTTATTACGTAAGCGTGTAGATAAATTAAAATAAATCATATTTCTCATATAATTTGTTTTTTAATTGTATATTTTGTCTTTTAAATGCAATAATTGCATTCTCTTATATAAATATATTTTTTTCACTGAAAAATGATTAAATACGAAAATTTTTTTAATATATCGCCATATAAAGACTTATATTATACAAATAGCATATTCTTAAATAATAAGAAGCAATACAAATATATATATATATATATATATTTGTATATTGCTTCTATAAGATAAATAAATACTGTGCAATATGTTGAAAATTGGCAATATTTTATTTTGTATGGTTGTTGACTGTATAGTTATTTATTTCTTAGCGAAAGTTCTCTAATTGAAACCCCCAGTATTTATTTTTAAAACACTTATCAAAATTAAATTAAAAAAGTACGCGAACAATAAAATTCGAACGATGTACACTGTAAGAAATTCTGGATCAAATTAGGGTAAAAAGTAACGGCACTAAGAATACCGTTGCTTTTTATTGTGAAATCCATTTTTTCCGGAACATGTTACGGAACGAAAAATCTGATGAACCGTAATTTTTACGGTTATAATCCCGCAAAATCCTTAAAACACTCTAATTAAATACTATTGAAAAAATACGCCATGGTACCTATGAAATCGTAGCTTGCACCTGATATTTTAATAAAATTTAAACCTGTTTTTAGCTCCAAAACTAAAAATCTTAGTATTTTCAATTTAAAAAATATCCTATTTCTAAAAAAAAACTAGTATGTCTGTTATATTTCTTATCTTGTATAATTAGAATTATATAACCTCCTTCTGACCAATTTATTTACTTTTTCTATAATATTGAATAAGATTACTAGTTTTGATGTAATTTAATAAAAGAAAATAGCTCCTATGCTGATTTCATCCCATTGCACACAGGCTCCTAAAAATAGAACTAGGCTCCCAAAAATTTTGAATTTTTCTAAATCCCTGGTAGTGGGTTTATACAAACTACAGTTCTATTCAGTAAAAAGCCAATTTAGAGAATAACACGTCACATAATAGCACTTGCTTGTTTGCTTTTTAAAAATGAGTTTTGAGAAAACGCGTTTAAAGTTTCTCTCGTAATTTTAGTTCTACAAACGATATTTAAAAAACTAACACAAATGAAAATAATGTATTTATTTTAATTCAACATGAGTATTTTGTTTAGCTCAAACAAAACCCAAATATCTTTATTCGATAAGCTGTATTAAAGCCAAATTTCAGTCCAAGTATGTGAGTCTGCACAACTGTCTTATTTGGCTAATTTAGCTTTAGATGAATTTTTAATAATTTTGATATTTTTTCATGAATTTTAACTATTTATTTTTTTTATATAAATTGAAATTTCACTGTTTTATTTTGCATAGTTATTTATTATAGTATGGTTCTTTAATTATTACTGGGTGTTTCGTAATAGCCCCTCTCAGTATTTATTTGTGTTATTTTTGTCAAAAATGAAGTGAAAAAAGTGCACACATTAGGGATCCAAACTAATATTAGAGTGAAGGGTAAAAACGCTATCAATTTTAAACCATAGTGTTGAGCAATCAAATATACTCAAAGTTTTATTCCAAACCAGCTCCAATTTAAATAGTAGACTGATTAATGGAACTGTATTATTGTTTATTTTGATATTGACAACTGTTGCAACATCTTTGTTTGCTCCCAGAGTTGCTGGATTAAGTTTAAAAATTTTCTGACAGATGGCACTGCAGACAGAAAACCTGTAAATCAAGGAAAAATAATTAAATATAATTTAGTTATGTTTCTTTGCCTTATCTTCTTAATTTTATTTGAACTCTCTTCATGAATGGAATTGCAATATTTTCGAAATATCCACCATAAGCAGCAACAATATGTCGAAGGGAATAAATTAGTACAGTAAAGTGTAGTAAGAGCGTAAAGCGCCATCTGTCCAAAATTTCCGAACTAACAGCCAAAACTCGGAAAAGAACATTCATGCCCAGTCACAAGAGTTTTTGGTAAGAACTATTTTTTATTAACTATAACGGTTTTCCTGTAATAGTTTTTTTTATTAAAAAAACTAATCAGTTTCAATTGGGACGGCATGTAGATTTTAAAACACCAAAAATTGAAACAAACCTCTTTACCATCAAAATTGAATTTAGAATAAATTTTATTAACTATTTTTGTTCCGTTATTATGAATATAGAAACAAACCTGATAAAAATGTCATGCCTTAATGTAATATTTTTTGTTTTTTGCAGTATGTGGACGCCCCAAACCTGGTCCTGTTGGACGAATAGTAGGTGGTGGTAATTCTTACTTTGGAGAATGGCCTTGGGTGGTACGTGACTGTTTTACATTTAACTTACTATTTCATTTTTATAGACAAATGTGTGTTATAATTGTTAAGTACCATGCTATATTCTTGAACACATTATAATTGGATAATATAAATCGAAATGATTCAAAGACTCAGTTTACTAATGTGATTCAAACTAATGACGAATCCAAATTAATCAAATAAATCTTCCATATCAGTGATTTAAATCAAATTAGATTTTATTGTGTATAATTTACATAATAATTAAACTTTATATGACAGTTGATTATGAATGGAAAATTACAAAATATGCAAATTATTACAAAACTTACACTTTTGACTATGCAAGATAACTTAAATAAAAGGGTTTATTTCGATAAAAAAAAGTAAGCTCATTTTCAATGTTTTAAGAAAGGGAAACAAAGTTTTTTCGTTAAAACTAGAACGACTGAAACTTAGTATGTATATTGCCCAAAAGCAGTCAAAATGACGGGATTGTAAAAGAATAAATAATGCGTAAAGAAATTTGTTTAAAATCAATTTTTAATATTTTTATATCATTTACAGTTATATAGCAAGTTATTAGTAAATATTAACAATAAAAAAATTATATGCTGTACAAAATTCAAAGAAATTGTGTCATTAAAATTAATTAAAGGCAGTTAAGGAAATTAAAGGCAGTTTTATTTAAGCAACCTAGTGTTAAGTCATATTTATAATTAAAAACACAACTAATTTAGGTTTGATATTTTTTAAATAGAAGGTTATTACTAAAATGAAAAAATATCCACTACAGTTAATTCTAATTTATTTATTTCTTAATTTTTATTTTTTGTGGCTTATACTATCACAAGAGGGCCTTCAAATCATTAAAAATAGTAAACAAAAATCAATGCTTTCTATTAAATGTTATATACTAATTACATAGAGCGAATGAAGCAATAATATAAGCACAAATGTAGTAAAATGATATAGAATCTGATAATAATAAAAATCACAATTTTGACAGTTAAAGCAATTTAGTTTATTAATCGTGTGAAACTTTCTAATAAATTTTTAAGAAATAGTTCGAAAGTATAAAATGAGCCTGGACTACAAGACTTATATTAATGACTATTAAAAGGGTCTTCCATAAATGATACCACGCTTTGAAAGGGGTTCAATAAAATGTGACGGTTTGTAACAAGGGTTGAGAGGGAGCAACAAGAAATGAGACATCCCACATTTGGGTAAAAACAAAATTATTTAAAACCAGTAGTTATTTTTATATTATTTATATTATATTTCTCTTATGTATCTTTTTCACATCTAATCACCGTTATTGTTAAGCTCGTAAATATCATTGAAGAGAGTAGTTTAAATTTAAAAATAAAATTTAATATATAATCTGTAAAGCGTGTTTTGTTTGTGAACTGCCCTTATCATATGTTTTTGCGTATAATATAGTGTGATGTGTGACAAGGGAGAGCATGTCGTTATGGGGAAGTCGTGACGTAGGAGAGGAGGGAGATTAAAAATATTGAAAAAGTATGATAACATTTAAGAACGGCCCTTAGATCACTTAAAACTGTTTAAACATTTTTCTTTCCTCAAATATATAATAAACTACAAACTAAAAATTAATGTGTAGAAATAAACGTTAAATCTTTCTCTAAAAAAATTTTTTTTCTTTTTTTTCAAATTTATCAAATCTTATCTAAATTTATCAAAAGATTTATCGAATTTTATTTCATTAAATACCTAAAACATGACAAAACAAATTATCTTGAATTTTATATTATCAAAGTATATTCACGATAATGCACAATAAAGTCAAGCGTTTAATAATATTCTTGCATATTTTTATTGTTTGTTATTAACTTTGAAATGGAAAAAAAACTTGCTTTTTGTATAAAAATGGCTTTAAAATTATATTTTTTTATTTTATATATGTATTCTTTTAGGTCTCTTTAAGGCAATGGAAGAAAAATGCTTTCCTTCATAAATGTGGCGCCACACTTCTTAACGAATTTTGGGCTATCACGGCAGCACATTGCGTTGAAAAGTAAGAAATCGTACAAATTAATAAGAAAAAAAACATTGAATTTATCATTTCTATATTTCTTTGTTTGTATATTTATGTAATATTTCAAGTCTGCGATGTAAAATATATATTTCTGCAATAATACTCAAAATCATAACTGCAATATAAAAAAAATATCAAAAAGATGCATGAACACGTTCCCAGGCCGTGCTTAAATCAGATTCACTTATTTAAAAAAAAATTGAACGAATAACTTTAGAATTTATTTTGAAGATTCTAAGCTATACATTTTATTGGGGTAGGATTATTAAGTTGGTGACAATTTTTAAACTTTCATAACATGAGAAAATTACCCAAAATTCAATAAAAAGTCATGGAACTTGTTTCACTGATTTCATAAAACAAAAAAACGGGTTAAAAGAAGCAATTTTTTAGCTATCAAAAACGAAACAAGTTGTTTTTTTACTACCATGTTCGAAATTTTGGATGTTTCAGGTTAGAATAAGCACAGTCCGTGCCGTAATTAACACAAATTCACCTAGAAATTTTTTTGAACTGATAACTTTAGAATTCATTTTGAAGATTCGAATCTATATTTATCGGGGTTGGCTTACTAATTTGGTGACAATTTTTAAACTTTCATAACATGAAAAAATTACCCAAAATTTAATAAAAAGTCACGGAACTTGTTTCACTAATTTCACAAAACAAAAAAACGGGTGAAAAGAAACAATTTTGTAGCTATCAAGAACGAAGCAATTTGTGTTCTATGATAATGTTAGAAATTTCGTAGATTGATTAACTATGATTTGATACAAACCTAATATGAGGTATAAAAATATTTCAATTTTCAAATTTGACTATGCATTACTATGGTTTAACTGAAATAAGCTACCATTAAATATCTTATTATACCAGTCTGAGGTAGTTTTACTTCGTGGCATAGAAAACAAAATATTATAAGAACAGAAATAGTTTTATTGAAGAATTTAGCAATCAGTTTACATCAAAAAAAATCTATTTAATGAAAGCTTAAAACAAAACAAAATTTAACACATGTAAATATTTACTTCAAAAGAAAGAGAAATTAAAAATTGAAGGGAAAATCTAAGATCCTGTAAACTGAGAACTCACTCGCAGCAGAAATTAAAGAGTGGTACAGTTCCGGTTAAGTTATTCGCTCGTTACATTATTAATTTTGAAGTAAATTTACATGGTATATAATCTCAAGGTACCGATATTAAACTTCAGGTGTAGTTCTCGTTAGGAATGTTTTTAAAAATTATTCCTTTTTGAATAATAAATTCAATAAACTGAAGCGGTAATATATTGATCGATTGAAAACTTCAATCGTCTTAAAAATAAACATATATGAAAAAAACAGTCGACATGTTTCAAGCTCTTAAAAAATAAGCACCCGTTTTTGACGAGCTTGAAACATGTTGACTGTTTTTTTCATATATGTTTATTTTTGAAGCGATTGAAGTTTTTAAACAAGTAGTATACATTGTAGTATTTTTAGTCAAAAGATATTGTTCCATTTTCAAGTAATATTTTGGGTATATATCATATACGATGGGTTAAAAGTACTTACAGTACTAATAGACTTTAGTACTTTGAATAAGGAAAAATATAAGGCAAAACTCTGTTGTGTATTCTAATTCTGTAATATGAGGAATATTCCACGTTTGCATTGCGTCTTTTTCGTGTTCTAAATTCTGCAATGAGTTATATTTCTGTGTTTGTATTTAACTTATGTTCACGCAAAAGTGCATTATTTTGCTTATTTATTGAAAAAACTATAAAAGTGATGCGTGTATTGAAATTTAAAGCGATAGTGTTTTTTCTATTTCAAATTATCAACACCAAAAGCTAACAACTTTCGATAATTTCTTCAAATCCATTCACTTCAAATCATCTTTTGAAAGGTCTATCTTAATCCCTGTTGTTTCTAAAATGATGTCTCTCTTATTACGCAAAAACATAAATTCCTTGTCACAAACAATGAAATAATGCGATTCATGTAATCACATTAAATTACTCTCATTATTGTTTTCACCTTTTAATACTCCACGTAAAACCCTAATTACGGCTAATTCACGAGAATTTCCTCTTCATTGTTTATTAGCGAGTCGATTCACGTGTACGCACTCATTGATTTGCAGGTAAACAGTTGACAAGTTTTTAAAGAGAAGATTCAATCGTGACCTCGTCTCTCCTGACCTTGAATCTAAGGAAAGTTTAAGCGGTCAACTAAGCTATGCGATCGAATGAACTATTTTTTTTCTTCTTTTTAATATCACTGTATTAAATCCGATAGCTATTTTATACGCTATCTGTTTCAATGGAATTTAATGGAAAACGGAGCACGTGTCTTAACTTTTAGTTTAATAAACCGATTTATGTGTGCATGATTTTTTCCGGAAACTGCTTGGGAATGGTTTGACCGCCATTGACTATTGCAGTTTTTTAATGGTACGCTGTTTTTATTTATTTATTTCATTTTTTATTAGTTTTTTTTTTATTTATTTTATTTTTTATATCCCTTTTTTATTTCCTTTAGTTGAAACAATAAAATAAATTCAACCTTATTTCAGATAGTGCTTATCAGGATTTGATTCAATTTTACAAAGACCGTTTCAACATTTTTTTTAAATACTCTCAATGTTCCCGAGAAAGATTTAATATTAATTTCTACAAATTACAATTTAGCTCAATTTTTTTTCACTTTAGTTGCATAAAATATTTTTATTATTTACGAGTAATAGCTGGTACAAATGTTCATCTTTAAATTCAACTTTTGTAAATTCATATATTCAAAAAAAAAACCTTAAAAGGTGTTTTTTCTATAAATAATTTTTATGATTATATTTCTTTCAGGTTAAAACCACTTTAGATCATAATCCCTTGAACAAAAAATTTTTATTATGCATCATTTTTAAATCATCAAATCCTTATTAAGTATTATTATCGAAGCTTAGAGTCTTGATTTTGTTCCTTCGTTTGCTTTTCGCATAAGTATTTCTCATATTTTGGATAAAATAAACTTTTAATTAAACGTAATTTTTATTTGGTATATTTTCAATCTGGAAAAAAATTTCCATTTATCTTATAGAAATAATTGTTTAGGAGTTTTAAGAATTTCTTAAACAAAAATATAATACCAACTGTTTTTTTTCAACGCATAAGCTAAATTTAATTTATTCCATTTGGAATAAATACCGTAATATTATATTTTAAGGTTAAATTAAAAATAAGCAAAAACTGATCAACGTGTTTACGTTCTAAGCAGTGATATGACAGTAACTTTGTTAAAAGATCTTGTAAATTTTAAATGTAGAAGTTAAATAAAAAAAATTGAATCAACATGCTTTGAATAGGAATGGGATACCAACTATTCATTACAAAGAACAAAATAAATTTAAATTTTATTAAGTATTTCCTTTTAAAGAAATACAGAGATTTATGCTACTTATGTTTTCCCACAATATGGTACTTGCTATTTTTCTTGGTTTGCGCTTCAAGTATGATAAGATATATCAGTGTTGTAAGTCATCGATTTAATGTATGTGAAAATTATTAGTTATATAAAATGAATAGGCTTTGTAATACAATAGGGATAAGAAGAAAATTTCTAATATTATTGAAGAATGAAAATAGCAAAGTAAATCTTTAAAAAAAAGTGAAAGGTTTTTAAAAAATAAGATCCTAAATGAAAATAGTCCATTCCGCACTTGAAATTTCAACCACGTTGTTGCACTTCAGCAAGCGATAGATATATTCCTGCATTGTATACTTTTACAATGAGTTTAAAAGTTAATAATTCTGTAACAAATAATCGAATCTTTTTTTTTCCTACTCCATCGTACTCTTTGTAAATTTTCCTACACATATTTGTTCTTCCTAACTTCTAAGCTTTAAAGTTTTCGCGCAGCACAACAAAATGTAACATAAAGCAAAAAAAGAGGAAGAAAAAAAATCGCATAAAATAGCATTTAGTATTGCAATAACTTTCGAACAAATTGGCATTTTAGAAAATACTCATTTTAAACTTATAAGCAAATATAGCTCTTTCAGTTTGTCAAATTTCAACTAAGTAATTGTCTTTCTGTGACATATAGAGTGGCCCGCTTCCTATTGTTTACAACAAGTTTAACAATAAATTCTTGAATTATCGAATCTTAAATATTTATGTGTTTAATGTCTACACACCTTTGTAGTTTTAAGTTTTTAATAGTAATAATTTCTGTGCAACGAAGCAAAATGTAACATAAAATTGAACGCACAAAACAGAGATGGCATTTACAATTTTTTAATATTGAGCAACACAAATTTGTAAATCTAAGAAGATTAATTTAAAATTGTGTTTATAGAACATCGCAAAATATCAGCCAGCAGTTTTAAATCAGAAATAAGTTACTGATGAAAAAAATTCTTTCCGGTTAAATAAATGAGATGCATAAAAATCTTCAATGTCTTGATACTCTTATTCAAAATGTGACTTATTGGAATTAAATGAACCATAAAAACTCAGAAACACAAAAACACTGTTTCCGTTTGCGACTATTATTAAAAATAAATAGTTCACTGGGTTCTTGACAATGCTGAAGTTGGAAACTGTGTTAAAAATAAAAACCTATTCTTTCTTTGAAACGATAATGATCAGTTGCATTTTTAGAAAATGAAGTTCTTGTGGGTGTTAAATTGCTCTTGAATACTATTTATCTCGAAATTGGAATAGTACCCTACTTTTTATTAAGTCGGCGAAAGGGCCATCGACCCCTTGTGGTTCTGATATTACCTTTCAAGAAACGCCTGAGAACTATTTCCGCCTGTAGACGTCTGGTTTCCGTGAAACTTCAATGCCCGCATTGTTTAAAAACGTGTAGGTTGAGTCATATTCATTAGGTGAAAAACGTTGAAAAGGTTAAATATAAAAACGAAGATGTTTACCGAAATTACGAACGAATACAGAGTGCAACCTTTGTTTTTTTTTTAATCTTTTTTAACGATTTTTTTTTCTTGCACAGCCTGGTTGCGACTTCTCCCCTCGGGAATGGCACTTATAAAAATTGCTTATAATTTTTGCTACTTATATATTTTATGAATCATTATTACTAATAAGAATTTATAAATTTCAATACGCAATTAAGTTAATAAAGAATAAATGACTAATATAGAAATATTGATTCACTCCGATTTTGACTACAGCACCAAAACTTACTAACTATGTAACTTACTAAAGATTATTCAAAAAGTTATAATATACGGGTAACAGACAGTGAATGGTTGAAACCCAAAATTAATTGAAAAAAATAATTTTAAAAAATTAAAATAATAATTAATTAAGCAAAAATTTAATTAACATAGCGAGCAGCAACAAGGTATCTTTATCTGCTGAAATATCAACAGAAAAAATTTTCCAATGCCCACCTGGGGAATGACATTTCGTCAATACAGGCAGCTGAAGAGCATATTTTTTGGCCACTCTTTCAAGTGCACTATATTAGGTGGTCCAACGTTGCTCCCACAGTAAGGACAGATAGTACAAAGAATGAAAGAACATCCATGCCTTGTCCGGGATTTGAACCCAAAACCTTTCTGATGCAAGGCCAGTTCCCTGTCCCCTACACAAATCGGTCGGCATATTAAAATTAAATGCACGCATTCGGTTTGCTTGCTTGCAAAATTAATCTTAACTAATCAAAGTATCTATATTATAAGTAGAGCTAAAATCAAATATCCATATACTTCATAAAATAAAAAATTCTAAAAACATGATAGCTATGCTTGGCACTTTTATTAAGATTTTTCATGTTTTTATATACAAATAAAAACTCATAAAAAAGCGCAGCATTTAATAATGTTACGAAAATCCACCACATTATCAATTCTGTACGGAATCCTGAAGTTTTACCTGAGGAATGGAGAATGAGCATCACTTGCCTATTACAATGGATGGATGGAGTCCTGGATGTCAGAAGTATTCAAACTACAAAGGCATTAGCCTGCTTTTCATCTTTTGTGAAGTATTCTCCACAAACTATTCAAAATATTCGTAGCATATATTGATAGTATCATTGATGATCATCAATGCTGTTTTGCATAAGGGAAGATCAACAACGAAACATCTTCAACTTAAGATAAATTATCGAAAAAAATTCAATATCCAAACCTATTATTTGTTTATTGATCTTTAAACAGCTCATGACTTAGTAAACTGAAAATTGCTTGCAGAATCGATTATGAGCGAGTTTAACATACCTGAAAAATTATTTAAGCTGATCACAATTACTTTGAACGAAACTAAGCTAAAAGTCAAGATCCAGAATAACCTGTCAGGACCAATTCAAATGGCCTCAGGCACTGAGAGGCACTAAATTCTCATTTTTTAAATCTCGCTATTCAAAACACTGCAGAGGATGCTAACATAACACTAGAGGAACAATTTTTAATGAATCCGGGTAGATTTTTATGGAACCCGGAAGCACTTAAATAAGCCTTCAAACAGCTATTGGAAGCTAAAGCAAGTAAAATGCACCTTGCCATCAATCAATTCGTAGCAGTGAAGAAGAAGGAAATGCAAAAAAAAACGTTTTTTTTTATTTCGTTAAATTGTTAGTTTTCTTACAAAAAAGTCCTTTCTAGTGAGAAATTTATAAAAAGAAACTAAAAATAAAGTTATATTTTCATGCTTAAGCTGAATCAGATCATCAATAAATTTAATTGTTGCGCTGTTTCATGTCTTTGACTAGTAAAAAAACATAAAAAGAAACATACAGTTTACATGGTTTTGTCCTGGAATAAGAAAAACGAAATTTGAGGAAGACTTCGCAAAGTGCGGTAACTGATTCCGTAGTCATTCACTATTGCAACCCTATTCCGGACTATTTTGGAACTGCTTGTTGTTACTCTATCTAAAGATAAGAATGTGGTAACTTAAATCGACAACTAAACATTATCTTAATTCGAAAATATTGTCAATATTTTGTTTTACATTCAAACACTATTTTCTGAAAATATCACGCTAAAGTTCCTAATAATTACAAAACGCAGTTGTACCAGAAGACCTTAAAACTAGTCAATATTTTATTATTAATGTAGTTTTGTTTAAAATTTTGCAGTATATTTCCTAAACTATAAGGAACAAATTTCATGAATAAACAACATTTAATTAAATTAGTGTCAACAAACTTTAATTTCGTAATTATAATTTAAGACTTGTTGCACTTTAGCTCACTTATTAAAGTATTTTATTTTATTTTACTACCGCCGTTGAACAGCTGACCCGTTTCTGAGTTTACGACTATCAATGTTCAACTCCATAGCCTTGTAATTTTGAACCTAATCCAGAAGACAAGGAAACTTTTAGATCAAGTATTAGGTGAAATTTGTCTTAAGTGCAGTACTTTTTGAGGGAACTTACCAACATTTGCGTTTCAAGGTGAGAAAAAAAACACAAAACCCTCTCACGGTTAGGGGTGACGGTGAGGGGGATCTAACCCATGATTCGTCTGCCACCAAGGATATTTTCATCAGCACTGTGTTCTGTGCGGAATTCGTATCGACCAGCCATCTCTGGGATTAGAACGACAAATTTTTGCCATATGTCTACTGGTAATCGACAGCCAAATGGCGAATTTTCCTCGTGTGGATGGATATGTGTTAAGGGCGGTCATTAAGGAAAACCTAGAATTTATATTTTAGAGTCCTTGTCTGATTTTGATAACTTTTTTTTACATATATATTAGAGGTGTAATATATATCTTTTTTTTTTTCAGTGTGCCTTTGACGGATATACTTCTTCGTCTTGGAGAATACGATATCAGTCATGAAAATGAACCACTTCCATTTGTTGAGAGACGAGTTCAGATCGTTGCATCCCACCCACAGTTCGATAGAAGAACGTTCGAATACGATTTGGCTTTGCTGAGATTCTATGAACCTGTCACATTCCAAAGGAATATCCTGCCTATATGTGTTCCAGCAGGAAATAACACATACGTCGGCAAATACGCTACAGTTACCGGCTGGGGACGCCTTTATGAAGGTACAAAACTAATAAATATGATATACATATCAGTGTGAAAGATCAAAATTGATGATTGTCGACTTTCATCCGTGAATGCCAACAATCAATCAGTCACTATGGTAAATGTCCGAAATATATGCTAGATCTGATTTGATATTCATATATTCATCGGTATTAAGAAATTTATTCGATATTTTAATATCAGATACGATAAATTAGGAAAAACATCAGTGTTGTGGTTTATAAGTTAAGTTCCATTTTGCGGTATTCCTTACTCTGATTTTTTAATTTATTTCTCAGCATTTCCTATAAAGATGTTTTTTTTACTGTCAAGTGTCACTATACACTTGCACACATCAAGTGTCATTATACACAAGCACTTGCCCGGTATTCCTTGCACTGTTGGGCTTCTTTTTTTTTTTACAAAATTAAGGGCGCCTGCTCAGTATATATCTTCCTGGTATCCCCAACAATGTTTTTTCTACTGTACTCTAATCGGATACTAAACTATCAAATAAATATTAAAATATCAATGATTAAACTAATATGAAATAGGGCATGGCAAATATTTTGGGCAATTATCACACTTTTTTGGGGTAATTATGAGAATAATGATATTCACCGATGAAAGTTGACATATTTCAGATTTAGATCTTCCTCATTTTAGATAAAATGTACACATTTTTTCATATAAATCTAAGAGAAGCTCAACAAAAAAGATTCACTTTCNTTGGAATTAAATGAACCATAAAAACTCAGAAACACAAAAACACTGTTTCCGTTTGCGACTATTATTAAAAATAAATAGTTCACTGGGTTCTTGACAATGCTGAAGTTGGAAACTGTGTTAAAAATAAAAACCTATTCTTTCTTTGAAACGATAATGATCAGTTGCATTTTTAGAAAATGAAGTTCTTGTGGGTGTTAAATTGCTCTTGAATACTATTTATCTCGAAATTGGAATAGTACCCTACTTTTTATTAAGTCGGCGAAAGGGCCATCGACCCCTTGTGGTTCTGATATTACCTTTCAAGAAACGCCTGAGAACTATTTCCGCCTGTAGACGTCTGGTTTCCGTGAAACTTCAATGCCCGCATTGTTTAAAAACGTGTAGGTTGAGTCATATTCATTAGGTGAAAAACGTTGAAAAGGTTAAATATAAAAACGAAGATGTTTACCGAAATTACGAACGAATACAGAGTGCAACCTTTGTTTTTTCTAATCTTTTTTAACAATTTTTTTTTCTTGCACAGCCTGGCTGCGACTTCTTCCCTCGGGAATGGCACTTATAAAAATTGCTTATAATTTTTGCTAATTATATATTTTATGAATCATCATTACTAATAAGAATTTATAAATTTCAACACGCAATTAAGTAAATAAAGAATAAAAGACTGATATAGAACTATTTATTCACTCCTATTTTGACTACAGCTTCAAAACTTACTATGTAACTTACTAAACATTATTTAGTAAGTTATAATATACGGGTAACAGACAGTGAATGGTTGAAACCCAATGGGGGGGGGATTTAAGAATTTAAAATAATAATTAATTCAACAGAAATTTAATTAACATAGCGAGCAGCAGCAAGGTATCTTTATCTGCTGAAATATCAACAAAAAAAATCTCGAATGCCCACCTGGGGAATGACATTTCGTCAATACAGGCAGCTGAAGGGCATATTTTTTGGCTACTCTTTCAGAGGCACCATATTAGGTGGTCCAACGTTGCTCCCACAGTAAGGACAGATAGTACAGAGAATGAAAGAACATCCATGTCTTGTCCGGGATTTGAACCCAGAACCTTTCTGATGCAAGGCAAGTTCCATGACCGTTCTCTACGGGTCGGCATATTAAAATTAAATGCACGCATTCAGTTTGCTTGCTTTTAAAATTAATCTTAACTAATCAAAGTATGTATATTATAGGCAGAACTAAAATCAAATATCCATACACTTCATAAAATGAATAGCTTTTAAAAACATGATAGCTATGTTTTGCATTTTTATTAAGATCTTTTATGTTATTATATACAAATAAAAACTCATAAAAAAAGTGCAGCATTTAATAATGATACAAAAATCAGCACTGAATTCTCATATTTTTAATCTCACCGTTCAAAACACTACAGAGGAACAATTTTTAATGAATCCAGGCAGATTTTTATGGAACCCTAAAGCACTTAAATAAGCCTTCAAACAGCCATTGGAAGCTAAAGCAAGTGAAATGCACCTTGCCATCAATCAAATCGTAGCAGTGGAGAAGAAGAAAATGCAAATAAAAATAAAAACTTTTTTTTTTTCGTTAAATTGTTAGTTTGCTTGCAAAAAAGTCCTTTCTAGTGAGAAATTTATTAAAAGAATCTAAAAATAAAGTTATATTTTATGCTTAAGCTCAATCAGGTCATCAATAAATTTAATTGTTGCGCTGTTTCATGTCTTTGACTAGTAAAAAAAAAAAAAAATGAAACATACAGTTTCGCATGGTTTTTTCCTGGAATATGAAAACGAAATTTGAGGAAAACTTCTCAAAGTGTGGTAACTGATTCCATAGTCATTCACTATTGCAACCGTATTCCGAACAATTTTGGAACTGCTTGTTGTTACTCTCTCTAAAGATAAGAACAATAACTTAAATCCACAACTAATCATTATCTTAATTCAAAAGCATAGTCTATATTTTATTTTATATTCAAACACTATTTTCTGAAAATATAACGCTAAAATTCCTAATAACATTTAATTAAATTAGAGTCAACAAACTTCAATTTCGTAATTATAATTTGAGACTTGTTGCACTTTAGCTCTGAACGCCTCCCTTATTGAAACATATTTTACTTTATTTTACAACCGTCGTTTAACAGCCGACCCGATTCTGAGTTTACGACTATCAATGTTCAACTCCGTAGCCTTGCAATTTCGAACTCAGTCCAGAAGACCAGGAAACTCTTAGATCAAGTATTAGGAGAAATTTGCCTTTGGTGGAGGACTTTTTGAGGGAACTTACCCGCATTTGCTGTACAAGGTGAGAAAAAAAACCACGAAAACCTCTCACGGTTATCCTGGCTGCAAGGGGGCTCTAACCCAAGATTCATCTACCGCTAAGGATATTTTTACGTCAGCCCTGTGGTCGGTGCAAGCTGGGAGGGGAATTTGCATCTATCAGCCATCGCTGGGATCCGAACTGGGGTCCCTTTATTGGGAGACGAGTGCTCTATCTTCTGATCCACCAATGCTCTATTAACACGTATTCATCCGGAATTACGACGTCAATGACTAAATGCCAGCATTTCTTGATAATCAAATATCTACTGCATTATACAAACGACAAGTTTTTACCATATGGATACTGGTGATCGACAGTCAAATGGCGAATTTTCATCGCGTGGATGGATATGTGTTAAGGGCGGTCATTAAAGAAAACCTGTAATTTATATTTTAGAGTCTTTGTCTGATTTTGTTAACTTTTTTTATGTATATTAGAGGTGTAATATATCCACATTTTTTTTTCAGTGTGCCGTTGACGGATATACTTCTTCGTCTAGGAGAATACGATATCAGTCATGAAAATGAACCACTCCCATTTGTTGAGAGACGAGTTCAGATAGTTGCATCACACCCACAGTTCGATAGAAGAACGTTCGAATATGATTTGGCTTTGCTGAGATTCTATGAACCTGTCACATTCCAAAGGAATATCCTGCCTATATGTGTTCCAGCAGGAAATAACACATACGTCGGCAAATACGCTACAGTTACTGGCTGGGGACGCCTTTACGAAGGTACAAAACTAATATATCAAATACATATCAGTGTGAAAAATCGAAATTGATGATTGTCGACTTTCATCCATGAATGTCAACAATCGATCAGTCACTATGCTAAATGTCCGAAATATATGCTAGATCTGATTTGCTATTCATATATTTATCGGTATTACAAAATGTATTCGATATTTTAATATCAGATATGATAAATTAGGAAAAACATCAGTGTTGGTAATACTGCGCAGGGGTGGCAATAATAATAAACGGTATTTTCTACCCTCATGATCTTAACATGGAAAATCTTTTTCCGGTATTCACTACAACGAAGGTTTTTAAGTTAAGTTCCATTTTGCGGTATTCCTTACTCTAATTTTTTATTTTATTTCTTAGCATTTCCTATTAAGATGTTTTTTTTTACTGTCAAGTGTCACTATACACTTGCACACATCAAGTGTCATTATACACAAGCACTTTCCCGGTATTCCTTGCACTGTTGGGTTTCTTTTTTTTCAAAATTAAGGGCGCCTGCTCAGTACATATCTTCCTGGTATCCCCAACAATGCTTTTTCTAATCTGCTCTAATCGGATACTGAACTATCAAATAAATATTAAAATATCAATGATTAAATTAACATGAAATAGTGCATGATAAATATTTTGGTCAAATATTACAATTTTTTGGGTAATTATGAGAATAATGATATTCACCGATGAAAGTTGACATATTTCAGATTTAGATCTTCCACATTTTAGATAAAATGTACACATTATTTCATATAAATCTAAGAGAAGCTCAACAAAAAATATTCCCTTTCTGCGTGGAAACAAAACTTCCTGGTTTAAATTCTGTGAAGAATTATTTAGTGTCAAAATGTTAATGACAATGTTAAGTGTCAGAATTATTTAGTGTCGAAATGTTAATCCCACGAAGCGATAACCGGCTCCTTCATACACAAACACGAGAAAAGTAAAAATAAAATAAAGTAAAGCTTATCTTTAAAAATTCCAAAAGATCGCTCAAATGATTAATGCTCAAGTCTCCAATTTCAATACCCAACTCCAAATAAAAAAACTTTACATATAATGCAGCTTTTCAATAATGTTGGCAAAATGAAATTATTAGCAAGTAATCATAACTTATTATTAAGTTTTAATCATGATCATAAGTTATAAGCAATCATAGTTTACCAGTCCAACTGTAAATCACAAGTTTTGTTTGATAGAATTGCATTATTGCATTATTAAAAATATTAGACCAAAGTAAACCAATACTTGAATAGTAACATGTAACAGCTTAACACTGAATTAGGCTAAAGAAAATTTGCAGGTTTTGGTTCAGAACATTGATATTATGGTTTCATGTAAAACCTATTTTTCTGCTAAATATTTGTCTTCTATTATGTTACTTTTATGGTTATTGTTTTATTTTCAGATGGTCCCCTTCCTGATGTTATTCAGGAAGTTTCTCTACCAGTAATAACAAACAAATTATGTGAGAGCATGTACAGACAAGCAGGATTCGTCGAAGATATTCCTGATATCTTTATCTGCGCAGGATATGCTGATGGAGGCAAAGATTCGTGCGAGGTAAACTCGTTTACTTTCACTATGTCTTTAACAGCTCTTGTATAAATACCTCTTAAGCACTACTCATTGTAAATGAGTTACTCAATGTCTTATGGAACCTAAAAAGTATTGTTGACAAAGTTCTCAGTAAAACCTTCATAAACGAATAATACTTAATGACGGTCCACAGTGAGGTATTCGCAGCTCATTTCTTTTCCTTTCTTTTCGCTCTACTCAAATTGGAATCGTCTGGCAACACCAAATGGTAAAGGTTTAGTCATGCTGTGAATCTGAAGATTAGACACTCAACAATTCATCATTTTATTGATTCTAGTCGGGGAAAATTTGTGCATAAAACCTATAATAAAAGTATATAAAACCATTCTATGAAATAAACAAATCGTCAACAAGTAGTTCATCCTTTTACCGCAGCGAGGCGCTTCACTCGCTTGAATTGGAAGTGTTTCTATTTTGACAAGTTTTGCAAAAAAAAAAGATGGGTCACCTTTTTACTTGCTCTAACATCATTAGGATGGAAACTTTTGACAATAATGGCTCAAATGAAACCTTTTTTTAAGAAAAATGGCTCAAATGCATTGCTGTCATGAATAACCGTGAGACTCAAATAGCTGATAGATCATTGAAGATTAACTGATCAACTTTTAGTTTATGCAAAGTAATTATTTTAAATAACACTGAGACACTCCACAATTCATAATTTTACTAAATCAAAATAGGAAAATTATTCATTAAACCAGTAGTTAAAATATATTAAATTATTCCATGATATCTTCTTCTGCGACATAAGCAAATCGTCAACAAGCAGTTAAGCCTTTGACCGCAGCGGGGCACTGTACACATTTGAATAGAAGGTGTTTCTATATTGCTGAGTTTTGCAAAAAAAAAGTCACCTTTTTACATGCTCTAGCAGTATTAGGGGAGGGGGACTTTGAAATGAATGGCTCAATTTTAGTTCCCAAATGAAACTTTTGACAAAAAAACTCAAATGCATTGTTGCCATTAGTAATCATAAATCTCAAATAGCTGATAGATCACTGAAGATTAACTGATCTTGTTCAACCTTGTAGTCTATACCAAGTAATGCTTTTAAATAACGCTAACCTGGTTCTCTTCTTTTTCAGGGAGACTCTGGAGGACCAATGGTTCTCCAAGAAGATGATGGTCGTTGGGTTTTAGCTGGGGTAATATCTTGGGGTATAGGGTGTGCTCTACCAAATCAACCTGGAGTCTACACAAGAATAACAAAATTTTCGGAATGGATCAACCAGATCATTATTTTCTAAGCCAATTCTACGAAACTGATCTGTCGAATTTATGACAAATGAATTACTTAGACTAGGAATAGAGCGTAGGAATCCTATATATGTATGAATTACACAACTGTGTAATTTTATTTTTTATATATGATTGAAATATTTTACATTTAAATAGATTTATAGGTAGAGCGATTAATGAGTGAAATAATTTTTAAAAAAATCTATTTTCTAATGCATATGAACATTCTTTTTGTATAGTTATGAAAACTGAGTATCATAGACACTAAGTATTATAGATATTGAAACTGAATATTATAGAATGGTTTATATGCTATGGGAGATTGTTATGTGTATAAAATGGTGATATTTCACGAATGGTTGTTGCGTTAATGTATATTAAAAATATATGTGTATATTTATTTATGAATGAATTTTCATGGATTTGTTCAGTGGACTCTGGATTGTTCTAACAGGAAATGGGAATACAGATTTTATTTGAATGCCAAAGCAGAAAAAAAATTGAATAAAATCTTGCCAAGATTACTTGTGTGATATGTGATAGTATATAAATTAGTGGAAAGGAATATAACTTATAGTAAGAGAGAAATATTTTTTAATGAAAAATTATTATTTATCGTTACCTAAATGTAAACCTTTTTCTATAATGATTATATGATTATATATAAATTTCAGATTAATCTAAGTGATTTTATCAAATGTTTATTTTATAATGCCTTTATCAGAAATATAATTATTTTATATGTAAATGATTATTGAATAACTATTTGAATCAAGATTTGAATTGGCTATTCAATCAGCTATTTAAATTCTGAATCATGAATGTACCATTACTCTTTTTGAGTACAGGAATATATAACTACTGGATTAAATCTTAAAATCAAAAAATATCCGAACGATTGAGTCGAACAAATTAATACAAATACCACTGATACAGTACCCACTTCTAATTAAAATACAAATAATATAAATAATTAAATATAACTTTATTATACTAATTTATATAATAAATATTGTATGAATATTATACATTTGAAAACATTGAATATTAGCTCTGAACTTTCCTTAACTAATTTAGTATCTGATTTTCTTACAATCGATTTCAATTAAATCTTTAATAATGTTTTTTTTAAATTACTATAATATACATATTTTCAACAATGGTTTTAAAATCAGGAAAAGACAAGAGTTAAACAGAATTTTAATATTTTAATAAAAACTTGATTTTAAATATTTTAGTAAAAAGAAATTGGAAGATTTATGGAAATTTAATTATTCTGCTTGTATATTGAAAAATTATTGCTATGATACTTAAACAAAATTTATTTTATTCGAACATATTTCAAAAATTATATTTTATATTTATATTATTACGTGAGAAAAAATTTTATTAAATTCTTAAAGAAGTATTTCAACTTTTATAAATCAAATTAAGGAAAAAATAATTTAACTTTTTCTAAACTAATGCCCAAAACATTATTTTTAAACTATAAAGAGACAAATTTTTAAAAAAAAATATTTTTTACAAAAAATAAAGAAATAAATATTTAAACTCGAGCTTCATATTCGAACAAAATCTGATACGTACATATTTTCAATATATCAGTTTCTATTTTGTTTTTACTTACATATTTTTTTTCAAAATAGGAGATGCGAAAAAGGTGTTAAATATATTTCTTATATGTATCATACATGTTTCTCATAAACATCAATCATCTTATTTATAAACATTTTATGTGAACAAAAGAGTTCCAGCATTATTTACATATATGATTACATTCCAAATAACTTGTATCATTCTTAAATTATTATGTTATGATTTGTTGATCAAACTATAACATTGTGATGTGAAGTTCTTTGTATTGGAATAAAGTACATTTTTATAATAAAATTTATGAATTGTATTTTGAATCTCTGATTATTTTACTTTAACTAATGCGTCATTGTAATCTTAATTCATAAGATTTCTGTGAGGAAAAAAAAACGGCGTTAACTGCTTACTCAAAAATTCATTATTTGCCGATAAAAAAAACTGGTAAAAAATGTCTAGAACGAAAAAATTTTAATCCAATATAATAATATTTTCTCAATGCGAAAACAAGCGAACACATTTCTTGAGACAACTTGAATTTTGAAACAATGAGGTTTTGCGGAACTCCAAATAGGGTTCCGGAAAACCTCAGTGTTACTTTGAAGGGTCAAGGATATTCCGAGAATAAGGACATCTTTTTTAGCCAGTATTTATTTTTCAAATCTGAAATTATATTCATATCTAAACAAAAATTCGGTTGTTTTTAAGAAGTTATTTATGCAAAATACCGAGAGAAAAAGAAATATTTTTCTAATAATAATAATTAATTTAATGAATTATAAATGTGATTTGCGTTTGCAAAAAATCGTATTATCTTCTTCCATCGAGCTTTTCAATTTAAAGAAAACATAATTCAATGAAAAATAAATATGTTCTTTTTCATTCATAGCTATTCTAAATTTTTACCCCTTTATTTTATAATTACAATTAAATTTAATTGTTATAATTAGTATAAATTAATTATAATAACTGCAATTAATTAAGTACACCTTTATTTTATAAATTAATATCTATTAACTTTAATCTTAACCATCAAAATGCTTCTTGTAAACAGAATCTTGTAAATATCATAAGAGTTGCACATCCTGGAGAAAATCAGAGTGATCGGCAGTTTATGACTCTCAGACTGGTAAAACCAATTCCAGGTCATTATACCATAAAATGTGTTTTTAAAAAAAAACAATAAGTTTGAAATGTTCAGAAATATTTTGAGAAATAAGGAGAAAAAAATGACGGATCATAGGAAAAAAATAGGACATAAAATTTCGTTAAATAGAGAATTCACTGCGTTTTTCAAATGTTATTTTACAAAAAAAAAAACCTCAAAATGATCTTAGTTCGAAGACACTCGCTAATTGGAATGACAGCGCATGGACAAAATTGCTTAAATTTTTTATTTAAATGAAAAATTAGCTCTTTAGTTTTAAAAATAATCATTAACTAATGAAAAAAAAAACTATTTTAGAGAGTAAATTATTTTTGGGAAGTTTGACATGATCCAACTTTAATCAAACTGATCGGATAAAACCGGATACATATTGGAATAATGAGAAACGAAAAAAACGCTTTTTCCTATTGAAAAATAGAGTAAAGTAGTATTCTTTTTTTTTCTCTACGTGATGTAATATTTATTTAAAGCATTAAATTAATGCAACGTCCTTTCGATACTGAGAAACATAGCGGGGCTTAAGAGTCAAGGAGCATAAATAGTTCTTAATTCATTCTAATTGCAACTTTCGGTACCATCAGTATAAAGTATATTAATTTAGTTTATGATATCTAAGAACTTAAATCACAAATAAAATGTTGATCATGCTCTTTACGATGCTACGGGCTTCATGAACCTATCCTTTACATTTGATGCAATGTTAATAACTTTCTTGAAATTTCAACTTTATCTGTCCAGTAGCCTGTAGCCTTTTGTACTACCTGATTTTGCCCGACTGACAAAGCTATATAACAGAAACGGTAATTAAAAACATTTTTTTAACAATGCTCTTATTCATTGTGTAATAGCTCTCAATTAGAACCAATTTTCTACATTGATATGTCAAAATTTAGTAATCCTCAATATGCTTCAGATGGTAATCCAATCGTTATTTTTGCGAAAAATGGGCAAAAATCTTTATTCCTTCTTCATTATCAAATACTATAGTAAAGTAACTTAAAATTTTTACATATTGGTTGATTCGTTCGAAGGATATACAGAAATTATAATTTTACTCGTTTTTTTTTAATAATAAAATTGCTTTTATGTATTTTCTTTTCATGCTAGGATAGTTCAGGCATAGAAACATCCTTGAAAAAAAAATTTTATTAAGTATATTTTTTTATAACCGTCGTTGAACAGTAGACCCAATTTTATGGGTTTACGACAACTAATGATAAACTCAGAGACGCCTTGCAATTTTGAACCCAATTCAGAAGACAAGGGAACTCCTGGATCGAGCATTGGGAGAAATTTGCCTTCATTGAGGACATCTTGATGGAAATAACCCGCATTTGCGTTACATGGAAAGGAAGACAGCGAGTATCACCCACGGTTAGCCTGACGGCAAGGGGACTCTAACCCATGATCCGTCTACCACTGAGGATATTTTACTTCAGCACTGTGGTCTGTACAAGCCGGATGCGGAATTCGTATCGACTGGGATTCGCACCTGGTTCGCCTCATTTACTAAGTATATTAAATAATTTCATGACTCATATTAAAGCAGAATATCCGAATCGGTTTAAATTATCAGCATTTTTAAAATTGTAAAATAAACTGCAGCTAAATCAGCGCATTTATATGATTAAAATCACGATATTTAAACATTGATCCGCCAGCAACAATAAAAGAATTATTGGAAGAAAAAAAACAAGCTTGGTGTTATTTTCTTCAAGGAATAACTAAAAAGAGTGATCTAAAGACTTTTACATCGAAATTAAAACAGAGAAAAATTTCATAAAAAAACGGAAAAAAAATTCGTTATGCTGCGGATTTCTTACCCGTATACCCATATGCCACACAAAAGACCGTTTTTAAAAGCTCAACTTTTCAGCGGGCATTTTAATAAAGAGGAGTTTCAGAAATGCTTTTTCACTTTTAAACTTCTATTTTAGATATAAATTAGAAATAATTTGCTACTCATAAAAGTAAGAAATTATCTTGACCAGCCTAAGTGTTAAATCTAGAAAGCTAATTTTTCAAAGCATTTCTTATAAAAAAAAAATTAAAACTAGCATGAAAATTTTCTATGCATTAACATATAGGAACGGCAATTTTTAAAAGAATTTTTGTGATAGTTAATATCATTTTAAATTCGAAATGAATTTGCATAACTGCGCAAATAAAAAACGAAGAAGATATTTAATTTTGCATCAATATTTTAAAATCATTATGCAAATAGTGTTTTCAATGTGTATAGTGTAGAAAACCGTTAGAATATTGTCATTCCCTGATATACAAGAAAACAAAACTGGCTATATGCAATAAATACATGCCTTGCATATCGATTAAATTATATATGCGGTTTAGAGGGTATTGTATTGTTCATATGACATATACTTATTATAAAGCTTAAATTTTAAGAACATCAGATTTAGAAAATATTGCAACAGCAAGAAGCTGTTTACATAATAGATTTTCTTATTAAAAACTGTCTTGTTTAAGGATCTGGCAAAAAAATTTGTTCGAATCACACAATGAAAGAACCATACTTAAAATTAACTCGTACTTTTTCCCAATAAATTCTCAAAATGTCATCTCATTGCAAAATACGAGTTAGTGAGAGAAAATGTTCAACATATATGCTATTACTTATTATTAACAAATGAATTTAAACTTTAAAAGTTCGTGAATTAAAACTGTGCCTTATAACATTAAACTTAGCAAAAATTACCTGTCAGAAAGGGATTTTAATGAAAACCCATCTACGGCGTGTTCAAATTCATTTCTTCGACATTTTTTTATCAAACACTGAGGAGCTTCGGTGGCCAAAGATTATTGCTTTTTCACCACTCTCTGCAGAGTAAAGGTATCAGGTTCGAATCCTGCCATAGCACTGAATGTATCTTTGTGCTGGCCTTCTCTAATTTGAGCTACATGTTCTTAAATTCGACTGACAAGTGCTTAGAAGTCGTTCTTTGTATTAAAGACTAGCCTGCATGCGTATATGAATAACTAAACAATAAAAATATATAATCGTGTAAATAATTGAGGGAGTAAATCGACTGTATTATTCCTCGATCAAAGATTTGAAAATGTGGAGGTAACGGGTTTGATTTTATTGTAACTCCATGTGCCTTTTTGTAATTTTCACAGCTCAATATGTCTTTCATTTTGACAAGGCTTATAAGCCGTTCTGCTGACTTGTTTGCTGTTGTAGTTGTAGTTCATTTACGTCGCACTAGAGCTGTACAATGGGCTATTGGCGACGGTTTGGGAAACATCCCTGAGGATGATCCGAAGACATGCCATCACAATTTTGATCCTCTGCAGAGGGGATGGCACCCCCGCTTCGGTAGCCCAACGACCTGCGCGCGAAGTCCAGCACTTTACGGTAGCACAGTTTAACGAGGACCAATACCGCACACCCTCGGTCCCTACGCAGACTGATCCAAGTGGGTCACCCACCCGCACACTGACCGCAGCCAGTGATGCTTGACTTCGGTGATCTGCTGGGAACTGTGTCTTAATGATCAGTCCACTGCGGGACCACTTGTTTGCTGGAATAGTTTTCAAGTCCTTGTAGAATTGAAAAACAGATAACACAAAATACAGAAGATTACCACAAAAAGTACGAAAGTAACAACCAAGATTTCATCAGAATTAAAACAGCTACATTCATGTGGCTTGTATCTTGGAGGTAGTAGGTACGGTTGTACGATTCAGTTGAACTTCTACAAAAACACGTTTAGAGTACAAGATGTGCCTTTGTTATGTCAAAGGTCTATTTTATTTTATTTTATAACCACCGTTGAACACTGTACACTTGGAAAAGATAACTAATATTTATTCAGCCTAAATGTATGACATACTCACCCTCTGGTACCAGAATCATTATCCAACCAATACCAGGCACCTAGTGAAATTTAAAGGGCTCTTGGTAGCCATGGTAGGATCGCCATGTAATTTTGACACTACTAAGACGACTTGAACTCCGCTCTCCAAATTGTCACACCAAAACCAATAAGATAACTTTCAGTCATGGCTGATTTAACAGGCACCTTGCTGTGTGTCACGCTGACTCTTTTGACTACCACAAGGATCGAACTCACTGTCCCCAGATCTCCAACCAGTGGTATGTGTGTGCTACCTTAACCGGCTGAGCCACCAGAACATCTACATTCTAGTACCATAAGTTTCATATAATAAAGTTTTTAATATACCGGCATAATATACCGTAGTTTTAATATACCGTTTCTAATATACCGTAGTTTTTAATATACCGTCTTACAAAATACCGGCATAAATATATCTTTTTTAAATTTTTTTTTAAAATGATGGGATGACATTACACATTAAAGAACATAATATTTAAAGGATGAAAAAAAACGCCATCAAAATCTAACGATTTATGACTGATGATGACTAAACCGAAAACACCAGATCCTGCATGACTGCCGAAGGAATCAGAAAAGAGTTTGAAATTGTTTATTAGAAACACTTCGAAATTTCATCAAATGACTAAACTGGTTTTAATATTTTTCATCTCGCCTTCCTCACTCGTGATTCCACTGATTTCGATTGAATTTTTAATTCTTATATGCATATAATTAAAGCTCGCTCCCTATCTTTTAGTTCATTTTATGAAGCTTTTAAAAATCTATATGAAGGGTGATGTTTACAAAACAACTTACAATCTTGAGTTGCCGTGCTTTAGATTTCAAAATAAATAAAAAAATACCTTTTTTGATTTTAACTGAAAAAACTTAACGATTTATTAAAACAGAATAATTACAAAAAACAGATACCGTTTTAGTATCGTTTCGTTATCGTTTGGTATCGTTAAAAATAATTTATAAATTGAAAAGAGAATATAAAGGAAAATCGTTGAGCATTTCCATAAAACTTAAATATTAATTATAATAGTTAAGTGCGCGCAGACAGTTGATTCTGTTTCAAAAATGTGAAAAAATAGTTTGTAAAAATAAAAATGAAAGTTCGCTGTTTCTTTATTTTACCAATCACTGATAATCCAAAGTTTTATTATACAGTAATGAAAATGCGTCTTTTTTTAAGCAAATAAATTATCGGTCATACGACGAGAAACATAAAATTCTCATACTAAATGCTTTCATTTCATAAACTCTTAAATAAACAATTCAACAGTATAAATACATAAATACTTTTCGTCCATGAGAAACTCTAATTTTTTCTTGGTGTATAATTTTTATAACAAGCATAAAAGAAACATGAATTTAAATATAAAAAAATTGACTTTTTCATATAATCCCAGGCATTATTGAAAATTTAAAATCTTGTTTAAAATTTCTTTATACTTTTCATACATTTTTATTTGTTTATTTATTTTTTTCTTTTGTAATTGGAAATAACTGTTTTAATATTTTGTCCCATGCTTTGAAGTTTAAAAAAGAACAGATTTCAAAAGAAAAAAATTTCAAAAATGTTAATTATATTTTTAAAGAACTAAAACTTTAAAGATATTTTAATGAATATTTTAATGCCAAAAATTTGCAATGCTATTTTTTTTTAAATTAAATTAATTTTCTTGTATTAATTTTAAATCAATAATTTTAAAGCTTATTATTATTAACTTTTAGACAGAACAAATTGAAAAAGTTTGTCTAAGGTAAGACACATTTAACGTTTGCTCATTTGATGAAATTCTTTAAATTTTAAATGCATTCCAAATGCATAGTAAAAACTATTATTGATATTTTACAGCCGAAAGCGAGATGTTTTGATACCCGTGGTAAAAAAATGTTTTAAGGAAGGAAGTGAACTTATTCGTTTCAATATTGGTAAATTTTAAGAAATTCTTTAAAGTATAAATTAATTCCGAAAAGTAATATTTAATTGTACAGATAATGTAATATAAATTATACACAATTGATATTCTCTTAGCCGAAAACAAGATGTGTTTGATACACCTGATAGATATAAAAAAATTTTAAAAAAATACATGTTGAAAAAGTAAGTGAATTCAGTTCATCTCAGCTATCTGATTTGTTTAATGAAATTTTTCAAATAATAAACAAATTCCAAATACTAATATTAAATTATACAGATAACATCAGATGAATTATGCAGAATTGATGTTTTTATAGATGTTTTGATACATATGAAAAAACAAGTTAAGAAAAGAAGTTAATTCAAATCTTTCCAATAATAATTCATTTCATGAAATTCTTCGAATAATTAATTAATTTATGGTACTAATATTTAATTACTCAGATAAGCTCACATTAACTATTCAGAATTGATATTCTTATTGATGAAAGCAAGATGCTTTGATACACATGATAAAAAAACAAGTTAAGAAAGGAAGTTAATTCAATTCTTTCCAATACTTTATTTAATGGAATTCTCTGAATAATTAATGAATCACACACTGATATTAAATTACATTAGTTATACATAATTCTCATTCTTATGGCCAAAAGCATGTTTTGATACATACAACAAAAAAACGTGTTAAAGAAGGAAGTTAATTAAATTTTTTACGTTAATACTTGATGAAATTTTTTGAAAAATTAAAATTTCCAAGCACTAATATTTAATTGCACAGATAAGATCCCATTAACTAAACTGGTTAATGAGACTACACATTACATTACATTAACTTCGCAGGTTTTATGGTCGAAAGCAAGATGTTTCAATACACATGATAAGGAACGTGTTAAGAAAGGAAGTGAATTCAATTCTTTCCAATCTCGTCAAAACATCGCCATCAGACTCAGAGAAACGTAAAAGTTTAATAGTCCTTCCGAAAACAAAAAGATGAGAAAAATATAGTGAAATAGCACCACGCGAAACGGACCTGCCAATAGATATTCCACAAAAGGAAAGCAAAATGATGTCACGAAATCCCATTTTGCACCGCTAACTCTTTGTCCAGCAGAGCGTCCATATCCGCGACACACCCTTCGAGACGAGTGTCCAAGAGGACATAAGTCCGTGACCATGTTCCACACCAGAGGTTACTTGGGTCAAATTGAAATATTCCAATTGTAAATCCTTTTAAAGGTTTAGCTTTTACGACAACGGCGATTAAAGAGGGTTGAAGAATGTGATGAGATTGACTCTGGAATATACTTGTGAAAGGAATGGCATTCGATGTCATCTTTCTTCTTCAGAAATATTCTTCTAAGGATTCTTAAATATTTTAGTGAAGTTTAGTGGCGTTCTTGAGATTCCACAAAAATTTGGCGACCAAATCAACATTCCTTTGGATGGTAAATGGAAAAGCTAAATACTTATGGATAAAACCGGGCTGCCAGAGAGTAAGTAGCTTTGCCATTTTTCGTTGATATAACAAATTTTAAAAGCTTGAGAAGTTAACTCTTAATGTCCTAAGGAAATTTTAGTCGCCTAAAAATATTATATTGCCATGAATGTTATAAAACAATATTGTTGACAGCTAAGTTTTAATGTAAATATATACCATCAATCTTTATTTCAGCAGCTAATACGTCAAAATTGTCGAAAAAATACAAACTAGGGACAGAAATAGCTTTAAAACTTAATAATCCGGCATTTTAGGTCAAATAATCTAGTTCATTATCTCATCGTTTAATTATCGTAATTAATTTTAGTCAGTTTGCTTTAAGCCTAGAGCAGTGAATGCTTATTGCTCATTATCCATAGAGATATGCATGTTGAGAAGATGTGTAGTCTTTTTAGATTTCTATAAGATATATCGTTGCATTAATAGATTCTACGAGTATATTAAAATAGATTTTAAATAAAATTTTACAGAAAATTGAAGTAATTGATCTGATTGTAGTGAAACCACATACCTTAAGAGTAATTAGAAAATATATCATTCATTGTTCAATTAGCATAATTAATTCCAGTCAATTTGCTTTAAGCCCAGAGCAGAGAGTGCTTATTGCAAAAAGCAGTGAATGCTTATTGTAAATTATCCATAGAGATAATTAATGTTGTAGAGATCTGTGTAGACTCCTTAGATTTCTATAGGATACATTGTTGCATTAATAGATTCTACCAGTATATAAAAATAGATTTTAAATAAAATTTTACAGGAAATTAAAGAATTTTTCTTCAATATTTTTTCAAACTATCCTGACACTTTTTAAGCTAATTCTTGTGAAACCACATACCTAAAAAGTATTTAGATATGATTCATTGTTCAATTATCTTAATTAATTTTAGTCAGTTTGCTTTAAACCCAGACTAGTGGATGCTTATTGTAAAAAGCCTTATCAATAACCCTAAGCAAATACAGTCTGATTGCGTAATTCTTCGAGCATTTCTTAGCTAACCTAAATACATATGAGCTATATTTAATAAGCCTTAATAATATCAGGCAGATTAGAAATTGCTGAATTTTCCAATTAGTCTGACGCATTGAAAAATTTAGGTAACTTTTACAAATTGCAGAATTTTTCATTTAGCGTACGATATTCAAAGAAGAACAAAACAGCTAGTATATTATTAGCTTATTTATTATTAACAGCTATTATTATTAGTAATACTCCATTCGTGTAAATACTTTCATTCCTTGTGTAAAATTGATTCAAACAAATATGTTCATAAGGGTCACCAATGAATACTTAAATACTAGTTAAAAACAATGTTGAAATCTAAGGAATCACTAGGGAGAAAGGCGGGACTGTAAACATCAAACTTGTTTGAAAGCGGGAAGAAACAGGAGCTGAAAATACGATAGAATTGAAAACACCTGAAGAGAAATCCCTCTAAGTGTCATCAGGCAATCAAACTGGTTCCGATGCTTTTCATCCCATTTCTTTCATTAGGTGATTCAGTAAAAATCGAGATCTTTCGTTTCTTCCTCGATTAAACATTAATTTGCGAACTTTAATACGTATATTACTATAGAAAGCTTCCAAAATTAAATACTCTGAAATCTCGCTACAACAATCTACGTAAAATTAAGTCCTCTATAGCACGAATAACCAAATAGCGGTACACGTGGCACTGTAGAGTTTGAGTAGTAGCACGCGAAAATTTAAAGAAAAATTTGAAATATTTGTAAAAAGAATTCGTAACAACACATATATTCAAAAAATATAGAATTTTGGAAAAGTGCAGTAACAAGCAATTTTTAAAATTTTGCCTGATATGGCTGTCAAATTTTGTTATACGTTTGAATCAACTAATAAGTGTGAATAAAAAAACTTTCAATTATGAACATAACAGATATAGTTCAAGATTGCCTGTTGTGTATCTAAGAAACTTAAGTGTTTTTTAGAATCAATTCTGACATCGATGACTTGGTTAAAAAAAAAAAAAAGCAATGAGTTCAAAATCCGCATTTATTAATTACTGACTATTTAATAATTATTTATCATTAAATGTTTCTAGCTATTCATTTTTATTTTCTGCATAACCCATCTGACTGAAAGTTTAACCCTTTAACGCAGATGGGACATCGGTGTCTCTTTTATATATTTTTTTTCTGACGTTCTAATTACAAGTAAGCACATATTTTGGTATTTTTAAATTATAAAAAATAGTCTAGAAACTACTAAAAAATTCTGTTCGATTATCACAATTATAATTGTATAAAAATATAAAATCCAAAAAATTTAGCGTGAAATAAAATTTCAATTTCTATTCAAAAATTTCTCAATAATTAAATTTATAAATTAAAGACATTTCGATGATAAATAACTGTTTCTCTTAAATTTAAATAACAGCAAATAAGTGCAAATTTGAAAAATTATTGTTTATGTAAAACGGAGAAAAAGACACCGGTGTTTTAGGGCTGTATTTCATAACCATAAATTAATTAGAAGCTAAATATAATATTTTTCACTGATTTTGTCCCAAATTAATATAAAATAATAAAAAAGGCATAAAAAGTATGTTTAATGAAAATTTTGAGTCAAAGGTTTGAAAATGTTTACTAACAATTAAACCAAAATGTGTAATTCTCTTTTTTTTATTAGATTATTTTTTTAAATCCCCATTACCCATTCTTACGTGAATAAAATGTACTAAATACGTAAAAATACCCTAAGAAGTCTATGAAGAGCATTAATATACCTTTTTATATTTTTAGTATATAAGAAAAAATTAAAGTGCAACGCTTAATTTTACATTTTCCGAGAGTATCATTCTTCCCCCATATCTGGTCCACACTGTAAAAAATTACGGATGAAATTACGGTACTCGGATTGGGGGTTCAGATTGCCGATTTTTTTACAGTAAAATCCATTTTTGCTGGAACTTGTTATGGTACAAAAAGTCTGATATACCCTAATTTTTACAGTAATAATTACCGCAAAATCACTGAACACTCTATTAAATAAATATTACTATAAAAATTACGGTAAAATACTTAATGGTAAAAATGGATTTTATGGTAAAATAGATTACATGGATGATGCACCCAAAGTGCCAGTAGTTAACACAGTAACTTGATCTGGAATTTTTTACAGTGTACAACAATAATATTCTGTTGGTCCTGTTGGAATATTAACATCCAGAGACTCTAATGTTAGCTTTATTTCGATTCAAAAATATTCCATGCAGCAATAAAATTAAATACAGAGAGCAAAATTTAAAACGAAGCGCCTTAATATTTTTTGATTTTGTGATAGGATAGTCACATACGTACAAACATCCAATCTTAATCAGTTATCTTAACCATCCAATCATAACTAGTGTATAAACATCGGACCAAATCTCTATACCAGTGCGTATGACGTTGGTATTCGTCGTGTAAAATACAAAATTACCATTGACTATCAAAACTGCAAATGTCGATAAAATACAATAAGAATATTATTTGGTGTTATTTTTCCCATTACCAATAGAATTTATTGAAAGCCGTAATTGGCCATACGTAATTGGCTTTAACCCTAAACCAATAACATGCGTAAGCCAGTGAGCATTGATTTGCGGATAAGCTTCGTAAGCAGTTAGCTGGACCAATATTGGAAATTTGACATCTTTTTAAAATTAAATGCTAATGCAAGGCATTCAATCCAAAAGCTCTCGCTTACATCTCGTATTGTTCTTAGATTGTATATTATGTACTTTATTATTTTGTAACAAATTTTTAAGAAGCTTCTAATACAATCACCTTTTCAGAAATGAAATGTCATTTTTTTTATTAAATAAAAATTTAATTATTCATTTTTCTTAAAATTCATATCAAGACTATTTGCCCTGATTTCGAAGTGTTTTCACTTTATTGCTTGCTTTTAGTTCCTGTGAGAGACATCTAAAATTAAATTCTGTGCTAAACTGGTTATTGATTCGAAGGGCTAATTTTAAAAATACTATTAGACAATTTTTTTAATTAAAAATAGTTACAAAAACGTACTTTCGCAGAATAAATATACTCCTTTCTACATATTTGAACATTTAATCCTCAAAATACAGGAGTTGACCACAATCTGGGAAATAGGATCCTGACAGCAGCTATAAGTTTTGGCTCCTTACTGTTAATTTTACTTATTGTGTGTTTTATTATATCTCACTTCAGTTCGTAACTTCATTAGAAATTTCTCCTCAAATATCTCGTTAGAGACCGTTTAAAAAAATATTTATTTCGAAATAAAAGGGATTTTGTAACAGATTCAAAATATCTAACAAAAAAAAATATTAACATAAACGTGTTGAAAAAAATTCACGGAGCTTAAATATTGTTATTAATATTATTTTGGCATCGGCAATAGCCAAGTATAAACTTTGCAATTCAAGTATTTATTTCTACCAACAAATTCTTGTAGGAGGGCTTTGGAAATCTTAATCAAGACCTTAAATGCTTCATCACATTGTTTTCATCATTGAATATATGTAGCTTATTGTAATATACATAGCTTATTGTAATAAAACCTGATTCACCACACTAGAAAAACAAGGGCGATATCGATGACTATTACATTCTGGGAATCCATGAACTCCCAAAATTTTGGCAAATGCAGGCTCCTGGAGTCACACTAAGCAGGCATGAAAAATTAATTACATAGATGCACGTTTTACGCATGGAGAAAAATTTAGTTACAAAATCCCAGCCCTGGGTATTCAGCCATAATTCTGTCTAACTCCCAATCAAACTCTAGCTGCGCAAAGCACTTGGTCCAACTAAGACCATAATCTAAATTAAGGAAAAGTATCCAATGTCTTTAAGTAATTCAATTGGTTTTCGGAGTGAAATAGCATTCAGCCCTGGTTGAAATAAAACCCAATTTTGCTCATTTTTATCAAAATGATTAGAAGTAATGTTGCGAAAATTGGTTGCAAATAATTTTAATCATTGTAATCATTCAACATACGCAATGTCTTATTTCATTTCAACCATGGTTGGAATAAAATAGAATATTGTATAAGTTGAATAATTACAATGTGCAAAATAATTGTCAATCAATGTCCACAGCGTGAATATAAAACCATTTTGATAAAAATCACAAAAATTTGATCCAATTATTACAACTCAGTCATTAGTCAGGAAAATAACAATTAATCAGCACAAGACATAAAATATATCAAAATGTAAAAAATGTAATAGATATCAAATTTACAGGTAAGTTTAGAAACTACTGCCGTTCCATCAAACAACAATATGGCAGGGAATAGTTTATAAATTGGTTTAATTGTCTAAAAGAATGTTTGAATTTACAATAAAATTTGGCTTGAAAAAAAAATTAATGAAATAGACTGTAAATGACAAAATTGCTGAGTGACCTATGTATGTAATAAAGGCCGTGAGAAAAGTTCGATTGATTGTTTTTTAATTAAAAAATAATTAAAAAATTATCCAAGGTAAGATTGCATCTTTTATATAAGCTTTATTTTTCGTCCTGATTATAATTGCAATTTTAGAAATTGAAAAAATTTAATTATTATTTTAAAATTTTTAAGTGTCAGTATTTTATAAATATTCGTTAATGCTATATGTTTGCACGTTATATTCTTGTTAATTTGTTTTTTTGTTTTTTTTCATTTACAAATAGACTTTTTTTGTTGCTTACAAATCAATTTAACCATGAACTAAAATAACTTCGTTACCAGGAGCGATTTTACTTGATTATCCAAAATAATTTATATTTGTTTTTTTTGTTTTGTTTTTATTATTATTACTATTATTCTTCTGACTCATAAATGTTTGATTTAAAATTTTCTTTTTGAGTTGATATTTTTTAAAATATTTAAACATGACGTTTTGCATAAGGTCATTAAAGTACACTTACAGAAACACAAAGAACGCTTTGCAACAAATTTCATAGAAACCAATTATCTATAAATCCAAATTATCCAAATATCATCAAAAAATAAATCGTATTGATTGCAGATAATTTTATCATTGTTATCATTCAACCTATGCAACGTTATATTTTATTTCCTGTTATATTTCATTTCCTTTTATATTTCATTTCCTGTTATATTTCATTTCCTGTGTTATTTCATAAGTAAAACTTGAAAGTTAGCACTTTAAAAAATTTATTTTATTTATTAGTGAAAATATATCATAAACCAAATGAGTTTTGGATCGAATTGTAAAACTTCAAATAATAGTTCTTTTTATATATATATAAATGACAAAGTAAGCTTTTTTTTATTTGTAGAGGGTAAAAGATTTTCAATCATCAAACTGAATTTTCTTTTATTTTAGAATTTATTTAAAATAAACACTACAAATTTCTATTTGGAAAAATTAAACACATAAAACTTACTGAATTCGGATTGCAGCGCATGCTTATCTTAAATTCATTAAATTGTTTTCATCTGGTGTCGATCATAACACGGTCGTGGATTCGTAAATCCTGTTAAAACCAACTTTTTTTAAGACTAAATTTTACTTAGAATAAAACAGGGTTACAATTTCATTTAAGAACACCATTTAATATACAATTCTACTGATGTTTAGAATGTTTTTTGTCAAGTTTCTTAAGAGGATGTTGTACCCCCCGAGAGAAACTTTTCATGGCAAATTCTGTTTTCTCTCTATTGGTATTTTAAAATTTAGGGAAAGCTGAATTCAGGTAAATCTAGAAAAAACTATGAAATTATAATTGTCGAAAGAATATTTTCAAAACAAGCAAATTATTGCAGGATTGCTTCTTTACAACATAATTGTGAGTAATTCTGCCATAATTCGTTTGCATTTTGATTCTTTCAAGATTTTTTTTCAGCATTTAAAACTTCGCCTTTTAGTCTAGGTTTACCTAAACTTTTTTAATTTAAACCTATTTTAACTGAAAAATGTATAATGAATTTTTTACTACATCAATTTGTAGTTAATTTATTTGTAAATAAATGATGAAAAAAATACCTACTTTAAATTGATTTTTAATATTTTTTTTGTTACTTCAAGAATAGTAATAAGATTTTTTTTTAAAAATCCCTAACTTAAAAATTTCAACAAAAGCACAAAATTCGAATTAAAGAAAAGTTTACTTACATATTTTTTTTACGTATAGATTTATTTATTGCTATGATTTAAAAAAATATATTAATTATTTTTGTACTGTAAATTTGTAATTTCACTCTCTATGTCATGTCCAATGTAAAATTTAACCATTTGTGCTACCAATTAGGTGTGACCAAACTATTTCAGAATTTGTTTCACTTTTATTTCTATTATATATGAACATAAACATTTTCCTCCTGAAAATACAAATGAAAATTACGGTTATTTTGTTTTTATTCTCATTCTCAAAAAAAAATGGAAATCAAAGTATTAATTTCGCAATCAAAGTATTAATTTCGTAAGAAAGTGCAATTGACACAATTGATGTTTTTTATGCATTTTGTTTTAATTTTTCAAAGTTAAAATATTGCACGACACATATAAATTTAATTTTATTAATTATGCATGGAATATTTTCTTTCATGAAACAAAATGTTTCTATGAATAAAAATTATATCCAAGTAAATATGATCCGGATTAAAATATCCTCGTAAAATTAACTTGCCCTTTTAAAACTCCGAGTGATTATTATTACTAAAAATTTGTGCTATCCTAAAAACATTAGATTGTCAAACTTAAACTAATTTGCTTACCATCCTAAATTTAATTTGATTTACTTTCAATCCTAAAATTAATTTGATTTCATTTAAATCCTAAACTAATATGATTTCATTTTAATCCTAGAACTAATTTTATTTATTTTTAATTTTAAAAGTAATTCAATTTCATTTTAATCATAAAATAATTTCATTTCATTCAATACTTAAAATTAAATTGATAAATTTTTAATCCTAAAATTAATTTCATTTCATTCCAATCCTAAAATTACTCCGATTTAATTTTAATCCTAAATTCAATCCTTCGGTTGATTTCATTTCAACTCAAAAACTAATTTGATTCCTTCATAAGAAGCATCTGAAAGTTATATGAACGACAATTTTAACTCACAAATTTTATTAAAATACGCATGCGTCACAATTATATCTTTGGCCAATGAATATAGGACATCGAATTCAAAATATGCAACCTTGCTAAATGATTTACGATCAGTCTCGCGTCCATGAACGATTTCCAGTGAAATTTTAAAAATGACACAATGATGAATTTTATTATGAGTTTGCATGCCATGGCTGGTTTGCAAATGACAAAATTCAAATTTATCTTTTCCAGGATCAGATGGGTCTATGGCGCGGCTGCTTGTGCATAGTCATTTTTCTTATGGTGTCTGCGGAGCAAAAGAACTTTACCATCAAGGAGTCGCACAGAAGAGGTAAGCAATTTTTTCGGCTACCTCTACATTTAAAATATTAATTTCAAATATGCTTCGGTTTTGAAAAAAATATAATTTTTTTAACGCAAAAAAAAGAGATTATTTTACTATGCAGATGTTTGTTGGTAGAAAGGATGACTTCGCTAGAATCTTTTAATCAAATCAAATCAATAAAAACTCCCGCAATGGATTCTTACTGTTTTGTCTAACTTAATTTTTTATGATTTTATTCACTGAGCTAATTTACAGGTATCAAAAGGAAACTTTCAAGATTTATATTGCATTTTTAAAAAGATAATAATGAAATTTAGGACTTAAAATCCTTTTAACATTCATAAATTTGTTAGTTAGGAAAATTTTTTTAATAAACAGATTTCATGAATTGCATAATTTAGTTGTTGGTCGTAGATTAAGCTAAGATTATATTAATAATTATTGCGCGTAGAAGGGAGAAACAGAAATTATAATTTTATACAGATTTAATTATGAGCCTTAATAAATTACTCTTATGTCATATTAATATAGATACTAGGATATTTAGAACCAGGCACATATTTATTTTTTCATAAATAGATTAAATAATTTCATATGCCATGAGTGGGAAGAAGCGATGGAATGACTCAATTATACACATTCTATTTTTAGTAAGATATATTGAAATCGAAACATACTTTTAGCATTTATGAACGAAAACTGTCTATCAGCTTTGAAAGCTAAAGTCAAGAAAGTAATTAACTGAATGTTATATCAACATATCAGTATATTTTAAACACCCATTCATAGTCAAAATAAAGCCAGGGCTGAAAGTCCAAGACGGAAGAGTAAAAACTGATAACAAATAAATTTCATTTTCAGCTTTTTTTTCGGGAATAATAAAATATCCATAGCTACCGAATTTTTTAACGGATACAATTTATATATCAAATCGCTTCTTCCCAGAGAAAAAATTTATAGCTATGAATTGCTTATTGTTAAGAATAGATTTATTCTTCCCGAAAATTATCTATTATTGAAATAGTTCTACTACCAGTGTTTTCTCTTTTCCGTCCATCTTTCAGGCCTGTATAAAGCTTCCATAAAATATTTATAAGCCGACATAAGGAACAAAAGCTTTACATAAGAAATATATATATATATCATCGTTATGCTATGTATTTAAAATTTATCGAGTTAAATAAATAAAACAGAATACTTTTATGTGTGAAAGTAAATATCTTATACAAATTCGCAATTACGAACCAACGCACACCAAATATGGTGTATAAACGTTCGAAAATATGACAGAACTAACCAACAGCCCAAAGAGTTTTTCATAAGATTTGATAAAGATTTTATAATATGAGTGATTTGCTAGCTAGCTGCTCTATTCAATGAAAAATTAGTTTTATCTCTCGTTTTTACCGAATTATTTATCATTGGTTTCCTTTGTTAGATTACCACAAGTAAAATCAACGTTCATAATTTTGCGAATTATTAATAATGACTTAAACGGATTCCTATTTTAAAAAGTATATAACCGCTTCTGGGTTTTAATATTGATACATACGCTTTTGAAGCATGGCTCTCTAAACATAAATATGGAAACTCAACAAGAATTAATAAAGCCAAAATGAAGTCCAAAATGAAGTCTTCTAATTAGCCATGGGCCAATATATTCTGATCATGGATAAAATGGTACAATATGAATGTTAATCTTTCTCTTAGTGAGTGGAATTTCTAACTTATGTTACGGTAAATCTAATAATGTATAGTAATATATAATAAATAACAGAAAAAAAGGTTTTATATTAATGTGTAGTATAGTGATTTTAGGGTACTTATCCGTTTCGAAAGGTCGAAAAAAAAACAATCACCACAACGCATATTTTAGATGCCTAGATTGTTATAATAGATTCTCATCACTACAGTACCTTTAACAGCAATACCAGTAAGTGTTTAATACCACATTTAATTTAGCATCACTCGTATCATTGATTTTTTATGGCCTTCGAATTAAGTATTGATATTAGTTAGCTAAAAACGATAAAAATATGAGTGTCGTTACTAATTATTTCCGAGAATTAAAATTGATACAATTTTTTGTAAATGATATAAATTTAAATAAAACAAAAAAAAAAAAGTTCTGATTTAAAAAGCTAAATTAGTGGAGAAAAGGTACTTAAAAAGGTACTAAATAAAGGTAAAGGAGGAAGGTTTCCAGCAGAATCCCAAAAAAATCGCCTTATGATAATTAATGTTGATAACAGGCAGTACTGGTATTATGTTAATTGGAGTTGTTAAGAGATACAAAATTTACTAATATTGGTACCAAGGTACCTACTATATGTTCGGTGAAAATAGATTTTTACGGCCCACCGAATGGGACAAATACCTGAGAAAATTGTTAAGTCTAGTATATTTTAACGGAGTTGACGTTCAGTAATAAGTATTATGCCAATTGATAATGATTAAAACTATATCTACAGATCACTATACCAACTTATTAGACTACACTACTTACTCAAAGGTAAACACTTCATAAAGAATTATAAACTAGGTATATTGTGAAAAAAAATTATTATATATTTTATAACCATCGCTGAAACTATTTTATTGAAAATATCAATAATAATGGCACAGCTTTTATGACAAAAAAAAATTCGAACAATTTTTAATGAAAATTAGCAAGTTAAGGCAGTTCATAATTCTGTATTATAGTTAATTATGAATATTTATTGTTTTTTAGGTAAAGCTTTGAAAATATCAAAGAAGCCCTGTTCTGATCCAAGCGGAAGGAAAGGCATTTGTACATTTAAATGGGACTGCATTAATCACAATGGAACACTTATGGGAACTTGCATGGATGGCTTCATATTTGGCACCTGTTGTCAGTATGACTATGACCCTTTATTTCATGACGATTCATTTGATGACATTATATTCTACGATAACTCAAATAATGTTCAGGAAGATCACAAACTTTTACCTTCACCTGCAAGGTATTCAACAAGTACTACAACCACCACACCAACGCGTTTTTATTCGATCCCCACTAGTCGCCCAACAACAAGATCAACTCGTTCAACGACGACAACGCTTCGACCAATAGTTACAGCGAGTCGTCCTCCGACAACAAACCGACCAACAATTACAACCACAGAGGCAGCAGCCACAACACGTAGTACTACTTTAATAACTACAACTAACAGACCAAATACACAATTAGTGACATGGACTTCCATAGGACCGACAAGACCACCGCTTGTGCCACAACGTCCTATATTACTAAACCCATTTCCATTTCGTCCCGGATTAAATATTCCACAAACAGGATGGCCACTGGGCATAGCTTTTCCAGTGAATATTTTTCAACAAAATCGACCATTTCAGATATTTAGACCTCCAGCTGTGTTTCAAACTGCTCAAAGTACTGTGTCAAATCAAACACTATTGAGACCTGGTTCATCATTTACAATATTTAACAGCACAAATGGAATTAAGTCAGCCAATAATGCAACAACCAATAATGCTGTATCATTGACTACTGTAGTTGTGCCTATACCGCAGTGGTCGACACAATCATCAACTCAATCAACTACAACTCAACGAAATTTCAACCGTCCAGTACAGCTTTCTTCTCCAAGAGGAACAATCAGGCCCTTATTTTATACATCCCATAATGTCACACCATCAACAAACGGAGTCACAACAAGGCGACCCCACCTTGACTACAGAAAAGGTAAAGCATATAAACTAAGTTTTTATAAATTCGCTTTCTTGATTGTAATGAGACAATCTTGCGAGCAGCAAATATTCGACTAGCTAGAGCATTCAAATCTCAGCTACAACTGCATACTCGATGTCAATGAGATTTTCAATCGTTTCTTGACAACTACAAACAAAATTGCAGTGACATTATCAGAATCAAAACTACAACGCCTTAAATATTAAATAAAGCACTAAAATTTCAACTGCAATTTTTGGTTTGATGACATCACATTTTTCCATCATTTTCAGACGGAGTTAAACGCCATATTATGGACAAGTAGAAATTTTCGCTAATATCAATTTTGAACATATTTCGACAAATAAAGTTACAATTTCACCTGGTGTGTGCTTTATAATCGTTAATGAAATATCATAAATAGAGCCCGGAAGTTCAGGCAAAATGCCATAAATGCCCTTTTCTGCCTTTTTTAAACGTTTTCTTCTGAAAATGCCTTTTTCTTTCCTTTTGTTCATAAATGCCTATTTCTGTCTAATTTAAAATTTTTCTGCAAAGCTTTTTGTGCTTTTGACCGAGCATAAACGCAAAATGAAGAAATTTTGAAGTACAGAAATGGTTGACTGTCATCCGACGTATTGTAATGCATTTATAGAGATTAGGACTTTATTCCTTTTGTCTTATTAATATTTTCTCTCCGTCTCTTCGTGGCGTCACCTTCGTCGTGGCGTCACCTTCGCCCGATGCGCTTTGCAAGGAGAGAGAGAAAGGGAGTGAAAAGATTGGAGTTATTTTTACTTACAGTCAATAGAATTTATTCTTACTTACGGCCCATATAGCCTACACCATCGAATAACTCGTATGCTCTCTTATCTACAAAACGAATTCACCAAGCTGGTTGAGCACATTGTAGCAGGAGCACGAAAAAGTTTTCTAGTATACTAGTTATTTCTAAAATGCCTAAAGTAAAAGCCTGCACAAGCAAAAAACTGGACAGTTTTGTGAAAGAATTTGGGTCGGATGTGTTTTCTACTGATGGGAGCATTCTGTTTTGTAAGGCATGCGAGAAGTCAGTAAATTTTGAGAAGAAGTATTTTATATCTCAGCACTTGGAGACATCNTAAAAAGATTATTCTATTCTTTTTTTCAGGTGTTGGTAAAAGAAGCAGCATGGCTAGGTCTTTATCAAAAGAACAAATGTGGAGGAGTCCTTGTATCAAGCAAGTACGCAATTACAGCAGGACACTGCCAGCCAGGGTTGGTTCTATAATTATGAATACAAATTAGGGATGGAAAAAACCAATAATTCGTTTTCTCATTATTTGTTAATATCCTTGTATAATATCCATTTAATTTAAAGTACTATTAAAATGTCATTTGTACTGTTAAAGGGAGAATTTAAACTCAAGCCCTACAGTAAAATTATTCATAAATTGATTCTACCACCTGTTCAATTAATTTTTTTTATCAGATGCAAGAGAACACTTTAATAGTGTTGCGTAGTATCTCATTGTTTATTTGTTCGAGAGGATAAGGAAAACTTAAACAAGCAAAGAAAAAAAACAGAAATAAGTTATGTCAATTTTAAAATATAAACGTTACAAAAATTTCATAAAAAACACTGGTCCTGGCAAAACATAGAAATTTTTTTAAAAAAATGTGGCATTATTTTCATTGAAATATGATTAAATTACACAAAAAAGCTTTGTGTATGATAAATAATACTTTATTTAAGAAATAAAATGGTGCACGTATGCACCATTGACCAAATCAATGGACAAACCATTTAGTTAAACACTAGTTTTTTTTTTGCTTTTTTTTTATGAAACAAGTTTTATTTTATGGTATTTACAGAACTTACAACTTTAATCCGTCATAAAAGCATGTAATTAATCTAAAGTGGAATATTAATGCCGTTTCAAAAAGTCGAATTTGTAAATAACCATTTGAATTTTTTTTAAAAAAACTATCACAATTTGAAAATTTCTCAACAGAAAGTGTTTTCTCTAATTGAAACTGAATTACTAATATTTTATTTTATTACCATCGTTGAACAACGGACCCACTTTTCGGGTTTACGACTACTTATGTTCAACTCCATAGCCTTGTAATTTTGAACCCAATCCAGAAGACCCAGTTCACCTCATTGGAAGGCGAACGCTCTATCTCCTGAGCCATCGCGGCTCACTAATATTTTATAGATATCGTCAGAAATCTTTAAAATAGAAGAAAAAATACAATTTATTTCGTGAAAGTATATCTTTCTGTCTCACTTTGTCGCTAAATTATTGCCTTCACTAATTAGCGCATTATATGTTATCTCCTCGAATCATTAAGATTGGATGTTGGTACATAACTAAACCATTAGATATAAGCTGCTTTTTAATTTGTGCACTGTGCATAGGTGTTTTAATCTTGCTGATTTGCTTGTAGCAGAAGATTTCTATCTTCACTGGTAGTGATTTTGGGAGAGCATGATTTATTGACTGACCACGAGAGGCTGAAACCTGAAATGAGACGGGTCAAGAGGATGATTGTCCACAGACATTACAACCCTCAAAATTTTGACAATGACATTGCTCTATTGGAATTGGATCCTCCCGTCGTTTTTCGTCCACATATATCACCCATCTGTCTGCCCAGCACTGATGAAGATTTTGAAGGGAAGACAGCTTTTGTCACTGGTTGGGGTAAAACATCTCATGGTGAGTGAGACACATGAATTTCCCTTTTCTTTTCTTTGGCAAAAAATTCAAAATTACTCAAAATAAGAATAAGATTCCATAAAATTTGTAAACCTAAACCATCACACAGAAATTTAATTCATTATCCAGAGAATTTCCCTTTTCTTTTCTGTGGTAAAAATTCAAAATAAGAATAAGATTCCATAAAATTTGTAAACCTAAACCATCACACAGAAATTTAATTCATTATCCAGAGTTGATGAGTACAAAAAAAGGATTCTGTATACCTGCTGATCCAATCTCTCATAATACTAATAATGAGTTACAAAGATCTACATTTTTTTGTTTTTGTTTTATGTTTTATTCCTTCCTTTAGTTTCTCTGAGAAGTGAAATACAGACATGTGAGTGTTTTACTTTAAAATTGTTGATGTTTACATATAACAAGTTTAAACAAATAATTCTCTGATTTGGGGAGATTTTCGCCCCCCGATCCAAAAAAACTGTCAAAAAATTTCAATTATTGTGATCAGTCTTATTCTGAAACACATAGGTTTATGCTCGAAATGTTTGCAAGCTAAGAAATTAATACATTCATATAGAAGTAGAAATCCCTCCAACATATTTACAAAAAAATTTGATTTTTGCACATGATGCATGCGAGAAAACTTATCTTATTTGGTTGCTATCTTGCACCCACATATTAAAAGTAATTTTGAGTCATTCTGTTTTTATGTGAGTCATAACAATAAAGAATTGTTACTTTTTTTAAGGTGGAATTATTCCGAATTTGTTGCAAGAGGTTCAGGTGCCAATCATGAGTAACTTACAATGTGTAGATATGTTTAAAGATGCGGGACATAACAAACTGATAAAGGATTCTTTCTTATGTGCAGGTTACAAAACAGGCGGAAAAGATTCATGTGAAGTAAGTAAATTTTTGAACCATTTCAGCTATAAAAAACTTTAACCGCTCGGCAAAGTGGGTGAGCAATTAGCGTACCTGACTGCAAAGCTAATGGTTGCGGGGTTTGAATCCCACTCAGGGCATGGTTGTTTCTCTCTGTGTTGGCCTCTATTAGGTGATGTGTGAATGCGGCCCACCCTATGAACAGGTATCTGTGCACCTGAGCAATTGGGAGAGATTAACGGACCGGGCTAGTGTCTCTATGCTTCGTTTATTAAATGCCCTCTCAGCCTCCCATGACATCCATATTCAGTGGATACCCTCACATGTGGGTCTTTTTGGCAGCGAACGTGCTGATCAGTTGGCAAAAGAAGGTACTTCCCTCCCAGCTTCTTCAAACATGGCCCTCACTTACTCTGAATTATTTTCTATCTGCAAATCTAAAGTTAATAAAGCTTGGCTTGCTCCACCGGATCACAACTGGTATCCCCTAAAGCGTCCTGGAGGAGCCCTTGACATTCAGGGTACACATGCCGACCAAACCGCTACCTGTAGATTTGTCAGTGGGCACACTAAGAGCCTCACTTTCAGTGAACAAATTAAACTTTCTCCAACTTGTAAAAATTGCAACTCCAGCAAGGCTAGTCCTCACCATGTACTTGATTGTCTGGATTTCACCATGGAAAAGGTTCTTGAGAGACCTCTCCTTTTCCTCGATTTTTTGAAGACTCACGGCCTCATGGATCTGGTATAGCTCCGCTATCCCAGCTGGGATTGGAAACAACAGATATATGTTGCTGTGTGGTGTGGGTAATGTTGCTTGTTTATGTAACTAAGGTGCACGGGTGCTCACCGGGTAATGTTAAAGAGCAACACTTCCGGCATCTTCCAAGGTAAATGAACTAGAGTTCAGTGACTGCCGTTAAAAAAAAATTTTTTTAAACCTAAATATATACATTTGATAAAGAAAGCCCAGCATGAGGACACAATGTGGCATTTGAATGCTCAATGCATTGTCTTCCTGCCTGCTAACCAAATATTAACTGAAAAAAATTACATAAATTAGGATAAGAAATTATATAATTGTTTTCAAACTAATTTTAATAAACTTTATGATTAATTTTAATGAACTATTGCAATAACTAACTAAATATCTCATTTAAATAACTTTCTTTTAATTTTAATATATTATTTATATGTCTTATAATTTTTGAGCAAATTGATATTATAGAGACAATACTCCATCATAGCACATTGTTAAAATAAACTATGTCATATTCTTGAAATAGAAGTTATGAAATGTTATTTAATATAACCCAAAGAAATTTAGTTTTAACTAGTTTCCATTGAAATTTCATAGCTTTTGAAGATTACTAAAACTATGTTCTTATTAAAGAGTACTCTTATCGAAAATTTTAAATTTTTGCATACTATTTTTTTTTTCTTAAGTTAATTAATTGAAATTTTGTTACATTAGAATTCATAATTTACATAGATTTACAATTTTTTCTAAGAAAACTACAAGAATTTCTAAATAATAATAACTTGTATCAAAAATCAAATTTAAACAAAAACTTTTCAGACATATATTTTAATCTCTTTAAAATATATTATATTGATTATTAAATATATCAGCTTAAAATACATAAATTATATAATCAATATTTTTCCGATAAATAAAAAATGATTTAAATTTTTCACAAACAGAAAACATTTAAAGTTATTTGGTTGAAAGGGCTATTTTATTGTTATATAATTAATTTTCGGAAAATAAATCCAACCTTGTTTCCCGTTATTATAATAGTTTGAAAATTTCAGTTAACTTAAAGCCAATAATTATACACAGAATACATTTTAATTCTTCCTTGAGAATTAAATTTTAATTTTACAGGGTGACTCTGGAGGACCACTCATGGTGGAAAGAGAAAGTGGTCAATGGGTATTAGCAGGTACTGTATCCCATGGTATCCGATGTGCCGATCCGAATTTGCCTGGTGTCTACATGAGAATATCCTCTTACAGNAAAGTAAAATTATTGTGCTTGCTTGTCTACGTAACTAAGGTTCACGGGCAATCACCGAGTAATGTTAAAGATCAACACTTCCGGCATCTTCCAAGGTAAATGAACTAAAGTTCAGTGCCTGCCGTTAAAATAAAATAAAAATTTAAACCGAAATATGTACATTTGATAAAGAAAGCCCATCATGAGGACACAGTGTGGCATTTGAATGCTCAATGCATTATCTTCCTGCCTGCTAACCAAATATTAACTGAAAAAATTACATAAATTAGGATAAGAAATTATATAACTGTTTTCAAACTAATTTTAATAAACTTTATGACTAATTTTAATAAACTATTGCAAATATCTCATTTAAATAACTTTTTTTTAATTTTAAAATATTATTCATATGTCTTATAATTTTTGATCAAATTGATATTATCTTTATTATATCAAACAAATGAATAGAGAAAATGCTCCATCATGGCACATTGTTAAAATAAACTATGTCATATTCTTGAAATAGAAATTATGAAATGTTATTTAATATAACCCAAAGGAATTTAGTTTTAACTAGTTTCCATTGAAATTTCATAGCTATTGAAGATTACTAAAACTATGTTTTTATTAAAGAGTACTCTTATCGAAAATGTAAATTTTTGCATACTATTTTTTTTTCTTAAATTAATAAATTACGATTAAGTTACATTAAAATTCATAATTTACATAGAATTACAATTTTTTCAAAGAAAATTACAAGAATTTTTAAATAATAATAACTTGTATCAAAATCAGACATTTATTTTAATCTCTTTAAAATATATTATATTGATTATTAAATAAATCAGCTTAATATGACTTAAAATACATAAATTATATAATCAATATTTTTCCGATAAATAAAAAATGATTTCAATTTTTCACAAACAGAAAACATTTAAAGTTATTTGGTTGAAAGGGCTATTTTATTGTTATATAATCAATTTTCTGAAAATAAATCCAAACTTGTTTCCTGTTATTATAATAGTTTTATAAATTCAGTTAATTTAAAGCCAATAACTATATGCAGAATACATTTTAATTCTTCCTCGAAAATTAAATTTTAATTTTACAGGGTGACTCTGGAGGACCACTCATGGTGGAAAGGGAAAGTGGTCAATGGGTATTAGCAGGTACTGTATCCCATGGTATCCGATGTGCTGATCCGAATTTGCCTGGTGTCTACATGAGAATATCCTCTTACAGACCATGGATTGACAAAATCATGAAATCTTGATCCGGATCAATAGCTTAATGTAAACCTGGGGAAATGAACTCTTACAAATGAATACTCATTGAGTATATGGTTGATCTTTTTCAAATGTTAATAAAAATATTTTTCATAATATAACCACTAATTATTATTACTAAGTACACTATATTTTAAAAAAATAAAAAAGGGGAATTTCTTCTAAATACAAAAGGTGTATCATATTTCATTAAACGAATTTAGTTTTTTTTTATCTTATGTACCGATTTAACAACAAGGAGCTTCTCTCTTCAACCTCCATGATTTATTTATAATCAGTATTCGGTAACAGTTTACAATCAGAGACCCCTCTTATATTTGGCGATTTTAAAATAACGAATATAAATGAAAATAAACCAAGAACCAATCGCATAACAATAAACAATAGTTGCGGTAACCTGATGATGACATCAATGAAAGTTAAGACAGCAAAAAAAAATAATTGTTAGAAACAGGATTTCAGCACACCTGAACAAAAATTATCTCAAAATAAGTGATCCCCCACTCTACACCTTAGCCACTTATTAAATTAAAAGATCCCATAATTTTTAATTATATTGATACAGATTTAGTTTTGCACATTTAGTTCCTGATTCTACTGGGATAAAATTAAAACCAAATAGAGAGCAGAATCCCTGTCCCTTACATAATGTTCATAATATATTTAGTAAGTATAAAACAGTAATTTGATTATTTCTCATACGAAATAGGTTATATTAAATACAGCTTTTATGATTTTGTGCATAAAATAGTTATTAAGACTTAATTAAAGAACTGCGAAGAATTTTTATTATAATCAGTTAATCTGACCATTGCTGAAAATTTCCATTTTTAATAAGTGCTAAATGACAAACCTCTAATTCATTAGGAAATATGATCACAAAAAGATAACATTTATAATCTTGTAAAGCAGGGTCGATTTATCAAATAATGAAAAATAACAAATATAAATAAATGATATCGCAGATTTAAATCCATATATTTAAAGGAATATCATCAAATAATTATAACTTCATTAGTTTTCTACTTATGAAAGCTTAATATATTTACAGCTAATCTGTTTATTAAAGATCACATTTTATTTGCTTGTTTAATTAGAATGCTGGAAATGGTAATTACTTAATTCGATTTCTTTGTAATAAAACTTGCAGTAAACATTTTAAGGAATATGTTGAAGAGATAATACATAATTCTATAGCCTTAATCACTGTTTAACACGATTAAAAATTCTAATCCCTTTCAGGAGAATTTGGATACTATTATTGGATATTATTATCTGTCTTACATATTTTTAAACAATACTATAAGCCACTAAAATTGAGGTAGTTTTTATTTCTTAAGCAAGAAATATTTTAAATTTTTAAAAATGTTAAGATAAAGCAGATTGCTTCATGTAGAATTTCTATTTATAGGTGTATGTGATGACTACAATTCTTATGGCTCTTTTGTTCAAGTTATTCTGCTCTGCAAAACGCTAAATACTTCTTAAAAGGATACTAATTTTAGCACTCTTCTTAGAAGTTTGACAAAATTTTTACTAGATAGAGTTTTGCATTTATTTACAATATTTAAAAGTTCCTACTATAAGTCAATATTTTAACATAATAATTTTTTCTTATGTTATTAAAGCACTCTTAAGACAATTTATATGCTTTATTGCCTTGTTGAGTCTATATTTAGAGCCAGAACTATGCAGAGTATAATTTTTTTGAAGCACAGCCTAAAACTCAATCTCAATTTTAAAAAAAAAAAATCAAGAAAAAAATGAGTCTCTATTTCTTTAAATATATTTAAAATCTATTCAATAATATTAGAAAAAAATTCGAAAAATAACTATGAATAGCAAAAAATAGTAAGGAAATTTATTATAGTCTTAATGAAGTTTTTTATAAAATGGTTTATATAAAATTTAAATGACCTTTATAGTCATGGTTGAAATTTTCGATCTGAAACCAACAGTATACTATTAGCTAAAAAATGAAGGCAAGCAAATAATTTGAATAAATTTCAGATTAGTAAATACTGATTATCAGAAATAACTGTTAAATATCAATAAATCATAAAAAAAATGGTGAATGAATAGATAACAAACAAAAGTAATGAAATTATAAGAGATTAATAAGATATTGTGGCTAAAATATATTCAAAATGAAATTATTGTGCTTTCAAAACAAACTCTGAGTCTTAGAGACATAAGAAAAATTTAAATAATTATACAAGAAATAATTTTCCAAAATAAATTATTAGAAAAATAAATAAAATAATTTATTATAAAAATAAGTTACTTAAGAACGAATACATAGTATGACAATACATGAAATAAATAAGCTTACACAAATGAATAAATACTACGATTTAACTAAAGACAGTGAACTTCTGCACTTAGGACAGCAAGCTTCAGATAATTTTGTTGATTTTCGATGCCTACCACATCTGCAAGTTAACAAGAAATATAGAAGCAAAATAAAATATTAAAAAATAGTTCTCAGATTACATGAAAATGGAAACAACTAACTGTTCAAAATGCAAGGAATCATTTTATGGACATGCACTATTTATATTAATTTAACATCATAAATACCAGAGATCAAAAAACTCACCAAAAAATCAATTGATTGCAAAAAAATCTCAAAATTTTTACGTTAGCTCGATAAAATGTTTTACATAAGCATCTTCCTCAATTAATTAAATAATAAAAACATATGAATGTACCAATAATTATTCTTTCGGAAAAAAAATAACATTAGCATGTCTACATCAACACTTTTAATTTAAGTATAAATCAGAAGCAATAAGAGTTGTTAACAAAGTATAAGACATTATTAATAAGGAAGAAAAATACAAATAAACATTGATGGATTAAAATGCAGAGCATTGGTGTTAACAAAGAAGTAATATTATCAAAATCATAATGCGTTACTTTTAAATAATACTATAAACTTTATTATCTTAATTTTTTACTTATGCATAGAAATTGGGGTGAGCTTATTTAATTGAAAACAAGCCTAACTAGGTAAATAAAAAGAATAAGTCAATTTTGCTTAAATTCTCAGTTATAAAATTAAATTAAATAATTATAAGGTCTTATCAAGCATTATCAAATTTCCTTTTTTCCTCCTTTGATGACATCTATTTGCACCACATGCCCTCTAGGCAATTTTCGTTAAAATGATGTTAGTATTTCTGAATGAATATTAATTAACATGTCAGGTCAGGCATGTAAGAATAAAATTATACATGCTCAATAAGAATTTTTACATGCTCTGGGCAAGAAAGAGTAAAAATATATACTAGATAAGAATTTTTGCACGTCCTGTGCATGCAAGGGTAAAAATACCTGTCAGTTTAGAATTATTTCCCTTGGCTATGGCTACCAATATATTTTTAAAGCTCTGATAAATATATGAAGAAAAAAAATCAGGATTTTTTGCTCCACAAATAAAATTATTATTTACGATAGAAACTATATAGTGACCTTCAAAACAGTCTTTTTAAATAAGCAATAGTTTCTATTTCAAAAAATAAAGCCCTTACATTTAAATCCTTATGATGGACCAACCAAACCTAAATTTACAAAACTTTTGATCATTTATTTCATAAAAAATGGTAGATAATAGCAAAAGATTTATGAAAAATTTGATTTTATTTCACGGGAACAATTATTTTGTTATACAAAGTATTAGACTTTTTGTGAACTTAATTTTGTTTACAAAATATCATAAACTTTGTGCCTCTTAGACTATTGACCTATTCTTGAGAGAAGAAAATTTTTATTTTACATTCACATATTTAAATCTGTAACACATAATTCAATTATTTATTAATTATAATCAATAAACATTTATGAAATTTTAAATATTTATGAATAAAGTAAAAAGACTCTTTAAAAAACAAAACAATTACTTTCAATGTCTTATCAATTAAGAGCAAAATAAATTAAAGAGAAATATTACTCACTTCCATTCGCAATTTTTACACTGGTAATAGTAAGGATATGAGAGATCATAACTGTGACAACGTTGGGGCATTTCAATATAAGGAAACACCAAACTGCATCTTACAGCCCTGACAGAAATGATACACTTTAATTTTCTTCTATTAATTTGCATAAATACATTTTACATACGTTTGCATTATCTCAAACCACAAAATGACAGGATTAAAATTTGAGTTATTACAAATGATTAATGTTTACATAGTAATTAAGTAATCAGCAATATAAGAAGAAAATATTAATAATACACATTTCCTTCACAACTTGCATATATTTTATTATGTAAAACTGTTTAAATATGATATGTAAGATTAGTCAGTTGAAAAAAGTAGCAACGAAATTATATAGTGCTTAACTAAGTCTTATACAAATATATGAAAGACAAAAATAAAAAAGGAAAGATCACTAAGGTACCATAGAGTCTTGGGACATGTATTTACCTATCAAGGGTGAATATCAAAATAAAAAACATTGAATATTCAGATCAAAGATTAATTATTTTAAAAGTTATTTATAAAAGGCAATTTTTTAAAGTATTTAAAATCCTTTAAAAAATCTTAACAGTTAAAAATATTTAACCGCAATCTAATCATAACAATAATATGTTACAAGATAAATTTCATTTCATTTCCGTTAACACCAAAATATGAAGCAAATTTTTTAAAAAAAATCTAGAATAGACTGCTATTCTTTTCTTGGAAGAAAAGGAGTTTTGTGCTCCATTTAGTTAGTAATGTATGTAATTTAAAGACTTCAAACATTTATTACATAAAAGAAATTGATGAGTGTGACCAAATGTTCGACGGTTAAGGTTATATCCTACGCATTCAACATATGATATCCAACTTGAAACATAACTGACTTCCAGCTATCAGCATAAAATGCTACTACTGATGTTTCCATTACACTATAAATAACAACAAATTTATTTATAAATTTCATAATGAATAAATTAATATAATACCATGCTTTCCATAAAGGACCATGGTTCTCTCCAGGAACTTGACTAATTAAAAACACTGCAGCATGGCACATTTCATGCAGTAGAGTGTCTCTCAATCTCTCTGAAAAAAATAAAAAATGCAAGGTCACTAAAATAAGAAAAAAATCAAATTGTGGACACTAGTACTGGGCGATGCATCATAAAATATCGATATTTGATCATTGCCGATCCGATGTTTGGATTGGCTGTTTTACAATGCATCGATTCAATTTACCGAGATAATTTCCCGATGCATAGTTGACATCGAAGTCCACATGCGAGCTGATGAGCATTATTTCCGATAATAGAACAATGGTTTCATCATGGCTTATCGCAAGCACTTCTCCCAGCCAAGAAATTGATGACCGCAAGCTCGAGCGAAGAACTTTTTTCTTTTTCATTATTGATAGTAATGAGCTAAATTTAAGATGAGGAGAGGGTGACTGGGAGAACTACGTGCATTTTAGAGTCAGCTTTTCCTGAGTTTTCAATCTCTCTCAATTCATCAAAATTTTAATTTACCTGTTTATGAAGATTTTTATAAATGATCTCAATGTGCATTTAAATTTTGATTTTTATATTTATAATTACTGGCATAGTATGAAAAGAGAAATCAAAAATCAATTATAAAGCAGTTAAATACTACAATTCCAAAGGAAAGTTGCGCAATGCAGCAGAAATTCCATAAGAAAATTTAAAACAATAGAAAATTTTAAAGAAGAAAACAATGAAAATAATAATGACAACCGAAGCTGACGTCGTCAGGGGGTACCAGCCCCAGAAGTCATAAAAACACAAAGTAGGTTTTTTTAACATTGTTTTCCTTTTGTAATTAGTTTACATATTTTACTTTTGTATTTTGCATTCTTTTTTTTTCTCTCTTTCTGGACTTTTTGCAAAACCATTGGGGCACAGAGAGAGCAAATTTTAGACATTTGTTGTGCTCTCTCGATAGAAAAGGCTTTGCGTTTTCATGACTTCCAGGCTGGTACCCCCTGACAGCGTCAGTTTCAGTCGTCATTATTATTTTCATTGTTTTCTTCTTTAAAATTTTCTATAGGCATAGTAGAACATTGGCAGTCATGTCACTTTTGTGATTTATTGATTTTTATTTTAAAAAATATACAATTTATTGTTGATAACTAGACGAACCTATAGCAGCTGCAGATTGAGTTTATTACAAAAATATAATTGCTTCATTTTATCAATCAAAAAGTGCAACAATTCGAAATTACACAGAACCAAATGTAAAATATTTGCAAGGATACATCGGAATGCCAAAATCTTAACATCGCCCAGTGCTAGTGAACACTATTTAATAGTTTATCTAGTAATAATGTAATCTAGTAATAATAATGTTAAGTCAGAGCGTGAAATTTCAGTTCTAAAGATACTAGTCTAACTGAAATTTTTACAGTCGTGAAAAATATAAACTTTTAAAATGTTAACAGAAGTATTAATTTTTAGATGACCGAAGCCAAAAAAAATAAAAAATTCAAAAATATAACATATTTATAGTAATTTTACTACTAAATCAAAATAAAGTTGCCTTAAGGTTTCACTGTTCTTGAAACAATAGACCATTAATGAGTATTTCTTTTATAGTTGGAGGGAGGAAGATATATTAAGATATATTTTATAAATATGGATTTTTAAATTTAAATTAGAACTACCTAACTTACAATCATAACTGTACCCTCTAAATCAAACTTTTCTTTAAAAAAATAAAAATGAGCTATTATTAAAAAGAAAAACTATAAACAATACTGGTAATTAAAAATGTATATAAATAAAATATTATACTAAAATAAACTATTTTTCGAATAAAGAATTACCAAATGATGTCAGAACTTTAGAGGCTAAAATAATTTTGCATCTAATAAAGCAACCTCCTTTTTTAATTCCTTGAGTTTTTCCAGCAGTAGTTCGCAAATCAACTGACCACTCTAATTCCATATCTTCAGGGAGCTATGTAAAGAAAATGTAATAAAAAAAATACATCATACTCAAATTTCTTAAACAAAAAGTACTTTTTAGATTTGAGTAAAATTTAAAAATTATCTTCTAATAAAACTTATTTTGTATTTGTTGCTTACTTTCTCATTTATTTCTCACAATATTTATTTTCCCAATAAAAAAGTTTTTTTGATTATTTAGTGGCCTTTATACAGTAAATTAGTATAAATAGTAAAGTAATATATAGCGTAATTACAGTTAAGTCATGTTATTATAAACTTGAAGAAAGATACTAAAATTTTTGTGATATGAGAAGTTAGGAATAATAAAAATCGAATAGTTTTTTAAGAATTTAAATAAAATAATATTTTTACTGACACATTAAAAATTTTATAACATGTATTAACATCAAAAAGCATTTATCAATATATTTGCTTTTTCATTTTATTTTACATTTTGCTTCAAGTCATCTTCTCTTCATCTTCCTTTTGTGGTATGTCTATAGTTGCTTTAACCTTCTTTAATATTCTTGATTTTTCCTTATCGTCACATACTAAAATACTTTTTGTCTACAATGTATACAATGTCTACAATGTTTTGTCTTCCTCATAAATATCAGTTTCTTTTAGATTCATTAAACTAGCACAATCTTTCTTAATTTATGAGAAGATATTATGTATACTGTATACATACATCTTGCACGCTTACTTCTTTAGGAATAGATAGTTCGAGGCAATTTTGTCTTCAAGTATAGTCATCTCTTTTGTAAGAGGGTTTTAAGAAATGATTCATTAAATTGTTTATCTCAATTTTTTGAGAATTTAGAATTTAAACAAAGCATTTTAAATTCTACAGAAATGTGAACATGTGAAATGTGAAAATCAAAAGTCCCATTGAATTGTATTTGGCAAAAAAAGGTTATTTTCTAGTTTTCTATTTTATACATAATTTTTTTTTTTCTGAACATCAAAAAAAAGAAAAGCTTCCATATATGTAAATGCATATAAAGATTAAAATATATTTAATCAGAAGCTTTTGCTTTAAATTTAATTTCTGAACAAATAAATGAGTTCTTTTATGGGAAAAAAAAATAAACGTTTGTCTCTAAATTGAAAGAAAAAAAGTGATATATCATAAGCTAATTAAAAAATAAATTGAGAAATAACTAGAAAACTGTAGTTTCCTTAATATTAATTTTAAATAAATTTATAAGATTTTTTTAACTATAGAATGAGGAAAAACAAATAAAATTATTAGGCAGTAATTATTCATTTTACACTGAGATATTTAAAAATAGAAAATACTAATTAACCAAAAATTGAGTATTGCCGAAACGAACAAATAAAAAATTTTAAAAAAATTATTAAATTAGAAGATATAGAAATATAATAAAGAAATATAACGTTTAAAAATCAATGGAGCATTACTTTTGAATCAAAAATGTTTTCATTGAAGACTTTATACAGTTTCTTAGCACCAACAACACGCTTTTCGACAAAGTTATTTCTCAATTTATTTTCTATTTTCTGCAGCATATGAAGACTAGAAGCTCTTTTTTCATCAATACAATGATTATTCGATGTATCTAAAATAAAATATTTTTAGGCATTAGCACAAATTGACTTAACATAAGTGACTTATCAACAAACAAAAGCATAGATGACATTGATTTAGAATTAATATAAAAATTGACAAAGATGAGATATTTTATCCCATTAGATAAAAATGTAAAACTAGAAACATACTTAAAAGAAATTAATACAAAAAGATTTTTCAAAAAAAGTGAACTCTGATAAGATTTAGAGAAAAAACTATATTATTCACGATCTTTTTTTTCTTTATTTACTTTCTTTCTTTTTTTCTTTTTTTTTTTGTTGTTATTCATTTGAAACTTTCATTCAAAAGCCTTTTAATTTTAAAATGAATTAATTTTTTTCTTTCTTTTTCATACAAAATAAACTCTAGAATAAAAATCAAATACATACATTATTTATTCTCTTTAAAATCAGATTTAGAGAAATAAAAATCTGATTTAATCTTCAAAAAGCTTTAGAGAAAAACTACTTACAATTTTAATTACAAATAATTTCAAATAGAGCAAAAGGGAGAAGATGATGCAATTTAGGAGAAAGAAAATCATTAGAACAATTACAAAACTATCACTACTCATAAAAATTGTCAAATTTTCTAAAAAAACAAGCTCAGAATTACAATAAACATTGAATATAACTTGTTATTTAAAAGTGAGTTACAAAAATCTTTAGCAATTGAAGATTTATCACTTCTTGATTAGATATACACATCTAATATGACCACATTTTTAAAACTAACAGTCAGGACAAATCATTGATGAGAGTCAGAGTGGAAATTCCAATTTTTTTGTAAGTTTTGACACTACAGAAAAATGTAAGTTTTCACACGAGAATATCAAATTATATGTAAGAAACCTACTTTCTTCCAATTTATATATTTTACATAATCATTGCAATTGTTTTTAAATTTAGAAATAACACAATAATTAATAAAAGATTAAAAATTTAGATAGCAATGAAACTGCTCCTAAAGTGTTGGAAAAAATTAGTTTATTTTTGTTTGTTGAGCAAAACTTCAATGGAAAAGCAGGACGAGACAGTGAAACAAAAAGCAAGACCTCTGGTCACATTAGACGCATCTAGAAAATTCATTAACCATCTTTATTAGAACTTTTTGGTTCGTCTAGTATATGATAACTTACAATCATTTAAAAAGAATAGAATTGCTGCTTTATTTTTAAAGATTGAGAATTTCTGATTTAAAAAAAAAAATTCATTAATGGGTTTGAAAATAACTTAAAAATTTGATCTCTTTGGAATACTGGAAATTTTTTAAATATAATGGGAAGCAAATCATAGTAAATAAAAAGCTTCCCTAATAGTAAATAAAAAATTTTAAAAGAATTATTTTTAAACACTATAATTACCTTGAACTTCTGATGTTGTGCTTTGCGATTGTTGAATTTCACATGCGGCTGAATTTTTCTTCAAGAGAGACGAAGCAGATTTTGCTCTGTTAAAAATATAAACAAAAATTTTAACTTCCACTTAAAAAGAAAAAGATTTATTTGTGTAATTAGATAGGAAAAAAATTTATAGTTATTTCCTACCAGTAATTTAAAATATTATATACAAATTTCTTCATGAAAAAGTAAAAATACTTTTTCCCAAAATTTTAAATAGATATATAAATATGTGGACTTAGTATACATACAGTACTCCAGACAAGTATGAACCAATAACGGCTATTGCCAACAAAAAAAAAATGGATAATTTAAAATTGCAATAAAGGTTGAAAAAGAATGACTTTACTCAAGATACATTGAAAATTATTATAGATAGACAACCTAAATACTAAAGAATTTAAAAAAATCTTATTTTTTTGACATCCACACCAAGTGATCAACTGACCTCCTAATGCACTAATTTGTATGCACTATTTGCATTTTAGCACAACAATAATACTGTGATGTTAGAACTGTAATGATATAGTAACACATAATGACATTTTTAACAGTGGTAACAAGTTAATTCTTTGACTCTAGATGATTCATAATGCCAAAATATACAAGTACAGGACTTTGCACTATTGGGCTTACAGGTCTGTAAAAAAATAACCCAACTATTCTTCAAGTCAGTTATGCTCAAATATTTGGGGTAATAGCTACTACTGGTACTGTGGTTGGTACTAGTCAATGAATTAATTAAGCACCACTGGTATCAATAATAATTTGACAACTTTTTACTGTGCCGAGAAATCGAATAGCACTGAAAGACATTATTAATTTCCAAAATGGATAGCAAAAAAACATATGAAAAGCTTGCAAAAATGAATATATGAAAGATTATAAATATTACACATTAATATAATGCTTTTCCTTTAAAAAATATATATATTTTTATCACGTCTTTCAAATGTGTTTAAAAACAATTATGTTGAAAATTTTAAAAAATTCATTAAATACCTTTTAAAACATTTTCAACTGTCTAATTGTAATATACTAATGAAAAATCTATTGTGAGTTTTAGAAATTTACCTTTTAACATTAAATCAAGTATTAAAATTAAGCACACTTAAACAATATGTTTTATTTTTAAGTACCTTCTCTTATATACAATCAAATTCAAAGGCCGGGATAGCCAGGTCGGTAGGGCGCTGGGCCCGTGTCCGAGTTCATGGGTTCGAACCCCGCCGGCCGAAGACTCCCCGTGTAGTAAAGTGACAGATGCAAGTTAAATCAGTGGAGTCGCAAAAGTCCTCCATGTTCCCATAACAAATCAATACCTCTGGGGGTACTGGATTGGAGATCGATCATTCTCTGATTCAGGTCAAAATTACGATCTGTGGATGAATAAATGGGTTCACCTTATAAACAGGTATGGCGTACGATGTGGCAAAGTCGAATTCTTGGCCATAGATGCCGCCACTGAAAAACAAGAATCGCACACTCTGCCTTAAATTTGCTCTGTTTCACCTAGCAGGCTTGCCCGTGTAGCAAATGGCATTGGAACCAACCAACCAAATTCAACCTTTTAAATTTTGTCTTTTGAAACAAATTCATAGATCTCTTAATTTGAATGTTTTTAAATTACCCCATGAAGTGAAATTAATAAAAAGTTGGCTGTATTCAAAAATAATAAAAACATTTATAAATAAAGAGATACATTACCTTTCCTCAGGAAGTTTAGAGAGCTCACTTTTTACTCCCCCTAAAACTAAAGAAAATAAGCATTTCAAACATACATTCAAAACTAGCAATACTCTAATGACACTGAGCTCTTATGTTTCTGATTTTTTTTTCTACAAATTAAACCAAAAAATTTTGTTACAAAATTTTTTTAACTTTTTGTGTTGCAATGCACAGTGTATGCGAATACATTTCATTAAAAGGATATCAGATGGTCATCCTTTTAGCAAAAGAATTGAAAGAAACACCTCTTAATCAATGAGTTCATAAATAATACTCCCTATGAGTCTTACTCAGCAAACAATCAATTTTATCTCAAGCAAGTCACATTTCTCCTCTTTTTATCTTGTAGAAGCCCTACAATCATATTAACAACTTGCTCATACTCAGTATCTTACAATCCATTATTTTTTAACAATGCATCGTTTTGTGGGACTCCATACTAAAATTAACATACTAGTTGTAATCATGAATCTTATACTAACAATACCTTTCTTTGTCAGTTCTATATGTTACATTGTTATTTGTTTGTTTACACTTTTATTTTCTGGAGTTAATAATTTAAGATTAAATATTAATTAAAATCATTTGAGATTCATTTCATTTTTTTATTTGAGAAAAGAATGAAAAAACGACTTGCACTCAGAATATTTTTTTACATAAAAACTTTCAATACTATATTTCATTCAAACTTAAAACAAAACATAAAAACATATTCATTATGCATGAATTCAGTATTATGAATGCACACAAAGTTATAAAATCTGAAATATGTAAGAATTTAAACAGCTGTGCTATTCTATATAACAGAAAACACAGTTTGATCAAAAGAAATCATTATTTCATAGATTAATGAAGCTTAAACTTTATACAAATTTAGATATTTTTCGGTTAGCCGGGTGCTAAGAAATTCAACTATTTTTTTTTTACTTTTTTATTTTACTTAATTTTTTTGTTAATGTTCATTTTGTTCAGGAACTAAAAACTTAATAAAATATTAAAACAGTGGGAAAAAAAAGTTGGCGAAGAAGCTAATTTTTTTGCAAACTTTTCACATGCTACTGGCTAACCAAAAAGTGTCCAAATTCAATTACGTTTTAATCACAATGTAAATACATTAAAAATATGGAAAAAAATTTAAAGCATTAGGAAAATGAATTCAAAAGTGAGTAAATAAATTAATGTTTACTTGTAATACTTACATTTCATAAATTCAGTATCTGCATTACTATCGGCAGAAAGAGCTGACCCATTCCTAGAAACAAAAAAACAGAACAGTAAAAAACAGAAAAATTCTCAAAAAACTTAAATAAGAAATAAAACTTAACTATTATGTTCAGATTTGATTTTAAACTAATAAAGAGTTACATTCAAAAATTGAAGAAGAAAAAATATTCATGAATTCAAAGATATATTTACCTCTCTTCAGAATTTTCAGGGAGCTTATTTTTAATTCCTTCTAAAACTAGAAAAAGAAAAATTAAGCATCTTTAAAATCTTTTCAAAATATTAAATACACAATAATATTCCAATAAAATGAATATACTCTGTCTAAACATACAACAATCAATAAACTTATTTTGCTTTCACAAAAATAAACTAACTTTTACATGTTTATCAGGCAGAGTTACATATTATAGCAAGAAAAAATTTCATTTAAAAGTTCTGAGAAAATGAACAAATGTGCAAGGCATTCATTAAGGCCTACTTATTATTAAAAAGACAGATATATTTAAAATATAGTTAATACTTATTGTTATGTTTATTATAATGATAATATTATATTAATTTGTAAACACTATTATTAATATCATGAATAAAACAATATTCTATGTATTTATGTATTTCAGAATGAATGTATAGGAAAAAATTAGGCATCGTCATTATAAATTTTTAAAGACAGTTTACAAATCAGAGCTTTTTTAAAACAAAAAAGAAAGACATTTTGTGAATGCAAATTTATAAAAAAAATTAATAAATACATTACTTCAGCACTGAGAAACAACACAATTAAGATATTTTTAAAATCTAAATGATGAGTTACAGATAATTAATTTCTTTTTAATTGATAATTTTTAAAACAATTTATATTAAAATACTTACTAGAAATTTTAGAATATAAAAATTATAGTATACATCCAGGTTTTGGTCATTTTGAAATTACCATAAAATATTAATTCTAAATAACTGTTTTAAGTATAAAAAAAATTTTAACATGCTGTTGCTCAACAATTATAAGTTATTATCACTATAAACTCATAAAACTATGAAATTCTCACAATACTACTAAGTACAGAATTAAAGAACAGTTACACGAAAATATTCAAACACAAGTATGTAATTTAGGACCCAAACATTTAAAAGAAAATAAATAAATAAATAATAATAAAAAAATATATAGTTATGTTAAGATTATTTTTTAAAAAAAGTGCACAAAAATAAATGCACAACAAATCTATTAGAACTCAATTTGCAAAATATATAAAAATGAACTTCATTAAGGGAATTTGTTAAATTTAGAATCAAGATTTAAACACAAAGAGAAATACACAGCACAAATTTAAGAAACTTATCTTAAATAAATATTTTTTTTTTAAAAATTAATTATAAAAAAAAGTAAATAATGCATATTTAAAGAAAGCTTACCTTTTGAGAATTTGAATTTCTCATTAGCACTATTGTCCTCAGAAGAAGCTGATTCATTTCTAGAAAACAAAATAAATATGAATAAAACAAACAATTTCGTGAAGAACTAAAAAAAAATACAACTTTTTCAAACAAAAATAATAAAAATAATTAAAGTAAGATTCTGATAAGATAGGTATTTACAATTTACATTATTCTTTTTTTTTTCAAGATAAAAGAATAATCCCCCTACATTTTATATACCCTTTACTTAATGCATAAATGCTTACTATTCAATCAAAGAAAACAATTCCTTTCAAAACATATTACTTCTGCAATAAACTTTGAAATGAATTGTTAATCATGAAAACATTATTTATGTTCATTTCAAAATATATGAAATTGACAATTACTTGGTGGTATATTTCTACATCTAAATTTTCTGCAAATAAAATTTGTTCTAAAAAATATATATCTATAAATATTTTTAATGCATGTGTTTTACAATATTAACTTAATTTGTAACTTCAAAATACCAATCCTTAACACTTTAACTTTAGAGCCTAGGAACTGAATTGTTTCTAATGTTTTACAACAAGATTATTGATAATCACAAATGTTCTGTGAGTATCGCCAAACAATGGTTGCTAGTTGAATTATTTCCATTTCTTTTCTTTTAAATGATGATTAATTGCAAATATAAATTGAAAAATAAGGAATATTAATTAGTTTAACTTCAAAATATATTTATGGATTACAACATAATAGAACAAAATACATAGTAACAGCAAACAAATAAGTATGGAAAATTAATTTTTCTCTAAACATATTTTCTTTTGAGGATACTTAGTTGTGAGACATATGTTTCAATTTTGAGCACATTTAGCTTTAGGGCTTTAAAGTATGAATGCACAACCCTCGGCCCAAAGTCAGATGGGGCGCTTAAATGGTTTATGTGGCCTTCATCTTCAAGTTAGAAATAATTTTTTTAAAAAAATGCAGAAATTTTTTTTAACCATTCTTCAAACTAAGTTCAATATTTATTTTTAAAATGATATACAAACAATAGCAGAAACATTTTAAAATGCAAAACTATCAATTCAAGTTATAAAAGATTAAAAAATTTTGTCTTCCAGATTTTTATTTTAAAAAAAAATTTTTTTAACCATTACACATTCACAACAAGTGTAGTTTTAAGATTTATTTTATTATCCCCTGAAATCACTTACAGCCTAAAGGAGGTTCTGCTGATAAAGTATGTAATTTTTGTCAGTACTTACAAATGAAAAAAACTTCCAAGATATAAGGTTTCAATAAATAAATGGAAATTAAAACTTAATATAATTTTTTAGACTACAAATATTTATAATTAGCTATGAATACTAACTAGTTTCTCAAAAATGAAAAATCCAAAATTATATCACCAAAAAACAAAAAAACATTTAAGGAAAATAAAATAAATATAGTTTTTTTATTTACAAATAGCATCAAAATGTGGAGTACTGAAATTTATAATTTTTGTTTTTATCAATATACACATTTTTGTTTCTTTTTAAAGTAATAGGAAACTTTGAAAGTATTTATAAAGAAAAAATTGTTCTTTATACATACAAAAGATCTTTTTATAGTTATAAAAATAGAATCAACAATCGCATACATATAAATTTAACGCTTAGTAGTATCAACAATTCAATCTCAATAATGAAAATGGAATAATAAAATAAAAGATACCTATTAAGAGATAGACTTTCCAAATTTTTCTTAGTTCTGTTTAAAACTGAAAAATATAATACATCATATCAGACATGTTTTCAAACAAAAAATTCAAAACCTGTATATTTTATATTTAAAAAAAAAAAATTATAAACATTCATTTCAATTTCAAGCAATTGATCAATAATTATAAAAAAAAAACTCAATCTAAAACTAACAAAATAATGTATAAAATATTTCCAAGATTAAGTTTTATAATATAGAAAGAGAAAAATAAATTGCAATGTACTAAGGTAAATTAATTTATAAAGATACAACACAAGTTCCTACATTATATAAAAATACAATGTAAATCTTAGTTTTTACTAAACAGAAGGAAATTCCGGTGTAAAATTTTCAAAATAAGCACTTTCCATTTTTTTTCTTCATAATTTGAAAACATACTTTACAATCTTTACTGGCGCTGAAACTCACAAAAACAAGACAAAAGAACATATTTTAGATTGATGCACAAACCAAACAGACTTGAGAAATTGTAAGAGTTATTTTAAATTTAGTTTTCCATTCTTAAATTTAGTTTTATTAAGTTTTTCATACTTATTCAAACTATCCACAGGCCTTTCAATTTGTATAATTGGCATTACTCCCTTTTTTGAAAAGACACCCTAAATAGAAATAAGAAGAAGGCATATTGTATGATTAAAATCATAAATTCGCATACATTTTGCTTAAGCTTTTTACTTATTAACTATTAAATTTTTGAACTTAACCTAAGCCTTGCCCAAAACAAGTACTTTTCCAACACAAACTATTGCATTAATCCTCTGTGCGTTAGTTATAGCTTTTTCTGAACTTTTAGCAGCAAGCTTTCCTGCGTGGTTTCCCCCATGTTATTCAATGGCAGCGTAAGCCATAGCAGTGAAATTTCTGCAAAATTTAACCCGAGGACTCAATACTTAGTTAAATTTACCATGACAAGAAACTTCCCCTTTTTTTAACTTTAAACTTTAATCAATGCATCAGAATAAAATAAATTGAATTTGGGAAGATCAGACTACAAAATTTTTTTTCTAGCAGTCACTCAATATCTTCACAAGCAAATTCGATTCACACTTTTCAATCTCTTTCACCAAAATCAGTATAGTTTGTCTAAAGTAAGAACTCCCCATGCCATTCGTCTGGACCCGTGGCGGTGACTATGGTAACGAGGTATAACTATTTCAAGTAAGGGTGTGGGGTCATTGCTTAGGACAGGTTTTAGTTTGGGTAGACGAGAGAAAGGGAATCTTTCTCTTCGTATATTGAGTTAGCCGTAGAGAGAAATTAGTACCCTTCCTGAAATTTGCTATTCTTGTTTCCATAGCAACAAATGGCCTCAGACTTTGTGGAGTTAGGAGTTCTTACTGTAGACAAACTGTAGTTTTCTTATCACTAGCCAACCCTGAAGGAAGACTTATTTCTTTTAATCTTCTTTCAATGGTTTAAATACTCATTAGAAAATCAATTGAAATCTTTTGAACAAATAAAAAATTTAATTCTTTGCTTTTCTTACTATACAACAATGCATAAAAGAAAATTTTTATTTGTTTTACTTTTAAAACCATTATTTACAAGTCCTTATTTTTGAAATATTGAAGAAAAATTTTTAAATTGCATTTTTATTAAAGGGCATTATTTTTGTATTTTGTTGCTACTATGCAACAATGCTAAAAGAAAAAATTTATTTGTTACTGTTAAAACCATTATTTACAAGTCCTTATTTTTGAAATATTGAATAAAAAATTTTAAATTGCATTTTTATTAAAGGGCATTATTTTTGTATTTTTCATATTTACTCTTCATTAAATAAATCAACAATACTTTGCTAATTTATTGAGGCTAGACATCTTTTGTCAAAAGTTATTTTATAAATTGGTTCAATAATTAAAAAAAACCAATAGTTCTTTATACTAGAATAGGTAAATTTGCTATTACAGCTTTTATTTTTTTAAATTTCAGAGTTTAAGAAACATCTTTATTTAACAAGAGGATTGCTTTGAATCCTACAAGCTCAGAACAAATGACTTAAACTATGCATGTATATTTCTGAAGTATGCTATAAGATGTCTCCTTTTTGTCTGTTTGTGAATAACGAAAAAACTTTTAATTTTTTAAGTTTACTAACAAACTCAATAGGAGGTATTACTAAACACAATAATATTAAAAAAATTGAATCATTTATACAGATAATTATCATCATTATTAACTTTATAAAGTAAGGAAACTTACATTTATTGAATTCGTCATCATTATAAAAATTTTCATCATCAAATACATCATCCCATCTGTGAAGAAAATGCAAATATTTCAAAATCTGTTTTAAGTCATCATAAAATTTTTGACACATAATGCAAAACAAAAACGAAGAAGGAATTAAGTGCCCTTTATTAATAAAATTATAATAGTACAAAACAATATTAAAACAATACTGCATTAGTAAAAAGAAAAAAATAAGTGCTTCAATCAAGGTTCAATCAAGTGCTTCAATATTTATCACTCAAAACCTAATTATTCAGATATGCACATAAACTTTCACACAGTTAAAAATACTCACAAAAAATAATAATAAAAATTATAAATAATAAAAATAATTAATAAACACAATATTAAAAGTGTAAAAATTTACAAACCTTACAAAAAAACATAAATACTTTTTGGTTGGCTGGGCGCAAGCAAAAAGTCGCCAAAAAATGTCGACTTTAGCCAATTTTTTTTTCTTTAAAAACTGAACAAAAAGGATTTTCACCAAAAAAAAATTTTATAAATTAAAAAATTTAAAAAATACACAAAAAAATTTTTGAATTTCTTTAAGCCTGCTAAACTGATAAGTACCAAAGATAATGTTTTGCTAATTTTTTTGAATTCATTAAAATTCATAACTATTTCACATACTTTCCGTTCAGCCAACACATTTGTATGAGTAAGAAAAAGAAAAACAGCTTTGGCAATAAATTAAATCAATTAATAGCCAATGCATGGATAGCAAATCAAAAACTAAGTTAAGATATACATGGCATTTTTGATTTCTTGGTCGTCGGATCTGTTGAGTGAGGGCTTGGCCTTGCAGCGTATCGTAATCTGTCGAGCCAACTACATTCGCCACGGTGCCAAATAAATTTTAAACTTGCAAAAATTTTTAAAAAAAGAAAAACATGTAGATCTTTGCCCGGGATAACTACGCGTTAAACCTTTCGAGTTGGTCCCCTTCCGAGACGCTTTTCTTCTCAGTTTCTTGAAGGCAGCTGCCCGGAAGTTGCAAAGACTTGGAGATTATTCTGCCACAGATTACAATATGGAAATCTGTACAATCAGTCATCTCTGGAACTCCACATACACTTCTTCAATAAATTCTATGATAGCAAGCTTAAAATCCAATTGCAGTTTGTGTGACAGATCACAACGGAAATATACCAGATTTTCAAACTGTTTCAAGTTACTATATTTATAGCGGAAGAGGGGTTTTTCATCTGGTGATTGGATTTTAAAAATAGCTCTGGAATGGTAGAGAAAAAAATGTTTATCATCAATAAACGTTATCTACCTGTGGCTAAGCTTAAGCAAGTATTTTTAAAGAACAGGTGCTGTTAATTTTTTACTCTTATGTGTTCTTTTGAAAGTTACATTGAGACGTGAATTGTTTGCGTTGCTAATGTAGTATACCTTTGTTATTCTTTAACTTGTATCAAAATAGGTCTATGCTTCAATAACTGAAATACTCTTTAATTTATATTACTACGGCTCATTTTTCTAGGGGGGAAATATTAAACTTAAAAATAAAAAATAATTTATTCCTTTATAAAATATTGTTTCACCATACCCATATTCATCTTTCAAAAATGATTCATGATCCATATTTCGTTGCTCAGTGGTAAATTGCAACAAATCAGCTACAAATTTAGCGGGAGCAGGTTGTTTGGTTTGACGAATTGATGGATTGATACAATTGTGCTCTTTTTTAAGGTACGCAACAGTTGAGTGCGTCATCTGGGGAGAAGATCAGTTCCATGTGCTGACTCCTTCAGATTTCCTCTCCTCCTTTTCTCAGTTGTACGAATGGATGATCGTGTAAAGCTAAACACAAATGGCGCTACTAGGGGTAAAATTCATCGTAAGACTTAAAAGTTCCTACTTTCAATTGATTTTTATGATTAAACTTGAAAAATGGTTCCATCAAATATTATTATATTTGTATTTTTCACAATATAACGCGTTTTTTTTTTTTCAATTTAAATTCCAACGAAACAAACATCATAAGAATTTGTAAGACTCTACAAACATGTTGTGCCCTACAAGATGCAACCCAAAAAATAACTAACTGCGATACTTTACATAACACTCGAAACATGGTAAACCTTACACTTTAATCATGTTGTGAAATAAATTTGCTTACATTTATTTTAGGCTCACAACCCGTTAACATTTGTAAACTAAGTTAAACTCTTGTGAATGGTAAAATTACGCTCAAATTTAAACATAAATTACATTAATAAAACTTCCTAGAATATTAAACTTGTTCACACATCGCCTCATAAGCATAACATAAGTGGAGGGATACACCAGAGGTTTTCTAAATTTTTTCAGGTAATAGGGAGCTTGATATTGCTTACATTCTGTCAACCATTCATAGGAATGTACTACGATATTTTCCCCTTTCTTTATATTTTTCTCTATTTCACTGTCAAAAATATTTTTAAAATTTCCTCGATGCTTTCTTTTAAAACTATGTTCAATGTAGTCGGCAGTTAAAAATGGCTTCCTAACTTAAAAGTTTTTAATCTATTTGAAAATCAAGACGGAATCGAACGTATTTTCTTCTCCTATGACTCTCCACACGCTAATGGCGAAAACATGCGAAGTGTTGCCATAGGTAGAGAGTTCTGTTCTACACCCCCGTAGCGCATTTTGATCACCAATTGATATTTAACCAGGTGCATGGTAACGTATTTCAATTTCTCCGAATTCCAAAATATCTTTAGCAGTAAGATTATTAAAAATAAATTTTAAAATTTCCATGATGTTTACGTTAATCATTATGTATAATCATTATGTTTCATACCGTTGAGATCCATAATTTACAAGCTTAAAAAGATTTAATTGCTTTGAAAATCATGACAAAAACTAACGTACTTCTAACTCCTACGACTATCCACACACTACTGATGAAAGCATGCCTAATATTGTCGTAGGTAAGGATTTTATTATACGCCACCTGTGGCCAGGACCCTGCTTTGAGATGGGAAAACTGGGCTACAGCCCCGGGCCACCAAACATTCAGGACTGGTTTAAAGTTATATATTTTAATTTTTTTTTCTCCTTCCACTTTGTTGAGACGTCGAGGAAATTTCTTCAAATCATCATGAACTACTCACTCCTAGTTCCATGTCCTTCTCACAAGAAAAAGTTATTTATCGTATAGGCAATTATTGTGGCGTGTGCATTCATAATAATAGACATTTCCACTTTCGGTGGTGAAGAAAACATTGCCACTGTTATCTCCACTCATCCTCACACTGCATGAAGCTCATCATTATGTTCTTAATCATTTAACGAGTTTCCTAAATTGTATTTTATAATAGTATATTGTAGTAATTTGCAACAAAATATATTAGTTATAAAAGGGTTAATAAGTTTAGACACAGATTTAAATAAGTCTATTATAAAATATAGCATAATGAGGTAATATCATAGAAATAAAAAAATAAAAAAATATTAAATGAAAAAATTATTTTATACATAGTATCTACCGGTCGCAAAAATTTTCATGACCTTTATTGCAAATTCGATCATTTTTAAGGATTTTTGAGCGAACTAATTTTAAGTTGCAATATCCCTGATATAAATTTATTGATTTATTGAAATTACATACATTTGCTGACTTGTGTGCTCAATATAGGCTTATAAGTCATTGTCAAGTAGAAAATTCTGATATAAAGGAATATAAGAATTAATTTTTAAAACGAAATAGCAATTAACATATCCACCACTAAATATGATTTTCGTTTTAGACGGAAGACACTGCATTATTGGAGAACGATACCTTAATGGCTCATATTAATTTTAGCCAAATTAGGGGAGGGTGCCAACCGAGACTCAGATTTAGTGTTCTCTTAATTTTTATTTCCTCATTTTTGTTAATATTGTTTGCTTGAAAAATATATAGTTTTTTTTTTAATTATATATTATTAGATTAACTTTCTATATGCTTAAAGTTCAATGAGTAAAAGTTTTACTCTAGATGGAAAGAGCAGCATGTAGCACTAAAGCAACGTGTTTGACTTTGAATAGAAAGAGTTCCGCATTTTAAAAGGGGTCAGATAGGGTATAAGCTTCACATAATATTTTTAAAGAGTGAATGCCAGACTAAAATTGGGAGGAGGGCATTTAGAGAATGACCATGAGAACTCTCCATTTATTCTTTTTTAATTTAATGCGTTATGTCTTGTTGATTTTATGAAAACCGGGGAGATTTTATAAAATATAAAGCATCACTTTTGAATTTAGGTTCACAATTGAAAATTTTTTTCTGTATTTCCTTACTTTACTATTTAATCAAGGGTACAAAAAAATTTAAGAATAAAGAATGACTTTTTAAGTACTATGTCTCGATGCGTCATTCATTATTTTACGATGTGTAGTCCTTTTTGGTAGAATTTTTTTTCATGAAAAAATAATTTCCCTTTTTGTAATACATTTTAAAAAATGAATGTATAAAAATATTTGCCAATAAAATTGCCTCACCAGGAAGAAATGCAAATAACATCATGATATTTATTGAGCACATACATTATAGTTGGAAGAACAAGTGATTAAATTTTCAGGATATTTGGGTGGATAGATCCTGAGGAATCAGTAATCAGAGCAGCCTCCCGTGGCAGTAATAACATAACAGCAGTTATTCTCCTCGACATCGAGTCGATCAGAGATTAGATAACCTGGACGGGTACAGCATTCCATGCAGCTTCAACATTATGTCACAATTCATCGACCGTTGTGACTGACGAGTGGAGGCGTGCCAGTCGTTCAGCAACCATTGACCAAACGTTTTCCATTAGTGAGAGATCAGGAGAACGTTCTGACCAGGGCAACAGGCAAATAGAAAAGGTCAAGGAAGGTCAGAACAGTGCGGGCAACATGCGGTTGTGCATTGTCCTGCTGAAACGTAGCGTTATGGAGGCCTCGAAGATAAGGCAGAGAAACTGGCCCTAACACATCAAAAATGTAACGGCTGCTGTTAAAAGTGCCGACAATGAGAAGAAGAGGTGATCGAGACGTGTATCCAATTTCACCCTATACCATTACTCCAGGTGATGGGCCAGTATGACGATGTCGAATGCAAGCTGCCAATGGGCATTCTCCCCGATGTCGCCAAACACGAATGCGGCCATCATGATGCTGTATACAGAGCCTGATGGATTCGTCTGAAAAGACGACGTCATGCCATTCCTGCATCCAGGTTCGTTGTTAATCGTTAATCACACCATTGGAGGAGCTCCTGCCTGTGATGCAGCGTCAAGGGCAGTTGAAGCCATGGTCGACGTGCTGACAGCCCATGCTGTTGCAAACGTCGTCGAACTGTTCGTGCAGACACTTGTTGTATTGAAAATGACCCCGTTTGTTAACTGAGGGTTCGTGACGTAGCTGTACGATCCCTTAAGGTCATGTGGATAACATGTCTGTCTTCTCAGCTGTTAGTGTTGGGGCCGCTGAGATCCTGCACGACGTTTCATATGACCGTCATGAACCCGTCGATTCTATATTCTACTAACAATCGTGGTATCTCGGCCAACGCAACCATCAATACTTTAGTACGATAAACCGCAATCCTGGTAGGCCACAATTCGACCTCGATCAAACTCAGACACGTGCTGGTAGGCATTTCTCCTTCATACACGAGGCACAACAAAAATTTTTTGCTCAAGAACAACGCTCAAATTCAATTTTCTGTATGAGAAACTTATTGTCAAATCTCTTCTTTTATACACATTTTAGGTAATGCTTTCGCCGCCTGCTTTGCATGAATGCCCTGATAAGCAAATCATTTGCATACCACAACATGCTTTATCAGTCCTGCAAATTTCACGTTCGTAGTGTGTCGCCTTCCTGGTGTAGCAATTTTAATAGCCAGTAGTGTATTTGCGGCATTGTAAATTTTTGTAGATGTAGGAAAGAATAGTAGAAATTGATTTTCTAATAAAAAAAAACCCGAATGTGTTCAATTAAGTGTTAGATATGGGTCTTGGATACGCACTACACGCGAAACTCTATGCCAAATGTACTCTTACTATAATGCGAAATTGTTGATATAATTCCTAATATTTAATGTTGAAAATACTATTATTTTGCCACTAATTTAAGTTTTTCATACAAATCTCGGCTGATTTTTTAGAAACAAGACTAGAAGGTTAATTTCCAAGATAAATAGTAAAGATTAGATAATTACCAAAATCTTAATAAATTTTATGTTGACAATTAGAAACATGCTTTCATTTTCACTATATTTCATACATTTTATTGTTTAAAATAGTAATTAAAAAATTTTCTGAGAGGCAAAAGTAACGCCTTTTTTTTCTCTACAAATAATTACCTATATTGAGTTAGATAACTTCTTTAATCAGCTGATTTATTTAAACTTTTTTTATTGTTTTAATTTCCATTGCACGTAGATTTTTATTTATTTGTATGCACAGTTTTATATGCCTGCATTAGTCTGGATTGAGAATATATAATCTTTTCCAAAAATTCTAACAATTTTTGAGAAAGCAATAACACTCGGGAACAAACTTTATGCAGCATTTATGCAAGTGCTTGCGCAATTTGGGTGTGGGTATTTCAAAGCTGAAATAATCAGAATAAAAATTGCATAAGAACGAAGCGCTTCTTTATTACGACCTGTTTAGAGGCACAGGAATAGTTCAAAATAGTGAAGTTCCCATAGCAGCATATGAAGTCATTTCCGGGTACGGATTCATATGCAATTTTAATCTTAATGATGTGCCCTAACTCCACTAAAAGTTTGGTGCGACATTTATGCGACCCTCTGTTATGTATAACGTTTTTAAACTTTTACATTTTGACAAAAATAGACTAGAAAAGTCATTTGAACAAAACTGTAACTTGGAGAAAGAAACCGATTGCAGATTTGAAATCAAAGACGTGAAAATATTCAAAAATCCGTTTAAAAAAATTTATATAAAAAAATTAAAATAAAACACCCTACTCAACAGGGTGGGAAATTGTCCATAGAGTATTCACTTAATATTTTCCTTTCTACTATAACGACACTCTGTTCTTTTGTTAGTAGATTTTTCACGAGATAATTTTTAATTTATTTTAATCGGTTATTTTACTGATAGTATGCTTCGTTCACTTCGTCATGAGACAATAAACTACTCTAGACATAGCGTGTGAATAGAGTAAAAATTAGGAATGTAAGGAAACTAATCAATGGATCAGTGAATAGGAGTATTAACAACGAGTCATTAATAAATAGCTGTGAATTTGTTTATGAGCGAGTCATTAAAGGGCATTTTAGTGAATGAGTTTATAAATGTATAAAAATGTTAATAAAGCTATAAATTTCTTGACGGAAGTCGGAGACAACAATTTATTATTTTTAAAAATAATTATTAGCAAAATGAAGACATATTTAATGCAAAATAGGACAATAATTTTTATCTAAGATGCAACGGCAAAAATAAATAATTTTTAAGACTCTATAAAACTATTTATTTGCAACTGCTATAGCACGAAAGAAAAAAATGTATGTTTATACTTATATATTTGTAAGTCATATAAGACTTTATATTTGTAAGTCATATAGTCATATATGTTCATTAAAAATATTACCTGTTATAAATATTTATTCTAGAAAACTTGAAATGATATTCTCTTTAACTATAAACTAACAGTTTTTGTTTTTAGCATTGAATGCGTTGTTATTTATATTTTTATATTTACTAAATGAGAATTTTGGCTTGATGTAGAAAAAAAGAGGATATAAAATAAAGATAGACATTTTCTACATCGTTGAGACTACACCGGCGAAACGATTAAATTTATTTCAGATTTTTTTTTTCCCTTCCAAAATGGAATTCTAAGGGAGCCATTTTCAGTATTGTCGGAGCACGAAACGTCTTCCACCGGCATTGTATATGGAAGTCAATGAGGGAAAACTTGATTCTTCCATGAGATTTTCTGGCCAGTAAAAATGCATCGACAGCAAGGGAAAAGAGTGTCAGAAATTTTTTCGATCGCGTGGTAAAACTGTCTGATGTTAATATAAGACGACTGTATTTCTGTTATAAATAGGGATTTTAATGCTTCTAATTATCAATGGGCCATTTTAAAAAAAGCATTTAAAAACTCTGATTGCCAAACCCTTATGTGACACCAGATGAGAATGCAAAATAAAAGTGTTAAAGCAGTTAGGTTTCAAATTGATGATGTTATAGTAGAAATTTCTGAAACAAGTAATGATCCAAAATGCTAAGCTGAAACAAAAGTTGTAGTTCATTTACGTCGCACTAGGGCTGCACATTGGGCTATTGGCGACGGTCTAGGAAACATCCCTGAGGATGATCCGAAGAAATGCCATCACAATTTGGATCCTCTGCAGAGGGGATGGCACCCCCGCTTCGGTAGTCTAACGACCTACACGCGAAGTTGAGCACTTTATGGTGGAACAGTTTAACGAGGACCAATACCACACACCCTCTGTCCCTACGCAGACTGATCAAACTGGTCACCCACCAGCACACTGAACGTAGCCAGTGATGCTTGACTTCGGTGATCTGCTGGGAACCGTGTCTTAACGATCAGTCCACTGCGGGACCTGAAACAAAAGATCTTACATAGGCTGTAAAATACTTCAAATTTCTAACAATGTTATATATAAATACATTATTACCTTGAAGCCAATTTGATTTTGTCAGTAAAGTAATGCGAAGTGCAGAACAAATCTGAATTTTGCTTTGCTGCACTGTTATGGTTTAATTTATTTATTACGTTATGTTTTATCAATTTATGTCATTGTCTTGCATAGTTACTTTAAAAATAAGAAAAGAACAATTATCTTATGAAACATATAGTTAGTGTATCTGCTTGTAAATAAAGAATCAAGACTTATTCTGTTCAGAATAATTTATTTTTGAAAATGTTTTCTGATATAAATTAGTTTACTTTTCATTTGACAAATTGACATTTGACTCTGCCTTTATAATACATTAAGGTTTTGAGTTTGATAAAAAAGAAACAATAATAACTGTAATTTATTCAGTAATTAGTTCGCAATAATTAAATAATTACTTTCATTTTTACTACAAGTGACATTAAAAATTTCAGTTGCATTATTGTTGTTAAGTTACATTACGTATTATTCATACATTTTATCAGAATATTCATACGTTATTCATACATTTTATCAATGTATTCATATATTATTCGCACATTTCATCAATGTATTCATACATTTTTTATCGTTAAAAGCGGAAAGAATTTTTTTAAAGAACTGATTTAAATTTTTAAAAACTCCAATGTTTAATACAGTTTTTTTAAACAAAACATGATGTGTAACAAACGTGATAAAATGCTTCAATTTTTCGCCCAGCACCGCTAACAAGCACGTCCTTGTCTGTAGCCCATTTCGATCATTAATTCTTTAGCTGTCATATATTTTTTAATTATATATAAAATGAGATTTTTGAAGGAAGGGTAGTAGTAGTAGCACTTGTTTTACTACTCACTAAAGCTGCACAATGGGTAATTGGCGACAATGTGGGAAGCATACATGATCATGATCCGAAGATAATTTTGATCCTCTGCAATGGGGATGGCTCAACCGCTTTGGCAACCCGACTACCAGTGAGCGAAGTCGAGCACTAGTTATTTAACGAGGACCGATACAGCGCACCTTCGATCCCTGCTCAGGGTTATCAAAGCCTTCACCCACCCTCTTACTGTATCAGCTAGTGATGCTTGACTTCGATGTTCGAGTGGTAACCGTATCTTTACGATCAGTCCTCTGCATCACTTGAAGATGGGAGAAACGAGTCAAGTGGATTTTGTTTCGCAACCAAAATATTAAAAAAAACTTTTTAAAAAAAATTTTAAAAAATCTACAACATACAAAAGAATTTACGAATTTAAATTTATTTTTTTTAGTGTAATAGTTAAAAATAAGTTTTAAAAATTGAGTTAAATTAATTGAATACTTTTTGTAATAAAAAATTATTGCTTTTATGAGTTTACTAAAAAGTACATTTTCTTCCATTATTTATTACTCGAGTCTCAGGCGGAATCTAGTAAGAGTTTAATACAGAATTGTAACATTTTAAATTAATTACATAAGTAAAAAAACACCTTTTTCTGTTATTCGGAAGCTCATGAAATTTTCCATCGAAATATTTACACACGGTTTGACCTTTTATAACCGCCGATACAATTTCAAATAAAATTTCATTTTAATCAGGTCAATGGTTTTGACATAAATAGATGAAAGCTGAAAACTTCCTCAATTTTGAACACCAGAGAAAGTTTTTAATTCCTGGAAATATTTCTTGAGAAGAGTATAGGCTTACGTACCATAAAGACAGTGTGATAATTTTTACCTTCACTAATATTTTCAGTCGTCCTATAGGTTCCTAAATTTACTGAATAAGATTTAGTTTAACTAGGGGAAATTTATCGGGCATTCTATTTAAATTTTAAAACTATTTTATAAGCATATCTATAAAACAAAACACCTGATAAACCATTACTTTTAATGTGAATTTTTTTTAACTCTTCAGTAATTGGTGGAACGGAACAAAATACTTTTCATCTGAATGCTTCAAAGACAACTTTTTTTCAAAATATTTCACTGCACATGACGTAGGTTAAAAAAAAAGTTGCGCATTTTTAAGTATTAAGAAAGTCTTCATGATTCGCGAGATATGTCAATCCTAAGTATGTTAATTTGCGTTCATTCCAAGTTAAATTACGATACCAGACGTAAAACAACTGTACGATTTTATAGTAGGTAAGTATAAATGTACGATAATGTACGTAAAATGTACGATTTTATAGTGAAAAACAATATATTCTAGAATTTTCTCATACTAATTTTATTTTTGTGGTTCAAAATATTTACTACTCAGTGGAGAGCACATGTTTGCGGATGCATGAAGCACTAAAATGTCGTTGAAATGAGGAGTATAATTATTGGAATACTATATTTCGCAAAATTGGAAAAAAATACATACGTTACAAAATTAAACCCTTGTTTTATGCAAATTTATGTGGAAATTAGCATATGATTAAAAAGGAATTATTCCCAAGAAGTAACGTTTTAATTGAAGATCAAGGGGTAAGAATGGTTTATGTCCATTATTAAGAAATCGGCGACTAGATCACTATCTGTTGCCTTTTGAGGATTATTTTGACAAATCAATAAGATGGAAAATCGGTCCTCACCGAGAATTATTACACAGTGAAAATGTGTTGTTCTCGACAAAAACTGTTTCTGTTCATGCGTAAACAAGAACAAAGAAAAGTATACTATAGAAGATGAGAGAAATACTCATAAGAAAGTATTGATTGGGGAAGAATTTTGAGCAAAAAACGGTTTTTGTCCAACCCAATTTTCAAATTTCATTTATTTTTTATCTTCAGCATTAAAAATTGTAAGTCTTGTTTTGAAATTTTTAGGTCATGTAAATAAATGCTTGTAACATTCATGTTTATTTTTAATTTTACGATTTCATTCGAATGCTTTCTCTCGAAAATTCCAAAACCTTTAAGTTTGTTTTATTCAGAATCATCTTTCATGGAAATAAATCCTTTCCTTCCCCCTTGATTTTCATATAACATCAACAAAATAATTTAACATCCAAATTATTACTGATACATATTTTTGATACACGTAATTCTATCATATTTTTCATCAACATTTTTATTCTCTTTACCAGAAATTTGAAAGAAAAAAAAAGGGGGGAGGAATTTCAGATTTGAGTTGAGAGAAGGAAAAGAAGAAGCTCAGCCAGTGCTTGTCATTGGGCAGATATTTCGGCAAAAGAAATGTAATGGTGTCGGTTTTGAACTTAAAATAGAAAACCGCCCTGATATTTACACAACTATACGAGAAATATATTTATAAAATCCAAGAAACAGGAAACCGCCTTTTCCATTCCGTTTCAGAAGGAGTTCCCAAGGTCGTATCTTTAAATCTCATGAAAAAGAGAGAAGCCGTCCACGATGACCTACTTCTTTATGACATGTTTCTGTTTTTCTAAAATGTGTGATACTTTTCTAATCTAAACAACGACACATTCATTAAATTAAAATCATTTTTAAACATTATGCCCTTTGACACATTGTTTGTCATTGCCTGTTTTCCTTAATATGTTGTTAATTTGATTGATATTTTTATTTCCAAAACCGTACTGTCTATTTGGATTAATTTTTGAAGTCTGTGGACTTACAATTCGAATCCAAGGCAGACCAACAATAGATTATTTGGAGGCATAACGGGAATTCTTTATTCAAACCCAAGACTAATACTAGATTATTTTAAGACATAGCGGTGAATTTTTTATAGTATTTCTATTATCTGAGTATGTATCTTAATAGATTACATTATCATTTGATATTTAATAAACGCATAGATATTCATGAAAAAAATTGCTACCGAAAGGAAAACTCCATAGTTGGGCGCAAAATATGTAACCCCGGAAAGAAATTTAATACAGACCCTTCTCTCAAAGTATAAAAAATTAGTTTTCATATTTTGTAAAACTCCTTCATTTAACAAAGATCCTTCATTTAAATTTGTAGTTTAAAAATTACAATTCGAGTTTTTAAATAAATTTTCTTTTAAGTTTTCTTTCAAACAAGCTAACAAAAAATAAGAATTTTTTTAAAAAGGAAATTAGAAGAACTGTACTTTTCTTCTCCCCCTTCTCCAGAAACTAAACTAAAATCACTTTGATAAGTTGAAAAATATTTTAATATGAAAGCTTGAGTCAGCCCGTAAACTATTTTGAATTCTCAGGCCCAGCTCGAGTGTGGTTCATGCCAGGAATTTAAAATCCACAATATTGATCTTTTCCTCAAGATTTTAAGAAAATGCCCCACAGAACATGCCACGTTACATGGACTTATTTCATGTTCTAAAATATTATTTTGAAATAAACGTTTTTGAAATTAAGGAAGTCGATTTTAAATTAATTACATTTCTTTTAGTGGTCATCTGATCTTTACATGCTAGTTACGTGCATTATACATTTCAGACATTTACAAGTGTTAATTTCAATTATTAGAAACGCAATTTCTCATGAAGAGTAATAGAAGTAAAGAAATAATATTAATAATATCGCAATATAAACAGACAAATTGTAAAATAATGTGATGCATTTTAAAGCTAAAGAATAGCACTCACGAAAAAAGATGCTAACAAGCATATTTGAAACCAAAACAAAATGTAGAACATTTTTTAAACATATTAATTAACAATTAACAATAATTACAACAATTACGTAAACTAACAATTAATAAACTAACGAAACTAGCCTTCACGAAGAAAATGCTCCCAGAACATGCCACGTTTCATTGACTTATTTCATGTTCTAAAATGTTATTTTGAAATAAACGTTTTGAAATTATGGAAGTCGATTTTAAATGAATTAAATTTCTTTTAGTGGTCATCTGACCTTTAAATGCTAGTTACGTGCATTATATATTACAGACGTTTACAAGTGTTAATTTCAATTATTAGAAACGCAATTCGACATAAGGAGTAATAAAACTAAAAAAATAATTTTAATAATACCACAATATATAAAAAGACAAATTGTAAAATAATGTGATACATTTAAAGCTAAAGAATAGCTCTAACGGAAAAAGATGCTAACAAGCATATTCGAAACCAACTGTAGAATATTTTTCAAAGATATTAATTAACAATTAACAATAATTGCTAACAATTACGCAAAGTAACAATTAATAAACTAACGAAACTAGCCTTCATGAAGAAAATGCCCCCAGAACATGCCACGTTTCATTGACTTATTTCATGTTCTAAAATGTTATTTTGAAATAAACGTTCTCGAAATTATGGAAGTCGATTTTAAATGAATTAAATTTCTTTTAGTGGTCATCTGATCTTTAAAAGCTAGTTACGTGCATTATATATTACAGACGTTTACAAGTGTTAATTTCAATTATTAGAAACGCAATTCTTCATGAGGAGTAATAAAACTAAAAAAATAATTTTAATAATACCACAATATATAAAAAGACAAATTGTAAAATAATGTAATACATTTTAAAGCTGAAGAATAGTGCAAACGGAGAAAAATGCTAACAAGAATATTCAGAACCAAAATAATATGAAGATCATTTTTTAAATATATTAATTAACAATTAACAATAAATACTAACAATTATCTAAACTAACAATTATACATAAATTAACTATTATTATGAGTTAACTTAATATAACTTAATTATTAGCATAATTATTATCTTAGCTTAATTATTGTATTTTAAAACCAGTGTTGCGCTGCCAACCCGAATCTGAGTTTACGATTCTTAATGCCGTGACCCTTGCCAATGACTCTTCATATCCATAGGCTTGTAATTTTGAACCCAGCCCAGAAGACAAGGGGAACTCCTGGATCAAGAATTGTTAGAAACTAGCCTTCATGAAGGACTTTTTGATGGAACTAACCCGCATTTGCGTTTCTTTGAGAGTAATACAACGAAAACCTCCCCGATTAGCGATGGCAAGGGGATTCTAACACATGATCCATGTGGATGCTCTATGTCGGCACTATGGNTTTACAAGTGTTAATTTCAATTATTAGAAACGCAATTCGACATAAGGAGTAATAAAACTAAAAAAATAATTTTAATAATACCACAATATATAAAAAGACAAATTGTAAAATAATGTGATACATTTAAAGCTAAAGAATAGCTCTAACGGAAAAAGATGCTAACAAGCATATTCGAAACCAACTGTAGAATATTTTTCAAAGATATTAATTAACAATTAACAATAATTGCTAACAATTACGCAAAGTAACAATTAATAAACTAACGAAACTAGCCTTCATGAAGAAAATGCCCCCAGAACATGCCACGTTTCATTGACTTATTTCATGTTCTAAAATGTTATTTTGAAATAAACGTTTTGAAATTATGGAAGTCGATTTTAAATGAATTAAATTTCTTTTAGTGGTCATCTGACCTTTAAATGCTAGTTACGTGCATTATATATTACAGACGTTTACAAGTGTTAATTTCAATTATTAGAAACGCAATTCTTCATGAGGAGTAATAAAACTAAAAAAATAATTTTAATAATACCACAATATATAAAAAGACAAATTGTAAAATAATGTAATACATTTTAAAGCTGAAGAATAGTGCAAACGGAGAAAAATGCTAACAAGAATATTCAGAACCAAAATAATATGAAGATCATTTTTTAAATATATTAATTAACAATTAACAATAAATACTAACAATTATCTAAACTAACAATTATACATAAATTAACTATTATTATGAGTTAACTTAATATAACTTAATTATTAGCATAATTATTATCTTAGCTTAATTATTGTATTTTAAAACCAGTGTTGCGCTGCCAACCCGAATCTGAGTTTACGATTCTTAATGCCGTGACCCTTGCCAATGACTCTTCATATCCATAGGCTTGTAATTTTGAACCCAGCCCAGAAGACAAGGGGAACTCCTGGATCAAGAATTGTTAGAAACTAGCCTTCATGAAGGACTTTTTGATGGAACTAACCCGCATTTGCGTTTCTTTGAGAGTAATACAACGAAAACCTCCCCGATTAGCGATGGCAAGGGGATTCTAACACATGATCCATGTGGATGCTCTATGTCGGCACTATGGTCGGTGCAAGGTGGGAGTAAAATTCATATCAGCCAGCCACTGCTGGGATTCAAACCTGAATTATCTCAATGGGAGGCGAATGCTCTATCCCCAAAACTACTGCGGCTCGATCCAATTATTAGGCCATATTGAATCTCGATCTAATAATTGGATTTTTATGTGGTATGATGTAATCTGCACGGTAGGAGAAGCCCTCCTGAGATATGCTAATTAATCAATACAAATGAATAAATTAAGTCACGAAATTAGACATAAAAAGTTCTTTCTTAAAAATTACATCCTTTTTTTCCCCTCTGATTCAAATTTTTGATCCTCAATGTGTGGATAGGTGTTATCTGCAAAATAGGGTGCTGATCGAATTTTTATTTTTTGCTTGCTTCGTCTTATCTCTAGTTTCTTAAATATATAAAAATAAAACCAACATTAATTCTACCTGACGAAAAGTTATTTTAATTATCCTTTACAATTGTAATTGCCTAATTTAATAGGAATAGAAAACATTTCAAATTTTAAAATACAATACGTTTTATATTTGCTTTGAGTACGCTCTTCTAAATGACAAAATCTAAACTTGGGAACAAATCGGCTGAATGGTAAGATAAAATAAAGAATTTTGGGAAAAATTACATTTTCAAAGTTCCAGACACCAGATTTTCGGGATGCAGAAAATCCTCAGCGGCCATGTCATATGGTTATGCGGCATGTAAAAGATCCCTCGAATGCCTTATTGGCTCTAGGCATTTCCGGCAAAATTAAATTCCTAGTGCACTTTCGCATCCAAATAGAGTCTCGGTGCTACCATCTAGTGTGGCAGAAACTAGGGGTCCAAATTGACATGGCCAACTGTATCTCACCCATTGTGGAGGTCCCGAAAGAGTGGATACCACTTCTGGAGAACGCACTAGGTCTGCTCATCGGGAAGACTGATTGTGCAGCTCATAGGAAATAATATATCGTTCCTTCGTTCTTTCGTCCTGTCCAATCTACTGTATTCTTTTAGCTTTGATAAATCTTATGATATTTTTACCTTTAATTTTTTTTTTCTATTTCATGGTTGTATATTTTTTCCCATTGTATATTTTTCCGACTTATTATTTGCAATTACTATTTCTATTTTTTATCTGTTTATTTATACTATCATGGATTTTACATTTGCTGTTTATTTCGTTATCAAGATGGGTAAAGGTACTTGTACCCTTGTAAAAAATTTTGATCAAATATTAGTCTTTTCTCTTCTGACCTTGACATAATTTCGTTTTGGTTTCTTAGGTTGGTCGATTGATGTGTTTACAAATTGCGAGGCAATGCTAAACAGCACAGCTGATAGCGAATCTTCTTGCTAAACACCTATGCTAAATTCAAGTGCATCTCCAATTCTTCCACCTATATATTAGCCCCTGGTCCTGATGTTTTAATTATAAATTTTGTAAGTTTTACTAGTTTGATGGTATGCCAAATCTCAGCATTGCTTGAGGTCGATAAGAAGCATGCATAAACCAGTATCGTATTCGTAAAAGTTTTCCACAATCTAACTACAAAAGTCTGATCCACAGTGCTTTTATTTTTCTAAATTCCCTTTGAAGAAGAAAAATTTTAAAACCACCTTCATATGGTAAAATTTACAGTGCTTCTGTCTCAATGGGAACACCAAAAAGCTTGGGAATTTTCATCAAATCTCTTTGGTAAAATAAACAATAAAATATAGTTTTATAATGTGTGATAAAAATTTGATGAGTGTAAAATTTGGTAACTTCTCATTCCTTGGAGCACGGCTTTGAAGTCATTTATTTGATGAAATTTACTTTTCAGTATTTTGTATTTTTTATCAAATGCGTGGTAATAAGAACTTTAATTTTCGAAAGGAAAAACTATCAAATGAATTGTTTAAATAACATATATTTTGGTTTTTATTGCCAAAATTAGGCATTTTTTTCTAACAGAAATGTCATTACCAGACAATACTGTAATTTTACCACGATTTTTTCTCCTTGTATTCTCCCGAAAAATTTTCTTCAGATGTTTTTTAATTTTATCTGTTAACAAATTTAAAAATATTTTATATGTTGAATTTAATAAGGTTGTTCCTCTGTAGCTATTGCAATCATACTTATCGCCTTTTTTTAACCACAGGGCAAATAATTCCCAGATTCCATTTTTCTGGCATAACCTCTGTTGCCCAGATTATTTTTTTTTATTATTAATTCACGAATTATTTCCATCACAGTTTTTTCTACATATTTAACTAATTCAGTAATGATATTATCTGTACCTGAAGCTTTATACATTTTAATTATTGCGATACAATACTGAATTTCTTCTAATCTTGCTGGAGTAAAGACTTCATCAACCGTTTCCTTATCTTTCTCATTACTTATCCCTACATTTAAATCTTCACTCTTTTTTTCAAGTCAATAAATGTCCTATTAATCTGCCACCTTGACTCTTATATCCATTAATTTTTGGTAGAATTACTCATTCTAAAAACTCATTGCTTGGTGCAATTACCTTTTTTTTTCATTTTGCCTTTATAATGAACTAATTTACAAAATTTCTTCTTTAAATAAGTCTTTTTTTTTTTGCAAATTTTATTTGTAACTTTATCCATCTCCTTATACTTCTTGTAGTTAATCTTTGTCACGTTTTGTATCTTAAATTTTATAGATTCGCTTTTACATAAATAAACCTCGAATGTAATTGTGGATCAATGTTTACAATAATTAATAAAGTTCTAAAAAATCAGAAATTGAACTTTTTGTACATAGAACTAGTAGTCATATCGTCTCAAGTTTGAACTTATTCGACTCGTGTGAAAAACCACATTAGAAACAGTACCTATTTTTCTAAATACCTGTATTTAAAATACTCCCATCTTTAGTCTCCCATTCTGCCAAAACCTACTTTAGGATTTTGTGGGATTCTTATGCGCGATCACCAGAAACCCACAAAAAAATACCAGTGAGCTTTGGCTTGTTATTTTAAGTGTATGGGCTCTGACCCTTATTTTTTTTCTTTTTGCCCTTTTCATTATATACGAAACATCTAAGTTTTCAACCAAATATTACTCTTTATTGTTTATAAGCGATTTCTAGCAGAAGATTTTGTGAAAATACAACAAAAAAGTTAAAATTTATATTAAAAAAGTAGAATAACCAATTTAATTATTGCCTTCTCGTTAGTTTAGCTTATTCCGTCTCTTGGCAATACAGCTTCGTTCTTTTTACAAGAAAGAAAAGGAAAATTGCGAGATTTGAGGGGAATATCGCCAAGTGTTTTAAGGAACTCCGATATCTCTCACATCACTCAATTTTGAATCTAACTGCTGTAATCTGCTATTTAATTTAATCCAATCGTAGCATGATGTGCATTCCATTTTCATCACGCTCGTGTTTATAACACATCTGTGACTGGACAACATATCACATCGGAAGAAAAAAAGGAATGCGATGTTTGAGAGATCATGCTGGTGCTTAACTGCAACAATTCTAGCTATTCTTAAATAAAAGCAGATGGTTTCTGCTTCGTGCACAACCAGCTTGAAGAAATCAATTTTTGTTGTTAATTTTTTGTTTGCAATTGTGACTTCCAAAGATGGTTGAAGAGAAAGATGCAATTTTCTGCATTTCATTCATGACTGTTAAATATAAGATTAAAAAAAGGATAGTTTTCATAACTTTGCGGAATATTATCCATTTTTAACCATTTAATTATCCTGGCAACGATAGTTACTCTAATATCTCAATTTTCTTTTGTTGCCATCTTATACATTAATGTGCCTGGATTTTGCTTAGTATTTTTCTTCAAATTCTTTCAATTTATTAATGAATGAACAGACCGTTTTCGTTTTGAAGATTTTGAAGAACGTCTGAGAATGCATATTATTGGTTTTCTTTTAAAATTACTTAAATCCATTTCTAAATAGAAGTTTAAAACTGCCTTAATGCAATGCCTGATTTATCATAAGGCCTAAAAAGTCGGTCATAGGACCATTACGTCTGTAGAGATCCTTTAACTTTTGCAAATACTTTAATCCTTAAGAATTGCCTACTAGAGTTTTGAGTTAACTAAAACTTAACGAAATAAAAGCCTAAATTTTCTTAATATATCATAATTCTCTTATATTAAAAATCATTTAAAAGCATTTTGTTCACAAACAAGTTATATATTTAGTTTGATATAACGTATAAAGATAACCCCGATGATTCCCTATGTACAACCCTTAAATTTTGCTATCAGACTCTGCCTTGTTTATATAAACATATACATGAATAGGGGACTAACTCCACTTATTAGATCAATAGGGCTAGCCTCACATTTATGTTTATGCAAGTCATTTCAATCTTAAAATAAAATCTGGTTTTCCTCCAACTTATTCCTGCTATCAAATAAAGGGCACCGTAAATAAGGCAAGATAGGAAAGAGAATACACTCATTAGAATTTAAGGCTCGGTTTCTGAAAATGAACAAAGGATGTCACGTTTCCCCATGAATCAAATAAATTCTTTGCATAATAATTTCTATACAAATTTAAAGAAAATATTAGGCTTTACAATGATTTCAGAAATTCTTCAATCTTTTTTCCGTGTTTTTCAGCGTTTTTACGTTTGCCAGCAAACAATTTTGCTTCTAATTGCAATGTAGTTAGGGCGTAATAAATATCTAATTTAAAACTGCGAGGTGCCAAAATAAGAGGTGTTGTTGTGGTGCAATGTTTACATGTTGAAGTGAAACTTTCACACCCATCATCCAAAATATTGTCCTTGAAGGTGAGTTCTCACGTATGAATCATTTCCTCAAGTAGGGATGGAACTCTAAAATCCAAGTCTTACACATTTGCGTTGAAAACCTCGTACATCAACCTGAGTACGCGTATTATATTAATAAATTTTCTTGAAATCTATCCATGAAAATACCAATTCATCATATAGATACACATTATATAATTTTATTTAAATGATACATTTAAAAAAAAAAGCAATGACCAATAAGTTTGAAGATCTTAGCTTATCCAAGATTGAATATGAAACCAAAGAAAAGCCATCTCTATATCCTAATGCAGTCAACGACTCGGAATGAGTAAAAAACATAAAATAAAATTATTCTTAAAATGTGTAAAAAGCGCGAAAAATAAATTAATGACGTAAAATGTTGGAATGGTAGAGAAAATTTCTTATTTGCGAAATGGCGTGTGACCAGGGAACTAGCAAAAGGCGTCATTCGTCGTTTGGTGTGGGGCATAGCTGACGCCTTTTTCCAGAAGGTGCTAAGCTTGTTGAGATTATTCTGCACTGTGGTTGAATAATGGCGCTTCGCAGCAACACTGACGAAGTCTCTCTTGACGATGATCTGGTTTTCGGTAGGAAATGACGGTTATTTTTGTTCGCTTTAACGCTTTTTTTTTCTTTCAAAGCTGGCATACCATTGCTTTTGCTACAAAGCATCTTTCTAAAATATGGACATTTAGAGCTTACATTTTATTCTTTATGATGACATTTTATTTAAGATCACAGAAACCTGTCAAGGAAAAATTCGAAATGGAATCAACTTGCCAAAACATAAAAAGTTAATGTTTAAGAAAAAAATGAACTTTTAAAAACACTGACTCATTCACATCTAAGATATCTAAATAAATCTACTGTTAAAGCGTCTGAATCGATTCGCTTTCTAACTATTTAAGTTAGAACATATATTCGATAATAATTAGGTTGAACGTAGCTTTCTAAAAAAAAAGTTGAAAGTTTTCCTCATTTTTTTTTCTAATATGGCATAATTTAAAATAATTAAACTGCGTCCAGAGTGTCTTAAAAATTTAAAACCAAACTTAATACATTAATCAAATGAAGCAATCGATATTTTTTCTATTTAAGTTAAAATGTATATTAAAGGCAGATCAAATTATATTGCATTTTTATAAATAGGTGAAAGCTGTTCCTTTTTGCTGATAACTCAATGAAATTTGAGATAATTATACCACATTTTGTGCGCCACGAAGACTTAATGCCAAATTTATGAAACTGAACAATTCATACATTTTCTAACTATTTAAGTTAGAACAGATATGAACTTATGATACTAATATGATTAAAGTAAAGATATAAGAACAATAACTGCTATTTTTGTTTCTTTTTACGCTTTTTTTGTTCTTCTATGCTGATTTACCATTGCTTTTGCTACAAAGCATCTTTCTGAAATATGGACATTTAATACTTACACTTTATGGTAATATTTAATTTAAAAATACAGAAAACTCTCAAAAAATTCAAAATGGTATCAACATGCCAAAACATAAATAAAAAATTAATGCTTATTAAATTAAATAACTTTTAAAAAGTCATAAGCGACTCATTCACACCAAAGAAACCTCTCATTCACATCTAAGCTATCTAAATAAATCAACCTCTGTATTGATTTACTTTCTAACTATTTGATTTAGAACATTTATTGGATAATGATTAAATTAAACGTACCTTTCTAAAAAAAAGTTGACAATTTCCCTCATTTGCTTTGAACCTGGTATAATTTAAAATAATTAAACAGCGTTCAGAGTGTCTTAAAAATTTAAAACGAACCAACTTAATATATTATTCAAATGAGGCAATCGGTTTATATCTATTTAAGTTAAAATGCAGATAAGACTAAATTATGACTTTTTAGCTAAAAGCTTTTATTCTTTTGCTGATAACTCAGTATAATTTAAAATTATTAAACCACATTTGTTTCACCAAAATGGCTTTAGATTAACTATATAAAACTAACCGATTGTTGTAATTTTTACCTAATTAAGTCAGATAGATATTATAGGTAAAGACAAGGACAGAGAGAAATGAACTTCTTTTTTTAAAAAAAGGGGGTAAGCAATTATTTATTTACAACAAAGTTTACATACTTTAAAACTTATAGTTAAAATCAAATTCATTGCGTCAGTAAAACTAAGTAAACCAACTTTATACATTGCAGCAATAAATACTTTTCCTTATTTAAGTTAGTATAGGTATTGATTATGATTAGGTTTAACAGAATTTTGTAAAAAGGAAATAAAAAGCAATAATACGTTTACTTCTAAAGCGGCATAAATTAAGATAATTAGATCGCATTCGCTGCATTAGAAAAATATAAAAACAACGAACAACAAAAAAAATCCATGAATTTTCTAACTATCTAAGTTAGAACAAATATTGAATATGGAGAAGATTTAACGTACATTTCTAAAAAGTTGAAATTAATAACTCATTCAGCACTTGTTTAATATAATTAAACCGCATTTATTGTTCCAAAATTAAAACCAACATTATCGAATGAAGAAATTGATATATTTCTAGTTTTTGACTTAAAAACGAATAGATTTAAATAAACGTGCTTTCCTTAAAAGTGATCAAAACAAGACAGCATTGACTACTTACTTATAGCAGTTTTAATATATAGCTAAAACACAGCAGTAGCAGGAGAAAACTTTATAGTGCGTCTGTCAAATGAGTCAATATATTCTCAACTTTATAAAGTTAAATTCTATACTAAATATGAATCTCCGATAAAAAATGCACTATTCCAAGAATTGAAAGCAATGACTCATTTACTTCTAACAAAATATAACCTAAAGTTAACTAAAAATACCTTAATTGAATAAAAAAATTCCTTACCCTCTCGACCAAAGAAATTAAAAATTTATTTTCAAATCATTAGAGCAAATAACTTTTAATATAAAACAGATTAATTTTGTTTAAAAAAACTAGAGGACAATAACTTAATTAATAATTTGCTTTTAAGAAGTTGCATTTCAAATCCAACTTCATCGGTTGCATTATCCATATTGCTCAATTCAATGAATTTAAAAACTTCTCTTTCAAATGAATCAATTGATATATTCTTGAGCTTTTATATTTAGAGAAGATGTTAAAAATCGATCCATTTAAATTCATTTTTCTAAAAGTTAAACGTAATGAATTTCTTAATAGTATAATCGCAGTTAATTCTGAAAGCATTTATTTTAAAAAAATTAGTTCGACATTTTCAAGTTTTAGAGTTTTTTTCCTGCTATCATCGCAAAAAAAAAGTTTTTGTGTTTAAGAGAATGCAAATCTTATTGCTAAATTATTTGAATTGTTTTCCTTTGAAATATATAAATATATCAAAAGCACATTTTGCTTCATAATTAACATTTCATTTCATGTTTAATTTGTTGATAAACTTATTAGGCTGCTTTTATGATCACTTGAAAATTATAACAAAAATTTAGATTTTTTAAAAATAAAAAATTAGCAACGACTTAAAACGGAGTGGAAGACAAGGTATTTTTATTTAAGGAAATCTCATAATTTCGGTTACATATTATTTTCCTTTGCTTTAAAAACTATTCTAAACTGTTCTAAGTATCTCTTATACACAAATACGAGTCAAAAAATCATTTATTTTGTGAAATAATTAGATTTTAAAAATTAAGATTGCTCTACTTGCCACTTTTGTCAACTTATTTATATTATTATATAAGGAAGAAATCGTTAATTTTTTAGTAAGAAATTAATTTTATCTCCATAAAATTAATTTTAGGAGAAAATTTCGCAAACAAACTAAAAAGTAAATTATATTTTTATATTTAAAGAGCTAAATTTGTACATCAACAATTTTCTGTACTTTGGCGAAGTTTCTTGTCTCTTGGTTGTAAAAAAAAAAAAAAAAAAAAAANAAAAAACGAATCGTAACATAACTAAATATTGACACCATAGCAACAATTCTTAAATGGCTGCTATTTATTCATTTTCCAATTATAATTAATTATGGTGATTTGTCATTGCTTTTGTTTATGGTTTTTATTTATCAATGTCTTGTTATGTTCTTTAAATTTAAATTTTTTACTGCTGAAATATTAACTTTTACTGGTAATTGTATATTTTCATAAAAATGTAAGTTGATTTTTTAATGATGATATACAATACCTGATTTTAATACCGTTTAATTTGTATGTATGAAAAAAATGACGCCGTTTTTTTGTAACTTATTCATGCATTATTGATTATAAAAGTGCGTTACGTTGATTTGAGTTTATACTGAAAATAAATATCTAGATTTAGTAAGCTTTTATTCCATGAAGTTAAGATGGAGATCTTTTAAATCACTTCGCATTTTATTGTGTGTTGTTTTTAGAATTTCTTGAATAGTGTATTATTTTTCATTATTATTACATATATATTTCATTATTTTTATGCATAATTTTCGTTATTTTTATATATATATATATATTTTTCATTATTATTCAAAAACTAAAATGTTTTTGCTATTCATTTTCTCTTTACTTAAATTTCATTTTTTTTTAAAGATTTAATGATACAATTATTTAATTGAAAGGTTCAATAAGTACAAAAAAAATTTGAATTTCTGTAAAAGTTGGTCACAATTTAAAATATAAATTGGGATATAATGACTAATTATGAGAAAATAAAATAAAACTCTTTAAATGGATAAAAAAAATACGAAAATAATTTGATTTTTACCAGGAAAAAAAAGTAAAGCGCATCACTTTCAAAAGACAAAAAGGAGATTTTTGGTGGTGGTAGAAGTTTATTGCAAAAACTATGCTCTTTGTGTTTTTCGTATGACAAAAATGGAATTATTTTCTCATTTTCCACTCTTAGTTTTATACCTTTTATATAAAGTCGGAATGTATAAGAAATTCTTAGTTTGTTAATAAATTTAGCTTGAACTATTAAAAAAATTATTTGCTTATTGTCATCAGACACAGAATTCCTGTAGAAATTTAAGCACTCTAGGTGGTCCAGAAATGGTCGAAATTGAGATTGTGGATGAACTTCACTTGATGATCTAAATTATGCTTAGGTAGGTCAAAAAAAATTTAAACAATTATTTCCATCTAACAATGTTCAGTTCATATAAGAACACTTCATCTAGTTAGAAAATAGTTGAAATTCAGATTAAAGATAAATTTCCTTTCTTTTATGTTATGATTCTAAATTTTCATGTAGTGACCAGAAAACGTTAAAAACTTCAGATGTCATCTAGTGCAGAGCTCCATTTAAAATGTAGGCCCTCTACCTAATTGGACAGTAATTGAAATTTTGATTGACTATAAATTAATTGTAAAGAATATCAGGAAATAATTATTATTCAATTGTTCATCAGATCCGGTTATCTAGATCAGGTTCAAACACTCCAGTTTCTTAGAAAGAGGACAAAAGTTTTACCAGCAATCAGTTAACTTTGCGATAACATGGTGATTGGTTCTGATTGTTTTGAAAATGATTGAAACTCACATTGTCGCCAGGCGCGAAGGGGCTCTTATGACGTGATCACTCTAGTTAATCAGAAATTAGTCAAAAATTTGACACAAGATAAGTTTCCTTTGGCAATATTTTCATGATAAATTCTTCCGTTAACAGTCGTGAAATGATTGCAAATACCCTTGTAGCATTTAAATTCAATTTAAATTTGAGTGCTGTAGCCAGTCTTAAAGCTGTCGGAAAATTTTGATGAACGGAAAATTTGTGCTTGTAGCGACCGAAAAATTATTGAATCTTGCATTGACATCGAGCACAGGGCTTTAATACTGTCTTGAGTGCAATCCAAATTTTGACTGCAAGATTCCATCACCGCAGACATTCCATCGAGATTCCATCGCAAAGATATCAAGATTCCATTAAGTTAACAAAATAAATAATAAAATAAAAATGTTATTTATATTAAAATAAAAATATTTATTTAAGAGATAAAAAATATGTTAATAACAAAATAATGAATGAAACTTGTACCAATTTAATTTTTGTGAAGTTATCAATAATTTACTCTTTTTATTAAAAAGCTATACATTTTAGTTTTCTTTTTATCATATCTTTGACTTAAAAATTACAAGAAAAATTAAATTCAAAACTTAATAAAAATCACTGTGAAAGCTAAAAGCTCCCAAAACGGAAAAAGTGAAAGAGACTGTAAAGAAGTGTCGCAACTATTAGTCGTAACCATTCCACTATCTTTCTCTTTCGCAACCCAATATTTAGAACATTTTTGAATTGTCAAAACTCTTTAACTAAGAGTTAGATAGCAGGAACTCTATTATATTCTTGTTTAATTTTCCGTTCAATTTTTTCTTGACAAATAAAGTATTTAGCAATAGTGAAAACTTTTAATCTCTAGCATCTCTTTTTTATTTCAATTTCTGAGTTAATGATAATTATTCTAATAGTACATATATGCTGACTGTACACAATTTTACATAAAATATCACACAAAACTAAGTATAATTTTTCAAACACCAAATGTTACCATTTAATGATTGTGAGAAAGTGTTTCAATATGTTTATTACAAATTGTTTCCAAATGAGTCAATATTACAAAACTACTTTGTAAGAACACTTTTAGTTTTAAGCCTTTAATTTTGTCACGATTGTTAGTTACTATTTTCACAAAAAATATAACGAAAATAAATGATAAAATACAAAAAAAGTTTCTCAAAGAAAATGTAAAAAAGAGTTTCTCAAAATTGAGCAAAAACGTGTCAAAATACCTTCAAAACAATTATAGTCGAGCTTAAAAAACCCGTGTATTCAAATTTTAAACAATATATACTCTTTTTTAAGCAAAATGCATAGTCTCAAAAGTGACATGAATGGAAAAATGCGGGAAAGCGATGTTCGTAGGCTGCCGGCTAGATTAGAACCAATGAGCACCAGGATAGTTGTATGATACTTCTAACCACCATAGTCTTACACCCCTATTTAGGGAGCGATAGAAAGCTTTGTACATAGTCACCGCAATATGACATAAATTCAATTCGATTATATGTTAAGCTAAAACGAAAAAAAAGCAAAACGTTAAATTAAAATTACCAATCTCCTGATATAGTTTCTCTATAGACTCCTATATAACTAAATTAAAACTAAACTCAGTGGTGAGACAGCCATAGAGGGCCAAGGCCTACTGTGCCCATCTCAGTTTTCTTGACCTTGGGATCTGGGGTGTAGGAGCAGATGTTCCGGTCAGGTGGTCAGCCGAACGTGGAACCCCCAGTGTTTAGTTCCCAAGCATGCTTGGTACTCATTTATAGACCCACTGAAGGGATGAAAAGCTGAGTCAACCTCGCCCGGCCCGAGGATCGAACCCAGGACTTGTGGCACGGGAGCGCGAAGCGTTACCACTCAGCCACCGGGCGTCATAGACTCCCATATAGACTCTTTTAAATTGCGTCGAATCTATTGAAAATTAAAACTGTCGTGTTTGCAAGCATTACAAAAAAAAAGAAGTTTTGAGAGAGCGTTACTTGAAACAGGCGAAACTTTTTCTCCCCATAAATGCATCAACTCATTTATATGCGTTCCAACTTCTTCCTTCTGAAAAATAATCTCAAATTTGAAAATTTTATGCATAAAAAAGGGAAAATAAACGAAGGAAGAAAAAAAGAAGTTTTTATAAATTTCATAATGATATATTACGAGTTAATCCCGTTTTATATTTAAATTTTCTCCCTATTAAAACAGTTTTCCTTTTTGGAAAGATTATTACACATCTCAAAAGTACTTATGCTAAAATCTTACTAAAAAGCTGCTAAAAGCTTGTGCTAAAAGCTTACTAAAAAGCTGCTAAAAGCTCACTAAAAAAGTTTTATTTTAAAATTTAGAATCTAATAAAAAGACAAGAACATTGTTTAATAGAAGGAAACTAATTTATAATTTTAACTGTTTTCAACTAAAGGTTTGAATCCTACATTTGTCAGGCTAGCAGTGGATTAGCCTGAAGATAAAATTTTCTAGGACAAAAGACGGAATCGATCAAGCAGCGCCAAACTTATATGACGGTACGTACTAAAGAAAATGAAATTAATGTTAAGAACTGAATCTGACGGTGGGTAAAATAAGGAGGGAGACCATTGACATAAACTCGAGGAAGTGAAACATCTGTTTACTTGAAAAGTTATTACTTATTACTTATTAGAGGACCGACAAGCATATTATGTGCTTTTACAATATGCATCATCGAAGACAAGTTTCCCCTACTAGCAATATACAAGTTACCCCTACACTACAGATGTTCGAACAGATGTTATCTAGTTGATGTTCTCTAGAAACAGATGTTCTTTAGTTGAATCCAAAACTGCAATGCTAACGTAATATTACGTTTTGGACGCAACATTACAGTTTTGAATCCAACTCAAATGAGCTATTTGTTACAGATGATAAAATAGTGTTTGCCTTAATGGCAACAAATCAATAAACAAACGGGACTGAAACTATAATCCAGCCCAGCAATAAATCTCGACAACTTGATCTAGACACGATGATCCATTCCTTCCACTTGTTTATTTTTTTGTAGTTTTGATGTGAACCTCATTTAGCTTTCAAATCATCTGCTTAATTTGTTTTAAGCCAGTTCAAGACAGATCTGCCGTCGTCAGGTTTTCTCAAAAAATTTTATTGCGTCACATTTTTGCTCCTTTCAACAGCATTTTAGATCCAAGTTTAGAGTAACCTTTCTCTCCTTGGCTCAATGACAAAGTATAAACCTGAATGACTACAATAGTAAGACGCCGTCTTAAAAACCACCAAGAAAGAGGATATTTGACTTAGGTTTTTCACATTTCTTTCAGAGAACAGAAATACTGTACATTATACAAAAAATAAAAATTTTATAATTGCGTGAAAATATTGGGAAAATAATTCTTTCAGAAATTTATTAAGAGAAATAAGCATTGAGATAAGAGCTATGAGTATTAGGAAGTGAAACTGATTTTTCACATGTATATAAGTTAAAGTCTTAATTAATCTATTGATAATAAGATAATTTCAATATTTATTGATAGCTTTTAAATAATTATGAGTTTTGTGTTATAAATATTATTGTTAATGTGTTCTAAATGTATAATTATGTTCTGAGTGGATCCCCAACTTTGGGATATAAAATACTTTTACTGACACTCATGGACTAGGATAAGAAAAAACATTCAAAATTAGATGGGACCAGAACCAAACTTTAAGAAGTCGTCAGCCTTTGAATGGAATGTAACTTAATAGTTCGTTTACCTTTATGAACTATTTAAAGACAATTATTATTTTTAATTTAATATTACCTAAAATAAATAAAATAAAAATAGCGAAAGAACTAGCACATCCGAAGAAGAAACTTAATACAAATGATTATCCTAGATTACAATTAGATTATTATTTGGTTAAATTTACTTTTCAGTTTCGTAAATCTTACTAAATATTTGATAATAAGACTATAATTTGAAAACTAGCATATCCGGTAAAATGTTGCCATATGAACGGAAAAATTACCAAATAAATGGCTTAGAGGCCATATATTTTGGTTTTTATTATGTACCAGAATTGTGCTGCTTTTTTATCAGAAAAGTTATTACTATAGACCACGGTCACATTACATTATTTTTTTCTCCTTATAAACTTAACTTATGAATCTATTAGTGAAAAGCTATAATTTCATTTAGGTGAATTATTGTGCATCTTTTTTTCAATTAGAAACTATCATTATGTCTTGCCTTTAAATTCAATAATAATAAACTTTGCACTACAGCCGTATTTCATGAAATTGTTTCCAAAAGTTAAGTCAGTGTGAAATGGCTAACTTAAGTCAGTGTGAAATGGCTTAGAAAACACTTCATTTTCACGAACTCTTAAATCTCGAGGCATTTTTTAATAGTACTACAAACTTAACTCTTCTCAGAACCATTTCACATTTTTTTCACAAATTTTTATTTGAGCTTATTTTTGGCATGTATTTTTAAAAAGTACTAATTCTCAATCTTTAATTGCATTGTATTTAAGAATTATTTTCCTAAGAATGTGATAGTATAAGATAGTAAAATATATGTGATACTATGTGATAGTAAAAATATTCTAGGTATAAGATTTGCATTTAAATATAGTTTCGTTAATTTCAACAAAGTAATTTTGTTCCGAGAAATATAAAACATAATTGAAATCCCTATCATTTTAAATTTTTATACGTATGTTCCTATAAAATGTTCAAACAGTTTCATTAATATTTAACATGTAGTGCGTATTCATTTCTTACATGTATTTTTTTACCAAAAACATGATTTAATTAAAATTTGATATCTAGTTAATAGACTTATATTAATGCATTATATACATATATGTATAAATCTGAAAGCAAACATTTTCAATTCAAAATTTAAAAAAAAAAAAAAAAAAAAAAAAAAAAAAAAAAAAAAATTTAAAAANACTTTAAAAAACTGAAATTTAAGTGGTGCAGTTAAAACTTAATGCATTCCACAATTATTCTCTTAATATCACAGATCTGAAAATAAAAGCATATGCAATACTGCATTTTGTTTTCATACTATGAATTTTTTTAATTACAATTAAAAAAAAAAGATTTCTTCACTGCTTTGTTGAAAGTTAGACAATAAAAAATTTCTGGCATTTTATCAACATTAAACTGTCTGGGAACGCGTGTAACTAAATGCATTGTCTGATTTGCAATTAGTATCCATCATCGTGCAGTTGTCATTATTTCAGTCAACACTTCCTCAATAGGTGACAAGTATAAGTCAGAAACTATATTATTAGATGTCGCTTTCTGTGTGCACTCAAAAGAATCGTTATTTTACAAACAATTAATTCAAATATTATTTTTACTATGATTATAGTTTACCTAAAAATAGAGATCCAAGTTAACCGAAATAGAACATCAGTTATTAAATATATGCTAAATTAAAAGTATTGTTATTTTCTTTTTACTTTGCACGTTATATGAATTGCAATGAAAATGTTCAATAATAATAATAATAATAGTATTATATAGTAAGTCGCAAACATTAANTCAAAAGAATCGTTATTTTACAAACAATTAATTCAAATATTATTTTTACTATGATTGCAGTTTACCTAAAAATAGAGATCCAAGTTAACCGAAATAGAACATCAATTATTAAATATATGCTAAATTAAAAGTATTGTTATTTTCTTTTTACTTTGCACGTTATATGAATTGCAATGAAAATGTTCAATAATAATAATAATAATAGTATTATATAGTAAGTCGCAAACATTAATAATTAATAAGATCAATGTTGTTTCATTAAATTAAGTAGTTTAACTTCATAAACTTATTTTTTATAATGAGAAAAACTAATTGGAAACTTATTCGCTTTTCAACAAAATGATAAGGGCTATGTTTATGAACAAAAATAATTTTTGTGAAAAAAAATCTTAATGAGTAGATAAAATTTAATGTACATGCTAAAATTAGTATATATTTATAAAATGGCAATATGTAAAGAAAATATTCGCAAGTATGATTAATTTTCTATTCTGAAGACTTATTTTATCGTGTTGTTTAATAGAGCTGAATTAATTCGCAACTTACATTTCTTTCTATACAAATGCTTCGTGCTTTACAGTGTTATAGTTTAATTTTCGAAATTTCCAAAAACATTATCTCTTAACTTCTGTAATATATAATTAAATTTATAAAATAAACATTCATCAGTTAGTCTGTGAACTCTCCGAAAAATTCATTCAACTTTGATGTGATAAAAACTACCGTGATAAGGTGTAAGTATCTTGGAACTTTAATAAAGCCGATTAATTAGATTGAAAGAAATAAGTTAAGGTGAATGAATAATAGAAATATTAAATTGAACTATGTTTTCGTCCAAATTGAACCATAGTATCGGGTTGAATAAAGCCAAAGGAGTCCGAGAACCTGGATCAACTTAGCGCCGTATTACAATAAGAAAAAACATGGTTAAATCTATCAGAATGTGGTAAAGTTTACCATGTTTCTGGCTCTATGGGAACACCAAAAAGCGCGATAATTTTTACCCAAGCGTTTTGGTAATGGCTTTTGGTAAAATAAGTAATAAAATAAAGTTTGATTTCCATACTACTATTTGGTAGTAAATGTCATAAAATTTGGTAATTTTAATGTGATACCCTACAGAAAAAAAAACTTATTTGGTTAAATTTATTTTTCAGTTTTGCATTTTTACCGAATTTGGAGTAATAAGAACTATAATTTTGTTAAAATAAGCAGTAAAATAAGGTTTGATTTCCATACTACTATTTGGGAGTAAATGTCATGAAATTTGGTAATTTTAATGTGATACCTTACAGATAAAAAAACTTATTTGGTTAAATTTATTTTTCAGTTTTACATTTTTACCGAACTTGGAGTAATAAGAACTATAATTTTGGAGTAATAAGAACTATAATTTTTAATTAGGAATTTATAATAAGATCTATAATAAAATAACCGATAAACTGTAACCATACGAATGGAAAAATTACCAAATAACTGGAATAAATACGGTACATTTTGTTTTTATTCTCATAATTGTGATTTTATTTTACCAGAAATGCCATTACCATACAAGTAGTTGCAAAAAATCAAGAAGATAATTTGATTTAATTTGATCCAAAATTTCCACCAGTGAAAGGTTCAAATTTCTTGAAAGAAATCATGGAATAATTTTTGTATTAATAGTTTTCTTAAAATATAGCAGTAATTGAAAAAATACTACATAGAATAGTGTTTTTGGATTAAGTGTCTATCTACATATATCTGACCAATGTCATTTTGCTATCATTCTATCTTAATGACATTTATTTCGCAGAATAATAACGCACGTCAGGGTTACATAAGCATCTAACACTGACTTTGTAAATTTTGGAGAAAAAAAAAGAGTATAGTTAAAATATGAGATCTTACTCCCAGATTCATTATTCATATTTGTTTATAATTATTCACTGGCTCTCAGTGACTAATGAAGGTCAACGTTCTAGACAAGTTTTATAAAATACTGTGTCATACACGTCAAGATGGTGGCTCCAAAGGACAAGTTTAGCTACGGATAAAAATGTTGGACAATGTTGCTTATTTTTATGATGCTAAATTTAAACATTAGAACCGATTTTTGCCAAAAATTTCTTTATTCGAATGTATGTTAGCATAAACAACTTTATTTTTTTTATTTTCTAAAACAGATGGAGCCAGTCCAAGACTGCGAATGAAAGTGTCCTTGAATTAATTTTAGGGCAGCATTTGAAAATGATTTATTACTTCGCTATGTATTTCAAACTGGGCAAATGAAATATGACTGGGAGTTTGACACTTAATTTCATTCAAATAATTAAATTGTTACTTCGGATAGTTGCCAGTGTAACGATAGATAACAGATAAGATTTTGAAAGTTAATTTTAATTTTAAATATTAATTTTAAATCTATTACTTTGCTAAGTATTTCACACTGGGTGAAGGAAATGTGACTGAAAGTTTGACACTTGATTTCATTCAAATATTTAAATTATTTCTATGGATAATTTAATCGAAAGATAATAGATAAGATTTTAAATGTTAAAATTATAATTAATTTTATGAATAAAGTGGTAATATAATAATAAAAGTATGACTCAGTTAAATTAGAGAACGGGATAATAAGAAAAATAAAATTTTAACATAAAGTTTATTTTCGTCAAAGATAAAACTAGCTATAGTTATTCATATTATTCAAACGTTCGTAATTGTTTATAAAATCACACTCAAATAGTTTGTCATTGGCTTTTGTAAATGTCACCGTCATTATGCAGTGCACCAGTAAAATTGGAAAAGTCTCCATTATTTTCTATTCAGTGTATTAATTTTGAAACTTATAAGAATTTGCATATATACTTTTAGGATAATTAAAAATTTATGAAGAATTCGATTATCCTAAATTCTCTTATGCCAATTGCAATGACAATGGGTCTTGTATGATGCAGGCGCAAAAGAATAGTAATTCAATTTAATTGAGTCATGAATAATACATTTGTTAATTAAGTCGTTGAGTATTTTGGCATTAAAATTTTTGCAAACATTTATTGCAAACAGCTTAAAATAATTACGACTAAAAGAATAAAATAAAAAAAAATTCATATTACCATAAAAATATCTGTGATTGTTGTAATTAAATGAAAAACATTCATGTAAATTTAGTGCTTCAATTTGGTTTATTAATTTTTAAGGTAATAAGACTCAAAAATGTTCATTTAAGAGCCTTTAAATCTTTTATTTTTTTTATTGCGTTGTTGAGAGTTAGATAACAAAAGATTTGGCATACCTTCAACAATGGATTATTTAATACATTGTAGACAGTGTTACTGACAATGCGTTCCTGACATAACATTGTTGACATCAACTCTGCTGACACTTTGTAAATTTGTGATGTGTCAGAGTGGAAGGCTTCCTTTTTTCTCCTTTTTCTTTTTTTTTTCTTTTTCTTTCTTCTCATAATGAATCACTTTCAAAACATTTTCCAGCGAACTTTCATATTTCTCAGAGCAGATTAACTCATAACAGTTGAATATCTATTTACTCGATTACAAAAATCAAGCAGTCTGCTTTATTGTATCAGCCCTACCTCATTTCAAATTTAAAGAGATAAGCATTCATATTTGCATTTATTTGGAATAATATTAATTTTATGTCTGCTTAGATAGGATAAAGAATTTGTCGTAAAACCTAGTTATCATTTTCAAAACTTTTCTTCACTTCCTTGCTGGTTTTTAAACGAAAAAATTAAAAGTAATTATCATTGTTCAATGAAATTTTTAAAAAAATACTGCAAGTTTCAAGTTAAATAACAGCAACTAATAATTTATAAGTTCTTTTTTGAGGAGAACAACTCTATGTTAAATTATTATATAATTTAAAAATCTCATAAAAAGAATTTTTTATCATCAACCATTTCTTAACACTAAAATAATACCATCATACAGGGATCGAAAAACCGCCCGTCCGCGGCTGCCAAAAATTCCCCGCGGACAACGAATTTCTCGAATCCGACGTCCGCGCTGACGGCCATTTTCCCGTTGATGTTCGTGATACATTTTCAATTTTTGTCATTAGAATTGTTCTCCGTCTGGTAGTACTGCAGTGGTTAAAAGGGGCTTTTCAACAATGAACTTACAAAAAAACACATTACGTACTGATCTTAAACAAGAAACGTAAAACGCAATTATGAACATCTACCTAAATAGAAAACCCCTTTCAGATTTCTGTGCAGAAACCTCTGTATATCATTGACTTGATTGTTGAACTGGCAAACGTCATATTTGATTCATATAAAAAACGCAGTACCCTCGGATAAATTGACATTCCAGATAACTTGACCTTCGTCATTATAATTATTTCATAAAAGAAATGAATTATATCATAAAAGAAATACTAGGTTACTAATAGTAACCTAGAAATTCCTTTATTACTGTATAATGTAATCCTACTGTTTGTAATCGCAGTAACTACCAATTCATTGTGCAATTTACATAAATGGTTGAAATAAATAAGAGAAAATTCTATTTTTATTTATTTAGAAGCGACGGCTTAGTTTCAAAGGAGGACGGGTACATTGTTGGACAAGCCGTCCTCGGGGACGGGTGAAATTTCTGAGTTTTTTTGAGCCCTGCTATCATATTTATTTTATATTATGAAACTGAGTTGTGAACTGAGTTTTATTGAATTTTTATTTAATTATCTTTTATTAACACATATATATTTTATTTCCCATCTTTTATTTCTACTGTAAACTAATAGAGCGGGTTTTTTTGTATTTTTTTAAGTTGTGTGTGATATAAAAAATATTGCTAATTTGTTCATATGCTTGAAAACTAAACTCAACTGGAGAGACACGCATCTTTAATTCAATAAAATATTTCAAATAGAAATTAAAGCAGACTCAATCGCTTTTTTTAAATATTTTTTAAGGATATTAATGTTGCATATTATTTTTGAAAGAAAAATATATTTATTTTGAGTTTCTTTTAAATTTAAAATAAGATTACTAAATATATTTTGGAGCATCATCTTTTCTTCGGAAAAACAATATTTAAACCAGCAGAAATATTATTTCTTTTTTGGTTATTTTTCAACTTAACCTGGTTTGTTAAGTTGGATTTCTTTCTTTTTTTTTAAAAAAAAAAAAGAATTAAAAAAAAAAAAAGATGGAAAAAAAGAAAGAAAGAAAAACTTTTAAGTGCCGTAATATCGCAAGTTTATGTGAGGAATAAAAATTTCCGAATCTAGTTAATTTCTTAGAATTCAAATTTTACTTTTTATTATGGACTTTTTTACATGGATTTAACAAATAGCTTTAGTAGATTTTAAAAATTATTTTTGAAAATGCAAAAAATAGCATAAAACAAAATTAAGAAAAGGGCTTCATGGTTAAGAAGAAAAATTCACCGTTTTTGTCCAATTATTATTTATTTGGTGTGCATGGGCAAATTGTCATCGTCTTAGAAGACTAATTTTTATTCGAAATTTGATGTCAAAACACTATTAAAAGCGTTTTAATAGTTTGAAAACGTAACATTTTTTTTTAATTTTATATATTTATTTATTTGTTTTGTATGCATCTTATCTGTATTTTCTTATTTGTATTATCTTTTTTAAATGACGTCTTCGAGTTCTGAATGGGACAAATATGGATGGGAATCTCATTTTATCATTGAGATGTAAAGATTGTTTCTTTTAAATATCTAATATCCCGATAAATATCTTCTTACGAAATCAGTAAACAATTAGAATATTTTAGTAACCATATGAAACATGTCTACATTAAGAATTATTTGCTCGAATCCACAGACGTCTGTCTAGCTACTTAAATTATACCGTAATAAAACCTTGCCTCAACTAGTTACTTTGAGTGTTTTATATCACACCATAAAAACTCTCAGCGGGAAAAAAAAAACTTAAATCCCGCTAAAAGATCATACATATATATACTTGCCAGGAACAAGAACTTTTCGGAAGAGAAAAGTACAAGTGTCATAAATTCCTTCCTGTGTCATTGTGACTACTTCTAGATGGATGGCAACGTCTTCAAAATCGTCTGAAACGATACAGCATGTAAATTCTTTTTTTTTTTTTCCATCTACCAGGGGACATTGCGATGCAGAAATTTTTCACTGAACATCGTCATCAAGGGCTGTTGTAAAGTTGTCTTTCTTGCGAGAGACTGTCCCAGATTCCCTCCTTTTTCGGATGGTGGCAATCCCGACTTGTCGTCCAATAAGAACCACCCTCGCAGCACGCGGTAACCCCTATCCCATCTCAGAAGGTATCAACTATCATAGCACATTCCCTCAATTTTTCCCTCCGTCTTCTTCTTGCTTGGCTATTTGCCGGGAAAAAACCTATTTCGTGACACCTCTCCACGAGGTCCACTGGAAGACCTCTTTTAATCGTCTTTTCCCATATATTCCATGGTCATCCGGAATTCATTCATAAAATAGTAAGTACCATTAATTATGCCATTAACCCTTTTTCAGATCTAACACCATGTAAAATTGACGTTTTTCATTCTTTTTGTGAATTATGACTGCTAATTATTTTAATAAACTAGTTTAATTTATTATTAATGACGAAAACTTTGAATTAAACTGTAACAAATGCAAATCATTAGGAAAGAAATTTTAATTAACATTTAGAAAACTAGTTTTAGGTTTCAACCCCTATTTATTAGAGAATATTTTAAAAAGTAGTAACGTCTAAAAAATAATACTATTTTTACATCTTTTTTTTATGTTTTTACAATGAAAAATGCATCATACTTTTTTAAGCAGAAATAATCACATTTTTAGGAAATGCTGGTATCATACATTTGATTTTAAAAACAATTTGAACTATTTTCCAAAATTTCTTAGGAGAGACAATTTGGAAAAAATACTTGTTGCTCGGGAACTTTATTTTCTACTGTTTATTGAAACGGAGAAAATTAAATCTCATATTTTTATGATAATCTATATTATTAAAATCGCTTTAATTTTAAATCAGATTAATGAAGCGTATTTTAAATGGGCCTGATTTTAATATTTTTTATTCCTTGGTTTCAGTAACTGAAATTGCGGGGTTGAGTGTATTTCGAAAAAGTAATAAGTATCTAAGAAACTTTATTTAATGTAATTTTTAATCAGTTTTTATAATATTTAAATTTTTTCACATTACTTTAAAAATTGTGTAACGGAGTGATTGTTTTTCGTAAATGCTTAAAAAAAACTGGAAGAAACTATTTTTTTCCTTCCTTAGTTTAGTTTTGAATGAACAGAAGTATGCAACAAAATTTTGAAGCAATAACTGAAAACATTAAAAACAAACTAAGTTTTGCAATTCTAATTGGATCGAGCAGATTTTGAAATAAAATACTTACATATTATATAGCACATAAGTTGACTTTTAATAGTATGATTCTAAACTTTTTTTCTTTAAAATTTTTATTAAAAAATAGACAATAATTTAGTTACAATTATTATTCTCACATATTAACCGGTAAGTAACGATAGTTAAACATCGTGGAATCAGAAACATTTTAAAAGCACTTAATTCACGTCTCAATTTTCTGTTGTTGTTATTCTTTTGCAAATTGTTGAAACAAGGAAAATATTTCATGAAGTACAAATTGTATTATCAAATAATGATATTAAACAAATAAATTTTTAAATCGACATTGGCAGAACATTGAAAAGGCTTTTGCAGAAACAGTATCGTTTTACAACTCAAAACGATATAAAATTTCTAATATATTTTATTCGTAGATTTCATTGCCAAAACTTTTCAAAGTTCACGTATACAAAAATCGTTCAAAAAAGTTGTAAAAAACTAATTTCAATTTTTGTCAACTATCCAAAATTTTTGTCAAACCCTTGTCTGCTAAACCTTTCTGGAACCAATCGTAATACCTAAAACATTTTTTTTAAATCCATAAAATAAGTTCACTTTTAGTTCTTTGGAATAAAATCTTTCGATAAATCAGACCTTGGTTTTACTCCATTGTTTAAACTGCAGGCTTTCCCACACAACAATCTGGTTTCGATCATATTGATCGATTGATAGGGGGTGCAGTAGACAGAGAAATCACATTAAAAAGCTCCCGGACTCTTATTTGCTAAATGGCACATAATAATTTTTCAACTTTATTTTTACTGTATTGTTTCTTTAAATTATAGTATAATTTTAAAAAGTTAGCATACCAAGAGTTCGAAAGGATTACAAAGTAAACTATTGAAGATAGATATAATAAATATAAATAAAAGCTTTAATAATAATACTCGAAAGGCCTGCTATATTTTAAGTACTATGTATATAGATCTAAATACATTTGTTTTCTTAAAAATTCAGTTATATTTTCTCGGCGAAAAACTAATTCTGGTAAAATTACCATACTGCATAATAATAATGTTTCTGGCAACAACCAAAAAACATAAATCTGGTAATAAAACTAAATTATATGGTATTTATAAATTATTTGGTAGTTTTTCCGTTCATATGGTAATGGTTTAACATAAATTCTGGCTTTCAGATTTATAGTTCTTATTATTAAACATTTGGTAAAAAGTATAAAACTGAAAAGTTATTTTTTCCGAATAAAGGTTTTCGTTGCCATTTTCTAAGGTATCATAATAAAATTTCCAAATTTTATCACGCATTATAGTACTATATTTTATGGCTAATTTAACCAAAATCATTACCAAACAACTTCCGTGAAAATTACCGAGGTTTTTGGTGTTTCCATACAACAAGAAACATGGTAAATTTAACCATATTCTGGTAGTTTTGACCATGCATTTTTTTTTCTCCGTGCTCATTTTTGTATTTGTCGTGTATACTGTGTAGTTTGAAAAATATGTAATTAAATAAGAATATCAGAAGTTATATTCAACGTGAAATATTTAAATTATGAATTATCTTTATCGTTTGTTTATTGTTCATAGTTGCATATGTAAAATAAAACCAGTGGCCAATGCAATAAAATTAAATGGTAACTTATAACACATCGCTATTACTACGCAAAAAAAAATTATAAGTTCTTTCATAAAATACTCCCAATAAATGTTATAACTGTTAATCCATGATGAATGAATATTGTATTTAACGTCACAGAAATGAAGCACTATATCACTTTAATTACTCTTTGCTAGACTCCTATTTATATTTAGTCACATTCTTCAGGAGACAATATTGGCTTTCCTGAAAATGGACAATTTTTATACAGTTTTTCATATTTTTAACTTAACAGTTACTCAAATGCCTTATTACTAAATATGGTTATAACATGGATAACATCGATGTGGGTTCAATTCATGAAAATTTAAAATTTAAAAAAAAGTTTCTTTCAGAAGTGCTACTGTTGTACAAATATTGTACGCCATTTTTAACGTGATGTTTAATACTTGTAACATAAAACTTACATTCGCTTTCATATTCACCATCCTCTATTTAAACATATCGATCATGGATAGCATTGCTGTGCACTTGTTCCATTCCATTTTATCACAGCTGTTAATTATGTTTTATGGAAATATAGTACGATTATTATGGAATTTAAAAAACACGTTTATGTCTAATCCGAACTTTTGCGTAGTATTTTGAGAGATTACACAATTCGACCCATTTTAGTTTTTTGAAGAGCATCGCCAACTATCTGAAATATTTTGAGAGCATAATTCTTCATTATACCCAATTCAAAAGCACTCTTCCTTTATAGAGTAAGATTTCTTTGTAATGAGAACTCATAATAGCAGACAAAATTATTGTTTTGGCAAATGCCTTGCTATAGACTGAAATACTGAAAAGTACGAGAGAAATAAAACTATGAGACAATATATTCAACTTCTTTTTTTTAATTTTATTCTTATTGTCCTATTTTGTATCAAAACACATGTTCTTGCTTTAGGCTACGAATTGTCGATTGGATAACGTACTATTTAGTTTTATAAATTTTATATATGAAGAATAAAACAAAGAAAAATTGAAGACAATGAAAAAAGGGGAAATAATAAGTAAAAAAATAACAAACAACAGTTTAAAAAAAAAGAAAAAAATGGATGAAATTTAATTTAAAAAACCGGGGGAAAAAAAGATATAATCTTTTCATCAGCCCACACGATTATATCCGTGAAACAGAGTGCTTTCTGATATTGTATCAATAAAGCCAAAGCAAATTAATACAATAGTGAGAGGAGCACTCAAAAAAAAATTTTATAAAAATTACAACAAATAAAATAGAACACAAAAAGTAAAAATAAGTAAAAAATAACATGTAAAAACAGAAAATAAAATAAAATAAAAAAAAAAAATGTGTGTTCTAAACCAGGAATACTGTCTTAG
>NC_092206.1:31760254-31777580 GCF_043381705.1 Parasteatoda tepidariorum | reverse complement strand
ATATATAATACGTCTACGCCTCTAAAAAGTTTTAACGAAATAATGTAATAATGTAAAACACCGTTTTTTTTTTCTTTTTTTTCTTGTTTTTTTTTTTGTCAGAAATATTTTTTTTTCTGAAGAAATGAAAATAAGCTGAAGAAAGAAGGAAAAAATGGAAGAAGTCTGTATACTGTTCATATCCCTTCACAGTTTTTGACCCAAAGAACATAAAGCGGAAAAAAATTTATTTTTATATTTGACATTTTATAAAAATAAGTATAAGCTAAGGAAAGAAAGAAAAAAAATGGAAGGAGTCTTTTTACTGCTCATATCCTTTCTTAGTTTTTGACCCAAAGGACATAAAAATATTTTTTTTTAAAAAATTAGACTTTTTAGTGAATAAAAGGAAAAACAACATGCAAATCAAGTACATGAAAGAACACATATAGTTTAAGTTCTCTGGATAAGAACCTTCCTCAGTGTCTAACGGCATCAGCTAGAGAAATGAAATTTTATTATGTCTATTTCTGTACTTAATCTGTGTTTTATTCACGCTGTTTTTCACTTTAGTCTACGTAACACAACGCATACCCTATCCTTTTAAACTTTTGGGACTGTTGCAATATTTTAAAATCTTTCTAAACACATTATTTTTGTATTTTTAAATGTTTAACACTTGTTGACAATGGTTCGAAAATCACTTGTAAGCGCAAGATCCTATACTAGTATGTTCAACTCTTTACACCATGCCTTTAGTTTATTTACATTTCATTTAAATCAAATTCCTTATTAAACTTTTAATAACTTGATGATGAACTATCTATGAAATTCCCAATTTCTTAAAAATTAAGAAATGTTAAAGGAAAAGAAAGTATGTACTTCTATGTCTTATAGGGCCATGTCTAGGGCTTTGGAAGAAATTTAGCAATATATTTTGATAATTAAGTGTAATTATAAGAATATTACATTATTGTACTCATATCTCACATTCTATCATGATTGCTCATTTTAATGCAATGTAATAATTGGATAAATTGATTTAAAAAACTAAGAAAGTTAAGATAAATTTAAAATAATATTATACTATTTGTCAATAAACAGCAAACATCATATAATTATTATAAATCACAAAGATTCATCACAAATCGCAAATTCATTCATCTGTTTTTATTTTTTATGTATTAAAATTTTTTTTGCATTTCTATTTTGGAAATATTTTGCTTTATTTGGTGATGTTTTGCTATATTTTGTTTTGACTTAATTTTTATCCTATATATCGTAAAAGTATCCAAAAAAGTATTTTAATAAAAAGAAATTGCTATTCTTACTTCATGAAGATAGGAAATTTTCTGACATAACTTTATTTGGCAGTTGATGTATAATGTACACAAATTCACCTTCTGTAAAATGACACTTTTCTAAAAATACATTTTAATAATTGTTAATATGTATCATTATATTTTCGACGTCTTTAAAATTCAAAATGAATCGCCTACATTTACTTTTGAAATGCTATTAAACCCTTAAAATTTTTAAATATATATCAGTAATTTTATAATTATATTTTGTATTCAAGTGCAAATTATTTACTCTTAATATATTTATTTAATATCACCTAATTATTCAAAATATTTTGGTATTCTCAAAAGAATTTGTAAAAAAAAATTTTTTGATTAAATACGAAGTAAAGTTAAAAAATCTGTGAAAGCAAAATAAGACTTATCCGCTTGAAAGTAGTCACTTGCAGCCATAAAATCAAATTAAAAAAGTAAAACTCTAAACTAGGAACTAAACAAACCTAAAAAAAATGTCATTGTTAGCGTAAAATAAAATTCCACAAATTTTTAACTAGTGAAAGTTTTTAAATGTCTTTTTTTTTGTAGGATAAAATTAATTTTAAGTCTCAAAATAAATAAATGATTGTTTTGGTTAGGTTTCGATGGCGAAATGGTTTATACTATCATTCTCAACTTGAAGAATTTGCTTGCCGTTACTTTAAATTTCTCCTTTGCCACTAAGCGAAGTAATGTTTCCTCAAAATATGTAATAAAAAAGTGAAAAATCTAACATGCTGTACTAAAAGTAAATTTATTCTAGTTGAGAACAGCGTTTAAAGAAAAGAAAAAAATTTGGTTGAGCACAGCGTTAAAAAAAAAAAAAGTACATTAAGCCTCTCCGTTTGTAGTTACCATTAGAAAAACTGCGACGACTCCCCAGGAAGTATGGAGTTAACTTATAAAGTGGCAGAAGTCAGTCCAAACTTAAAAACTGTCACGTTGCAAATGTATCGACTCGTCTTTTGGTTACATTTCCGGCATGACGCATTAAGGGGAAAATTCTATTTCTGAATCATAAAAGTTCGCGTAACTTTTCTCAGCAAAAGATTATGAACAAACATTGATGCATAAAATAGTCATTTTTTTTCTCTCACTTAAAATAAATAATTAGCAGAGCTAAGCTGCACTGAATAAACTCATTCTGCCAAGAATGCTTTGACTTGAGTTTTAAAAAAAATTACCATCTATCTATAACTGCTATTGTTAAACTTTGAATATTTCTTTTTTTCCGAAGGATGATGCTTTTTTAGTAAACGCATGAATATGGAACGAAAAAAATAAAAGGCTTGAGGCAATATAATCATAAGCCATATTTTCAAAAATGTTTAATGTTTTTTGTGTATTTGGCTGTTATCTATTCGGAAGTTCCGGGGGAGTATTTATCAGAAGATAGTATTAAGATAACAGCGTTAAGCTGCACTGAATAAACTCATTGACATGAGTTTTAAAAAATTTTACCATCTATTTATAAGTGCTATTGCTAAACTTAGAATATTTCTTTTTTTCTGAAGGATGATACTTTTTTAGTAGACGCGTAAATATGGAATGAAAAAAATTAAAGGCTGGAGGTAATATAATCATAAGCCATATTTTCAAAAACATTTTATGTTTTTGTGTATTTGGCTTTTATTTATTCGGAAATTCCGGGGGAGTATTTATCTGAAGATAGTACTAAGGAACAGTTTTATTTAAAAATTGTTAATTTTGGGAAAAATTTGTAGCTTACCACTACATTGCCTTAAGTTCTTGAAATATAGAATATTTCATTGTTATATCCGATTGGTCCTAAAATTAAAAATTTATTTTGCTCAAATAAAACATTTTTATGCGTTTTAAATAGGCTATCGTTTATCAGTTTCTTAAAAAACGAACACCTGAGTTCATTTAAAGTAATATAACATCTCGGAGAAATCTCGAAAATAAATATAATATAATATATTAGATATAATATAAATATAATACTTGAATGTTATATTTTAAATATGAATGCAATCATTTGAAAATAACTTCATCGTTATATCATTACTTAGTTTTATCATTATAAATGTTATATAAACTAAAAGGGGCATTTCCTAATTAAGCTGTTAATGCATAAAACAGTAACTCTTGTATATTTTAAACAAAGAAGCTGTGCAACAAAATAAATTGAATCCTTGTTTATTTATTTATTTATTTATTTATTTATTTTGATTATGTTCCCAATTCACCTATTATAATTTTGATATTATTATAATCATAATTTTAGCTCTTTTATTTATTCTAAATTAAAGTTGATAAAAATAAATATATAATTTTTCAAAATAAGATTTCTTGGCACAAGACAAAATTATTTTGAAAGATCTACCTAATTCAACGTTAAGTACATTAATTTAGTGTTGATCACTTCCAAATTTCATTGTTAAAATGAAAAATTTCTTGATATACAAATTACTTTGATATATATCGTATTTATCGCGCTTTGAAATTAAATTTATTTCGTCTTGTATTAAAGTAAAATTAAGATTATGAACAATTTACGTGATATTAGTTGATATTAGTTCTTCAATTGTACAATTGTATCCTTTTATGCATTTAAAGCTTTAAGTTAAAAATTTCTAAAAGGAACCAAGACTAGTGATTATGATAAATGTCTCTTAAAGGGAAATGATTTTATTGCCTGAAACAATAAACAAATTTTCTCTATAGAGAACTTAGATGCAAAAAAACTATTGCCTAAAAACAAGGTTTTTTTTTACCTCCCTTTTGATGAAAATCTCGAGTAAAACGAATGCACTTAATTTTTCCTGTTTTCGATACATATATTTCGGAAATATTTATTCCCAAATTTGCTTTTATCCTTTCATGAAAATAACTTTGTAAGAAACATAAGAGTTTAATTTTTTTTAATGTGTAATTACACTTTCACTCATTTAAATATGTGATACAAATTTCCCAAGGAGTACAGAGACTAGTGATGGAAATAAATGTCTCTTAAAATTAAATGATTTTACTGTCTGGAACAATAACTAAAATGTAACACCTTGACAGAAAACGAAGCTGTAAAAAAATATTATCTAAAAGTAAGCTTTGTTATCTCTTATTAAAAAAAATTTCGCGTAAAACATATGAACTGAATTTTTTTTTTTACGGCATAAAAATTTCCTCAGTTTTTTTCCCGAATTTCACTTTAGCCTTTCATAAAGACAAAATAAAATTATGAGCCAGATGCAACTCTTTAATTGTACAATTACGCTTTGTCACTCCTTTAAATACAAGCAAAAAATTTCTAAAAAGTAGCCAAGACTGGTAATGAGGATAAATATCTCTTAAAATTAAGCGAACTTCTTCATCTCAATAAAAAATTGAAGTGTAAAAAACTATACCTAAAAGTGGTTTTATGATAATTTTTTTTAAAAAATTATTGACTAAAGCACATGAATCGTAAATTTTTCCGTAAGAACAAAGTAATTTGAATGAATATAAAAGAAACTATGGCATATAAATAGATATTTTTAGTTTATAGAACTGAAATCAAAAACACTCTAGCAATACTCAATTCCTGGTAAATAAAAGTTAATGCTTTACACATTCTAAGCTAACGGAATAATGGTGGCAATATGGTAAGCATAGCACACTAGTAATCTGTACTTCCGAGGTTGGCTAGTACCCATCATTCTGAAGCTGTGCGCTATCTGGGATAAAGCCCCTGTCTCCACACTGACAGCTCAGTGCCTTCACCTCAGAACCCGCTCAGTTTATACTACAGAAAGCTTTAATTATATCGTTGCATTCTGTTCACTCATTTAAACATACAATGAACAACTGGTTTTTCAACAAAGAACGAAGTGCGGTAACGATGACAAGCGTCTCGTAAAATTAAGTGATTTTAATGCTTAAAAAAACACTTTACTGCCTTAAAAGTAAACAAAAATACGAAAAAGTTATTGCCTAATAAGTATTTGTCAACACTTTTGTCAATGAAAAAAAAAGCTCTTGTATTGAACATATTAATTTGTACTCTTCTTCGGAAGAACAAAATAAAGTAAATATATTTTGTAGTGGGATCGCTGTAAAATAATTATTTCAAATATCTAAAAGAGATAGGTTTAATTTTACAAATACATCCTGTCGCTCCTTTAAATATATGAACTGCAAATTTCTAAGAAGTAACCACGACTGCAGACGATAATAAATGGCTCGTGAAATTAAATGATTTTACTGCCTGGAACAATAAACAAACTTTATCGCCTCTAAAGTAAACAAAAGTGTAAAAAAACGATTACTTTTGTCATCCCTTTGAGAAAAAAATCTTGTATAAAACGTATGAATTAGACTTTTCTTTGCAAGAACAAAGTAGTCTGAATGAATATTAAAGAGAGATAGCTGACAGAGGGAATGGCTTGAATCCAAAACAGCGTCTCCTTCATCTTCCACTATCTCTCTTAATTTCTCTCAGTTTGTAAAAGAGCTAAGTATTTCGTCTTCGAGAAATGACGCATAAACATAGGCTGAGTCGCTTTTCCATGTGCACAAACCCGTATAGGGTGATTACCTGAATTCTCTTCAAAATGCGTCCTCGGATTCTAGAGTGACGAGGAGTTATATTAAGAAAGTGAAGCTTTTTTACTTTTATAAGCTGAAGAGAGTGGAAAAAAAATCAAAATTTGTTATGGCTAAAAGCAAGGAAGTGTTTAATCCCAATTCTCTTCTCTCATTTGTGAATAAATAAGCTATTGCACAAAAAATTGAAAATAGTATCATAATTGTTCGAAAAATTTCTTTTTAAATGCTTAAAAGAGAAGAAATTACATCTTGTTTTTTACCTTGAGCACATCTCAGTGGATGGATAAACTCAATCATGTCATTCAAAGAACATTCAAATTTTTAGTTTTAAAAATTGAGTATGTATTAAACTGTTGAAATCAAAATTTAGAGTAGCGTAAATGGCTTAGGTAGATAAAGGAAAGTTAAGAATCGCTATAGATCTATCTATCAAAAACTATGAAAGCTATCAAATTCATATTAGAAATTAAAAACTTATAAAAATGAGGTACCATAGAAGGCGGAAAATAGTCCTATAAACCAACTTTTTCATATTTCTGAGTTTAATATTAAAAATAAATGTAAACGCAAAAAAAAATTATAAATCAAGTGCAAATTAAAAGAGTTAAACTATTATCAATTATAAAATTATTTTATACACCTCCCAAGATGCATCCTAAATATGTAGGGTTTATTTCGGTTAAAATTTCAACCATTTTAAAGTTTTGTAGATTTGAATCACCATCAGAGGCATGATTGATGATAATTAATACTACTTATGTTATTTTTTCACTTGGTCTGCCTAATTTTAAAATAATTTTTAAACTTGCGTTTTTTAGCTATCACCATATCCTCAGATTATCAAGGTGTAATACACGAATTGTAAAACCAAAAAGAGAATGTTAAAATTGCCGAAATTTGCATTGCTAAATCTCTAATCATATTAAATTTATAATAATAAACTGATAGCTTTTTTTTTATTGAGCAACAATGCAAAAATTTCAAAGGTAAAATTTTAATAAACTTGATTTTAAATGCGTCATTACCCGAAGGAAAGATATTCTAGTGCTAATTTTTAATAATAATGTTAACTAATTATATTAACTGTCATAAAATGTGAAAAACTATTTTTAAATTTCGAAAATTATTAGATCAATTATTAAGATTATTAAATCTTAAATGTATTGGTTACGATAAAATAACTTTTTCATAACCAATAAACAATGATTGTTGACAGAAATCATCTTTATCTATTCAACATTCATTTTAATTTTTTTTTATTTGCTTTAAGCTTAATTATTTTAGTGTAAAGTATGTTTTTATAAATCTTACATTTTAATTTTATTGGTTTTTCGTTCTTTAAATATTAATGCACGCTGTAAAAAATTCTGTATCGAATTACGGCAAAATGTGCTGGCATTCAGAGTGCCATTTTGCTAAGTCCATCTTTACTGTAAAATTTTATGTCTCAATTTTTACAGTAAATTTTTTAATTGCAATGATTCAGTGATATTACAGTAAATATTGTTGCAAAAATTATTGTAAATCATATTTTTTGTTCCATAAATTTTACAGTTAGAAGTATTCGCTCTCGGAGTGCCGGTAACTTTTACCATAATTTGACCCGGTTTTTATGCAGTATATTTTTCTATTTACAACTTATTCAGTAAAGAATTCATAGTGGAAACTCAAATTTTATTCACTAAAAATAGAAAATTTTGACTAGCATATAATTGTCATCTTTTCTTAAAATACATTTTTAACCGCAGAAAGAAATCTCTCTTTTTAAAAATATACAAAAATTTGAGCGTGGATTTCAAAGTCACGCATCATATTTGGATATGAATCAAAAATCTTAAATATGCTTCTTGATTTGATATTTCTCCTATTTTTTTCCATTAGGCTGCAAAGAATTGAATAATGTCTGCTTACGAAAACAGTTTACTCAATCGAATGGTCTATTTTCAGAATTTATGTCATGTTTTTTCTTTTCTTTTGGAAAATCACTGAAATTTAAAATAAGACTTTCACCATATTCATTTTAAAATTAATTGAATCATTTAGCATGAGTTAATTCGGAACATAAAAAACGAACGTTCAACTTAATATCCCTCAGAGGATATTTAGTGGAATTATAATTAAAATAAAAACAAATAAGCGAAAATAAGTTCAATTTCATGTGTTTCGTAAAATTCACGCCTTAAGCATTTCAACAGCATGTAATGCATTATGCAAGTTATAATATGAAGGCTAAGAACCATATGAAAATATGAGTGTAAAATAGGTATACTTTTTTATGAGCGTCGGTGAAAATGACATTGATGAGATGATTGCAATAAAAACAATTAATAGCTTCTACTGGATTACCGTGTGAGACATTAACTTCAAGTTTTGCGTTGTCAATTAAATTGTCTAAATCTTCTTTTAAAAAAACTTTCTAGAACTCACCATATCGCCTTTAAAGTCTCCAATGGACTGGTTAAGAATACCGAAATCTTTCAGATTCAAGTCCAACTAATTCAATATTTTTAAAACTTAATTAACCATTAGTTTTCAAATCAACCACAGGTTTCAATCATTCTCTGTATGGACTTCTCGTCAAGTGTAATATACAGAATAGCATGTTGATGCTTCTCGTTCTTGTAGAATGACTACTACATTGACTACATCACTACTACATTGTTTTTAACCATTCTATGAATGGACATAACAAATGTATTCCTGAACTTTGTTTATAAATCACTCTTTTTAACAGAGCAATTTAATATGCAAAAAAACATCAGCTTTCAAGAATCGACAAATATATTTCGATGTTTTTACTTAATATTTAAATTATTTTAGAGATAATTTTTTATAATACTCCCGAATTTTCTAACTTTATTAATTTTTTTGTGTCAGAAAATTTATTAAATGCCTGATGATAACATTGACAATTTATTTATGTGTTTTTAAATAAATTTTTTAATAGAAATATGACAATGTTAAAAGTTGTTTTTTGGTATAAATTAAAAGCAAAATAAAACTTTTATAATTTTTCTACAGCTTTCAATAAAATATTGTAATTCCTTTTCTTAATTCTATCTAATACCTTGATAAAACTTCAAAAAGATATTTCATAGAATACATTCAAAGTAGCTATAACTTCTATTTCTATAACATCATCATCAAAGAAATGAAACATTTATTCAGAAATTCATCGTGTATGTTAAAAGTTTATGTTTACCAAAATTCCGGTTAACAACTAGAAAAGTCTCTTCGCGGTGCTGCTATTTATGCTGCTATTTGCTGCTATGAATACTAATATTTTTGTTTTCATTATTTTTTTTTAAGAAAAAAGATAATCTCACGGCAGAGGAAAATCAGAGTAGCTGAAGGTGAAAATAATAAAAAGAACTCATAAGTACGAGAGAGAAAAACATGAAAAGAATGTCACCTTTCTTGGTTTGTCCCTTTCTGCGACTGATTTATTTAAATCCTCTCGAGAGAGAGCACGCAGCAGCAGTTGGTAAAGATGAAGTTTACACCCGCACTTCAGTTTTTTTCTCCTCCCTCACATCATTTCTTAGCTTTTCAAAAGCTGCTTATTTTCTTTTTCTTGAGATTTAAAACACTAAAAAAGAAACAATTTTTAAGAAATGAAAAGTAACGTAAAATGCAAACTCAATATTGGAATGGATAATTTTTATTTTTAGAATTTTTTTTACTGATCTCAATTTAATTTGACTTTTTTTTTAATTCTCTCAAATGATCCCGAAACAGTAGATGGTAAAGTTGACGCGTAAAACTGAACTTTAGTTTTTTTCCCTCTCTGATATCATTTCTTTTCCTTTCATTTGTTTTTAATTTATTTCAAGATATGAAACTTCAAAAAACAATTTTTAATAAGTGGAATCTGGTGTGAAAGTTACATTGTAAAAAAATTGATGATGTTGATGTTATGATTTAAAGTGCTTATTTTTAAAATTCAGAAACTTTCTCACAAATGCTATACTTAGTTCCTTACGCCCTTACATACATACCTGTAGTAAACATTTGTGACATGTAAAATAGGACTAAAATTAAATTCTGGAAAAAATATACATAATAAAAGTTACGCTAAAAAGTTTTTAAGAAAAAGTATGAAAAGCATTTATCTCTCCTCTTTCTTAACAAGTTTAACACTAGTCAAACTGTTATATTTCAATCACTCTGAACTAAGTAATAGAAAGAATTTATTTTGATTTAGAGTTCGTGGAGTGTCCTGATTTTTTTCATGTACTCTTACTCTGAGAAAAAAAGTATGGTCAAAATCACCAGAATATGATAAATTTACCATGTTTCTTGATCTAGGGAAATACCGAAAATCTCAGTAAATTTTACCCAGGCTCTTTGGTAATTATTTTGTATAATTCACAAGAAAATATGGCTTCATAATATGCAATAAAATTTGATAAATGTTGTAAAATTCGGTAATATCATAATGATGTCCTAGAACATGACACAAAAATCTATTATTCGGTTAAATTTACTTTCCAGTTATATATTTTTTAATTAATGTGTGATAATCAGAACTGTAAATTTGAAAACCAGAATTTCCGGTACACAGTGGCCATATATTATTCGAAATTAAATAAAGGAAATAAAGGATAAATCATTGATTGCATGGTTTAAATACATTATATTTTGGTCTCATTAAACAGAATTTTGCTTCGATTTACCTGAAATGTCATTACTATACTGTACTGTAATTTTACCAGAATATTTTTCCCCGTATACATTTTATATGACTATTCATGTATCAAAAATTCTTCGGGGTTTTTCTTAACTCGCAGTCCTTTTCTACAAATTTACCAGGGCTGTGGAGTAGACAATTTTGCTGGAGCGTGAAGAATTTCCTAAACTCCGATACCAGTTAATTAGAAATATGGTCCAAGTAAAACTATTCAAAATATATCCCGTTTAAATATCCAATGAAATAATTGAGAAAATATTCAATTATCAAACTAGGTACGCTACTAAAAAATGCATGCATTTCTCTGAAAATAATATACTGTTGTAAATTACCCAGATGTATATTTTATTAATAAATTATCTTTTGATACATGAATGCCAAAACCAAAATTGTTTGGCTAGGTTACACAATTGATTTAAAAGGTAACGCAAAGGAATTTAATGAATTGTAATAGTTTCTTACTTAATGAATATTAACTCGAAAGTCGTTTTGTAATAAGATGTCTACACGAATGAAAGTATGTATGCGATGTTCCTAAGATTGTTTTCGCAAAATTTCAATATTTTTAAAAATGTATTTGTTTATATAGCAGTTACTACTATCCACAGATATGCAATTTGCACTAATTAAGCATTTTTTAATTTACATATTTTGCATTATTACATTATTTTTTACACTAACTGAAAATTTAAAAGTATTTTAAAAATGTGATTTTTGTAGAATACAAAAACAGCATTTTCCCCTTTGAAATAGTATCGTTTAATAAAATAAGAAATATCAAAATACTTCTCCGTTTAAAAAAATTATTACAAACTTTAATTTTCTATTTAAAAAGATACAATTCTGAAATTGAATTTTAACATATTCTTCATAAAGAGCTGTAAATGTTGAATTTTAATTGACAACAAAAAATTCTATGAAATTCCGACACTGTGTAGTAATGGCATTTCTAATAATAATAATAATAAAACATAAGTCTGGTTAATAAAACCAAACTATACAATATTTAAACCATTTATTTGGTAATTTTTATTTAGTTATGGTAACGGTTTACCGGCAATTCTAGTTTTCAAAATTATAGTTCTTAATACCACACATTCTGTAAAAAATGCAAAACTGAAAGGTGTATTTAACTGAATGGTTTTTATTCCATGCTCTAAGATATCACAATAAAATTTCAAAATGTTACCGCATTTACCAATTAATAATAAAAAGCTGTTTTATTATTAATTTTAATAAATTCATTACTGAATCGCTTCGGTAAAAATTACTAATCTCTTTGGTATACCCATAGAGCCAGAAGCACGGTAAATTTTACCATTTTCTATTAGTTTTCACCATACTTTTTGTGTACTTTATCAATATGGTGCTACTACTTTAATAAGTTTAGAGCTTAAAATTTATTCAGCTTCCTAGAGAAGGACCTTTAATATCTTTTTTAATATTCCCCAGGAAATGAGGGAAAAGTCTATAAATAACCTGATGGAAATTGTATAATAGCATAGAAAAATCTATATTTAGTTTACTTAATTCTAATGAGAAAAATAACATTTGAAGTTATCTAATCTCAGTTATAGACACCCCATCCTTCAGCCTGTCTGTTTTGAAACATTAATTTTTACCAGATGACACTTTTATTACGAGTTTTTTAAAAGCTTTGCTGTAATTCTTGCCCCAAAAAGGTATTTTTGGCATTGATTCACTGCTTTTTCATCTGTTTCCTGTCTCGTTTTAGACTTAAAACTGAAGGACTTTAATTCACACTAATAAATTCAGTCAACATATCGACTGAAAAACTTTAAAGTGCCCACATGTTCATGAGGCAGTATAGGAAAATAAAACTTATCTATTAAAGAAAGAATCTTCATTCTCAGAAATAAAACTCTCATTTTTTACGATTCTATAATCCTTGAGCTGTATTCTGTTGATTTTGAGAATCATTTTGTCACAAAATCACGTGCTTTGTCAGGAAGAGAGAACTCTGAAATGCATGACGAAAATGTTTCCTCAACTTGAAACCTCATCGCAGGGCATTGTGGGAGATCGTTAAATAAAATGACGAAACTATAATTAAGACTGGACGATCGAATATAGAAAGATGGAATATATCTTTACTTTTGGCGAAATTCGTTTCTTTGAAGAAGTCACGATAGTTATTTCGGCACTTTGACGAAATAATCGCTCAGAGCATATACCAGGAAATAGTTTCTCCAAAATCGAAGAAACTTTTGTGAAATTTGAATATTCATGTTTGACAGTTCTAGTATTCTCTCTGACAATTATGGATAGTTAAAAAATGATTTGCATATTAATTGGTATAATTATATAAAAGAGAAACTAAACATATTTAAAAAAGTTGAAGGTTTCACAATTTCGTGAATAACGGCATGATTGTAACAATGTGATCAGCATTGCACACAAGCCGCTTTTACTTTTCAGTCAAAATTCTATCCATCAATTTTAAGTTCGGTGTACTTTAAGCCACAACTGAGGACTGATCTTTCACAATAACAGCTCAATACTTTAGCTTTTGATAACAGGGTATCAAAATTTATGTAATAGGGATTGTATCGTGAAAATACGGATATTGTACAACATGAACCACGGGTGTGACGCTTAGTTTACAAACAAGAGTTTAAACAACCTATCCAGGAAATCAATTCATGCTTGCTTAATGGCTTTTTTAATTAAACATCAATTGCGAAGAGATTATTATAAAGTTGCCTGCAGGTCCTTGCATTTATAAGTGCTTCGGGGAAATATTTATTCATAATTTTGAATGATATAAAAAATGAAATCATGAATTAAAAAAATAGTAAAAATTTCAGTCCTGTATAAATTTTTGTTTAGATTGTTCCTCTTTTACTTTCTTTAAAATATTAGCACTGTACCATCCGGTTTAAGTTCCCAAAAAATCTAACGAGATGATTACAAATCAATGGTAATTATTAATTTAATTAAAATATAGTCTAATGTTATATACTTATGGTATATTTTGAATTTCTCTACAAATTTAAGTTTATTTGTATAAGTATTTTAAAAACCAAAAAATAGCATTTCAAAAAAAAAAGGGTTGAATTATTCTGGATCAAAGATTTAAACAAATTAAAGTTTTAGCAACTAATCATTAGTCTCCATGATAATTAAATGGATTAATTTCTATCACATCACTTAATAGAGTATTTAGATACTAAATTTAATTAATTTTGCCCAGTATTTAATTTAATTATTACACTCTTTCTCTTATTTAACTCGCTTAGTTGCTGTAGAGTGGAAAATTTAAGAAAAAATAATGCTTTAATACATAATATTTCCGTTTGTGATGATTGATGATTAATGATGATTACCAATGGAATTTTATTATTTTTTATGGAAATATTTTAAAATGAAAATGAGTACGGTAAATCATTTATTTTTAGATTAAAATTAATTTACTTTGTCTTCATTTCGTTTTTATAAGTACAAATAAATTTAAAAAATTATTTTATGACTTATACGCATTAACACATCATTATGAGGCTAATGTGATTTTTTTTAAGTATACTTAAAAAAAAATTTTTATAGATATTTAATAGTTTACTAATTATGCTAAATTAGCTTGCTTATCAATCAAAATGGAGATGAACGTTCAAGTCAGTTATAATTTCGAAAATACTATGTATGTTCAAAATTATGATTATCAACATTTGTTTTCGGCAAATTTATAAAAATTATCGGCACTGATTCCCATCTCTCCGACATTTCTTTTATCTTCCAATTATTACAATGATTATTTTGTCCATTGAGCTATAAACATTTTTGTCGGAAAAATAGTAATAAAATTATTCTCTGGTTTAAAAAAATACATCTCTTATAATCAATGCAAAACTACAATTTTTGCTCTGAAAATTGGGTGCCTGAGAGTCTACATCTGTTAAAGGCGTTTCGTATTTTTTGATAAAGTTATATAAATTGAAGAAGTCTTCATATTTCCCTGTATTAAGTACAAATAAAATTTAAAAATTTTCTGCTTAATTCAAAAACTGTGAAAGGTGCACTTTGAAAATTACCGTAATATCTATTTTTACCCGAACATATTACTGAACAAAAAATCTGATATACCGTAATTTTTGCAGAATTATAGTAAAGCCTCTGAATCACTCTAATTAAGCAAATATTAATATAAAAATTACTGTTTACCAATTTGTGTTAAAAATGTATTTTATGGTAAAATAGATTTTATGGAAGATGCTCTTAAAACGCGAGTACTTTATACCATAATTTGAGTCGGAATTTTTTATAGTATATAAACTGAATATGTTTTAAAAATTCATAATTACAACTACATGACTTTCAGTCTGAAAACTGAGTGCCCTGGTCAAAAACTATAAAAAGTGCGCCACTTTTAATAAAGATATGCAAATTGAGAATTTTTTGAGAGTTTGCTGTTAGAAACTACTGCACTGAATTTTAAAAACATTTCTTTCCTGAACATTTTAATCCTTTCACAACTGTGATATTTTTAAAACAAAGCACAGTTTTTACCCATTGAATAACTATTCCATTCTTCATAATATTTGCTAAGTGCAAATCCAATTTGGCAGCTATGACAGTTGAGATTTTATCTAGCTATAGAAAAAAAGCTATTTGCTCGAAATTCTAGCTTCCTTTTCTCCAACTCCCTATCATCTCAAGTGAGAAAGCTATGAGGTGATTAATGTTGTCAAAAAATCCCATCTATTCTACACTACCTGCCTCTTTTCTTGGCTTCTGAATTCTTTCAAGAATGTTCTGTCTTCAAACAAGAATAACTATCTCAGACAAAGCTAATGCCGGGTGTGACAATATTAAAAAGGACTCCTCTTCTCTTGACAAATGATCAATCCACTTAAGCCAAGATGATTTGTTCTTGCATTCTTTTCGCGTCACGTTGGGGCGTAAGTGATGAAGAGATTCTTCATTTTGTTGGATTTTATCCACTACTCTTTGTAAAACTACCATTAAAAGGTTTTTACTATCAAATGATGACTTGCTTCATTTAAGAAGTTGTTACACCACTACAGCTTTAAGAATGACATTTTAGTTTAAACTATGTGTTGCTTGGTACAAATAACTTGAAACCCCAAACATATAAACTTGGTACTTTAAGAATTTGATAAAAATATAATATTCACTTTGAATTTGATATTTTACGCTTAATAAAATGTGAACTACCCTGTAAAAAATTCTGCATCAAATTAAGGTAAAAAGTATTGGCACCCAGGCTGCATTATTCGAAAAGTCCAATTTACTATAAAATCTATTACCGTAAAATTTTATACCCTAGTTTTTACAGTAATATTCCTTCAATTACAGTGATTCAGTGCTTTTACAGTAAATTCTACTGTATATATAAAAATTGCGATATATCAGATATTTTGTGACATAACATTTTACGCTGAAAAAAGGTTTTAAGTTAAATGGTACCTGAATTCAAATACTTTCAATCCGGAATTTTTACAGTGCAGACTTAGCACAATGCATGATGTGAACATTTTGCACAATAAATTTAATACTTTGCTCAGTAACGTAAAACTTATATTGAACATTTTGCATTCTTAATTTTAAACTTTTGGTTCAAAGTGAACTTTTATTTCGGCAATAAATTGCATAAAAGAATTATCATCACACAATTTTTTTTATTTCATCGGTAACTATAATTAAAAACTACCTTTTACAGTAATTCTTCTACAGTTAAGCGTTTAAGCAATTTCTCTATATAATAATCTATTTCTCACACATAACTGCATTTCTGTAATAAATGGGTTTATTATACAGGTTTGAATCTATTAAGAAACTACGCATTTTTGCGTGTCAGTTGAAAATTTTTGAAGTTAAAATAGAAGCAACTAAAATATCCTTTAAGAGCTTATTTTAAAAATATTTATCAGTATGTTTTAAACACACACGTTTCTGCTACCCTCATCCGTTACTGAACGTTACATATCAACCTTCAGCGTTATATTATATCATGAAGCATTCATTTCAACACATGGAGTGATTTATCATTTTGAACCTAGAAAAATTTGCGTGATTTGAATCAATCTTTATTTCTTTCTCATTAAAAAGAAACACCTTTAAAATTCATGAGAAATAATATGAAATCACAATTGGTTGTCTGCCAAAGTAGCTTCTGCACTTTCCCCGGTAGCCCTGTCAGGTATAAAGAGAGTTCTATCAATGTTCTTTCTTGAAGCGAGATTATTCTAAAATATAAATCGAAAACCTTGACAAATGTGACACATTTTTTATTCTCGAAATTGTTGGGAGTATGTCCAGATTTTAGATATTTTAGCTTTCTTGGCAACATATGAATAACTTCTATGGGTCTACAGTCAATTCATTGTATTTAATGACATTTTGAACGATGTAACAAGGTTGGTGGCTTTATCAACAAAAAAAATTAACGGAGAATTATCACAAGAACATTAAGGGAAATTGTTACCTGACTCTCTTGTTTGCTCTTATAACTTTCAGAGGGCTTAGTAGCTTTAAACTATATTTTAAGAAACATTTGTTTATGTTAGAAATAACCCAACCGTTACGCTTCTGAAGAAATAAAAGCATGTTTAATTAAGACTGTTGTCATGTTTTTTTATAATCATTTGATGTATTATAGTTAAAATTACAATGTTTAGAAAACAGAGACTTCATGTTTTAATAAAGAATGCGAAATTAACTTTTTTGTACAAAAAAAAATTAGTACACACAATATTATAGAAAGAAAATAATGGATACATTGTAGATAGCTATATAT
>NC_092206.1:31753484-31760138 GCF_043381705.1 Parasteatoda tepidariorum | reverse complement strand
TATATATATATATTCATTACTTTTAATCTTAATCGTTTCTTAAGAAAACAAAAATATGTAATTCAATCAAGAACTGGGTCTATAAGAATGAATAAGATGGATATCAATTGAATAAGAAGATTAATCTCAATTTTTGGAAGTCCAGGATACAAGAATCTTAAAAGAATTGCATTTTCAGAAAGGTTTTAAAAAATTATGTTTTTAACTAAACTAGAACTTGGAAGGGTGTTCTTATTCTTCGTACTGAACTTTAAATGATACTGATATTTGAATGCCTTTCTTTCATGACCATTTTTTCATGTTTTTACAACTGTGTATTTCTATACCTAAAAGAATAAATCCACGAATTTTGGAATACGCAAATAACTATTATTCCTTATGGCGCCTTTATAATTTAATTTTTTTTCAGAGTTCTAGCAAAGCCTTTCGTTTTTATTGTCAGAAAAAGTCTACCAAATAAAGAGTTTTTTTTCTCCAATTTACAAAATCGTTTTTTATCCATTAAATTCAAATAGATCTGTATTTAAATAGATCTGCATATTTGAAAAGGTTTAAAAAAATTGTGTTTTAATCCGAATTACAACATGGAAGCGTGTTCTTACTCTCCATACTGAACTTTAACTGATGCTGATATTTAAGTGCCTTTTTGTCATGACCATTTTCCATGTTGTTTTTTTTTTAACTTAACAACAATACATGTCAAAAGCCAAAAGGAATGCGCGAAATTCAAAAAAGAACACGTGAAATTCAAAATTTATAAAATGAAGAGGAAAAAATAGAAGAGTACACCTTCTAAATGACTTTTGATCTGATGATCGGATTTTTATGTACTAGAACTCAATCTTGATGGTTCGAGAAGCCCTAATATTATATAAGCTTATTAATTAGAGAAGATGATATTTTAATTATAAAGCTTATTTAAGCACAAAAGTTTATTTTATCTGAATAAACATACCTTTTTTTCGATAAATTAGGATTCTTGGTTCTCGAAATATCTGGGAGAATCAGAATCTGGGAAATAATATAATAATGTCCCAATAGTATAGACAATCAATCGGTCGAAAGTTTGCTTAGTGTTAATTTTACTTTTTGTGTATTTCTTTTTGACATAAGAAACTTTTTAAACGAATCGAAAACTTTAAGCACACAATAACAAAAATTATTTATCCAAAGAAAATTATCGATGCAAAAAATAATTTTAAAAAATTATTTATGATTTTTTATTATTTTATTTTATAAGGATAATTATTTCCCTTAATTAATATTCAAAAGTTTTTGAAACTTAAGATAAACAAATTTTTACATCATTTTACGAGTATGTAATTGTAAATTACAAAACGAAAAATTCGAACAAAATCTATCAACGTGAAATCAAATTTTAAATACAAACCTTAATATTTGATAACTATTTAAATGATACAACAGAGCGAAAAATGCATGTATTTTTAAAAATATTATAGAAATGTGATTCTCAGTTAAAGCACTACATTAATTTTAAGAATTCTTAGCTCTTTTTAACATCTGTGCAAGTTATAATTATTTTAATGTTTGTTGTTTAACTTTTTTCTTCAAAATCAAAGTAAATGTAGAATATTGATTTGTAAAATACTTATTTTTCTTACAGATAAACTGAAAATGCCTTCAGGGAAATACGACAAGCCTGTAATCATCGACAACCATGATGGAACCGTAACTTTTAAATATGATCCCCGTGAAATTGGAAGCCACGAATTGTATATCAAGCACAATCTCGAACCTGTACAAGGCAAGTTCTACAGTTAATTTCTAATTTAACTTATTAGTGTTCAAATCATTTTAATTTTAATATTTAATTTTAAAATTTAATTCATAAAGTGTTTAGTGATACCATTGTACTTTTCCATCTTACTTTGTTTTTGCACGATATCTTAAATAATTGCAAAAACTCGTGTGCGATCTGAGTTGCATAAGAAAAATGTTAAATATCTGGTGAGGTTGCAAAAAAATTGGTACTTTTCAATTAGCCGAACGCAAGCAAAAGTCACCAATAAATGTATTCCTCCACGAACTCTTTTTTTAACTCTAAACCAAAGGGATGTTCACAAAAAAATTGAATAATTTTTTTTCAAAAAAGTAGCTGAATTTCTTTGCCATCTGCAAACCGAAAAGTACGGAAGAAATGTAATAAATACATACATAACTGTGTTTAAGAACTTGGAGCAACAAGCATTACTTAAGTTGAAATCTAAGCGAAATGACCAAGTTTTGACACTGAAAAAGGAATTTTTCTTCATCGCGTGTAGCTTAACTGACACTACAAAAACTTAGGGCATTTTAATAGGCAAAATGTTCCATATTTATCTGACTTTTCTATTTTCTTGAATAATAAGATGAATATTTTTAATAAAAATTCACTCTATGAAAGAAATCAAAACCATTATCAAGGCTTTTTTCTTATCATGAGAAAAAACAACGCATTTCCTAAATGAAGAAAAATAAAAAGTGTTTAAAAAGCTAATAAAGAGTCATAAAAAATGGTGAAAATACATTTATGAATCACTTTATAATAAAGTTTATCGAAACTCTGCATTCATATTTTTTGTTCGAAATCTGATGAATAAGCTTCCAAATTTTTCACAACTTACAGATTTTAATTATCTAAAGAACGAGTGTGTGATACAAATCATTTTCCGATTTAAAAATAAGCATTATTTGTTTCAAAATAATACTTTAAATTCAAACAATTATTGTTGTGTAAAAAATTGATCACGGTTATACAAAATGCAAAAAGTCTCTGGGCAATTCCACGAAAGTGTCAACTTTTAAGTGAAATTTTTTTTTTATGAATTGCATATTTTAATTTTAAAAATATGTTCAAAAATAGCCAAAGTCTACATATTACTGTNCAAAAAGTCTCTTACATAAATTATGATGGAACAAAAATCGAACTATTGCTATACAAAAATTAGTTATGTGTTATTTTATTTTATTTAAACGTTTACAGAGTGAGATAATTATTTAATAATAATTATTAAAAAAATTTGACTATATTATTGTAAAAAAACTTTGATTCAAAAAATGTCTTAAAGTTCATTTGTTTAAAAATTAAGTATATTACGGTATAAAATTTTATGAAATTGATTCCTTAAATATAAAACGTTCGGAATTGTTTTCTATTGTTCAATTGTGAAAAATTGCTTTGGGATAAAATTTGGTACCCTCAAACACTTTTTGAGTACAAAGTTGCTTCGCTTAAAAATGTTTGAAACTATTCTAACAGACATGAAAAAAGTAATATATAATTTCTATAAACTTAACTTTACAAAAAAATCTTGCACCTTCTAAATTTTTTTTTTGGGGGGGGGGGAATAAGGGAATAATACTTTTGCATGTAATGACACCCGGAATCAAATCAGTCAATATGTATAATGGTTTATTTCATCCACGTTATAGGTAGCCCATTCAAATTCCACGTAGATAATGTAGCAAATGGAACTCTCACTGCATATGGAGATGGTTTAGTTCAAGGGGTGGCTGGTGAACCATGCAACATCACTGTATCCAATAACAAAAGCAACGCAATTGGTAAATATAACTTCTTCCTGTTACTTCAATGTGTCCAGTGAACTGTTTACATAAAGTGTTTATAGCGTGGGTTTGTTTGTGCATACAATTCAAAATGAAAGAATTGAACTAAAATACTACAGAAAAATAAATTTTTAGGATAAAACAACTTTCTTAAAACACAATTTCAAAACTTGTTTAAAAAAAAAATTTAAAAATACAAGGCATATAAAATACGATGCTTTTAAAATTTTTATTTTATTCATTTTTGACTTTAAATATATTTTATAGCAATTTAGAATTAATTTAATCTATATGCATTAACGAATTTTTAATTTTTAGTATTTAGTTATATAAATGTGGTGCAAGAATAACACTTAAAATAAAAATAAGAAAAGCATTTAAAGATTAGAAAACTATAGTATTCTATACTTTTTGTTTAAATTTTCATTTGATTCGTCCTAATATAAAACGAGTTTACTATTATTTGCTCTTTTAAATGAAGATATATCGCTGTTGCATTATCAATAATCTATTACAGTGATAATTTTAATCTATATACAAAATCCTGTTACATTAGAAATTTAGTTAAATTAGAATCAAATATGATATATTATTACAACGCTTTCTCAGAAGTAACATTTCTCTAGTTACATTTTTTTTTAGTCTTTATTTATAAAAGTTATATTACTTTTAACTGTTTTTCATATTTTTTGATAAAATTTTAAAATTATTGTTCAGTTAAACTTTGAATCACAGTTCAGATAGCAGAACATTTAAGTTATTAATTTTGGCAATATATTTTATTGCCGGAATAAATAATAATAGAACAGCACCAAAATTAAGGTTTGATATCATAAATCATTAGACAGAAAAGTAATACTTTCTACAGGATATTAAGCTAAAAACTTACATTAAAATGATTCTGAAATCACAATTGAAATATTCAATCCATTAAAAGTGAAGTTCCAGTTCCAAACGATATTTTTTTTTATCAGATCTTGATTTATTTATGTCTTCTAGGCAACGTCAATTAATGTATTGTAGTGATCAAGAGAGTTAAAAATAAGTGAACTCTACATCTGAATTTTCTTACAATAATTACCTTAAAAATAACTGTCAAAAACGGTATAAATCAAAAAATATGGCTCTATCCAGAGTTTCAAAGTAATTACGTAACGTAATAATATTAAATTTATTCCATTGATAAACTGATTTTAAAAAATACTTCATTTATGAAATCGTTTGCTCAAATTTTTATATTAAATAATTATTTTCAGAAATTATGTTAAATAATTATATTAAGTAATAGTTTTGGCGAAATAAAAAATGAAATATTATTTCGTATTTGTTGTTCTTTCATATTTGTTACAATACATTAGATTTTTCATTTTCGCTCAAATATTTTGCAATTTATTTAAATTTCAAAAGTTGTAATTAAAAACACTTATAATCATCTAATTAATTGAAACAACAGAGCAATAAGAATGATTTTTTTTTCTTGCGAAACTAGCTTTCTTATTTCTGAGAGTAAAAAATAAAAAAAAATTTCTTTACTTACGAAAAAAACTGTTTTTTTAACAGCTAGGTATAAAAGTATTAAATTGCATAAACGTATTTTAAAAGATTGCAAATAAAAAACTTGAAAGTTTATATTTTCATATAATTGATAGAAAAAATAAATATTTCATTGTTTAACAGTAGTTAATGGGAAAGATTAGGATATTTTAATTTTTTCTGCAAAATATTGGTACTCTTAACCAATAAGGACCATTGATATAGCAGTCTTATTTCTTCCTCTTCACATTTGGCAAGGCAAACCCAGGGTGGACCAAGGCCTCTGATTGAAGATTCCTCTTGAACACCCTACTATTTTACCTCTTTACCCCAATCACTTCAAAGTTTGATGTGGCCTTCCGCTTTTCCGACTGGAGAAAGATTTTGAAATTAAAATGTTCTTTACTAAATTTTTTTCCATCCATTCTAGCAATATGATACTCTCAGTTCATCCTTTAACTTTTAATACTATAAATTTCAATACTTTTAGTGATAACGTGCTCTTTGAAAGGTCTATAAATTTTTGGGTTGAAAAGACATTCTTAATTAAAAGAAGATAATTATTGATATTGAATCCCTTTTTTTAGGTAAAATAAATGTTTCCGTTGAAGGACCATCCAGAGCAGAAGTTACATGCCACGATAACAAAGATGGCACAATGAGTGTTATCTATGTACCACCATCTCCGGGTGAGTACAAAGTGTCCATAAAAGCAGGGGACCAACATGTGAGGGGAAGTCCATTCACGGCGAAAATTACAGGTAACCCTTTGTTCCTTCATTTCATAAATCAAATTAAATAATCAGGGATATGTTATTGATATTTAAGTGCTTCTATTATAATTAGATAGGATATGGGACATTATCCAGAAAATGTGACAGTTTCATTCAAATCAATTTATTATACTTAATTTACTTTTTTTATAAATATTTTTCTTCTTTCGTAATGAACTATTAAAGCCATCCAATGATAGCATATGTAATGAAGGTAGTCGGCCGAGCAGGAAAACAGGCACAGGATTTCAAAAATGAGCAATTTAATTTTGTTTAATCATTTTCAGATGAATNCAAATCAATTTATTATACTTAATTTACTTTTTTTTTAAATATTTTTTTTCTTTCTTAATGAATTATTAAAGCCATCCAATGATAGCATATGTAATGAAGATAGTCGGCCGAGCAGGAAAATAGGCACAGGATTTCAAAAATGAGCAATTTAATTTTGTTTAATCATTTTCAGATGAATGACCAGAGAGAGAAAGCCACGATTTCAACGTGCTTCAGCCAATATGTTAGGGAAAATTTTGTAAAGAAAATCCGTAAAATGTCTCAATTTAGGGAAAGAGGGAAATCTTAGTGATTACAATTAGTTTATGAAATAGGTCGCGTGATTCCCACAAAAGAGTAAGTCTTACTATTAATTAATGCATGCTTGAACCAAAAATAGATTTAAGGACAGGATGTGAATTTAAAAAAGTGAGAAAGTGTTCCGATTAGAATAATAAAAGAAAAGAAAGGGATTTACAGAAAAAAAATAACATAAAAGGATATATAT
>NC_092206.1:31743062-31753449 GCF_043381705.1 Parasteatoda tepidariorum | reverse complement strand
AAGAGCAATGGCTCTCACTTCCTATTGAACTGATAGACCGCATAATTGAAAGCATCACACATCGCTGTTTGTGCTGTATTGCTTCTAGAGGCAATCATATTCCATATTAAAGGTACTTTTTCTATTGCAAACCGATACTTCCAATTTGTTTATTTTATACATGTGCTAATTTCTATACTACTATTAATGTCTGATAATTTCTTTTTATGTTGTTTAATACCTTACTATGTGTTGTATATTGTGGGTAAGTTTCATAAAATTCCATGTGTAATTTCTTGAGTTATCGCGATTTTTGTGAATTTTCCTTAATTTATGATAACCAGTGTATATAGAGATATATATATATAGAAATATATATATATATACTTTTTTTTCGTGTTAATAAAATAAAAAACAATTCAAGGTAGTAAACAGATGAAATAAAAAGAATTAATTTGCTAATTGTAACTATGTTAAATTGCTAAGTAACTGTTGCTAATTGTGACTATGCTAATTTTGATTATGTTAAAATACTCAAATATTGTATTTTTCAGTTTCAACGTCATTACTGCTAAATTATTATCGCGAAGTTTTAGAATTATAAACAATCGTCATTATTATCCACAAGTCAATTTATCTAATGATAGGGCTTTTATACTACTAATTTTTGAGAGGTATGTTTTTATATTAAAATTTAATGTTTTGGGTTTTATTTTTCAGCCGAGGGTCGAAAACGTAGTCAAATAACTTTAGGTCATTCCAGTGAAGTCTCATTAAATGTCCAAGAAAAAGAAGTCAAATGTCTCAATGCAAGCATAATCGCACCTTCTGGATTAGAAGAGCCATGCTTTGTCAAGAAACGACAAGATGGCTCCCTCGGTATGTTAATCTTATATATTCACTATCGTACATCTTTTCATTATGTTATTCTACTTGGCTGGAAAATCAACTGAACACCAATCAAATCAACAAATCACAAATCAACTGAACACCAATCAATCTAAAGATATCAAAGATATTTGGCATTTTAGAAAATATCTATCTTTCTAAAATGCCAAATATATTTAGATTGTTATTTACGTATCTTGAGTATTTATAGAATTTACTTTTCCATCTTTAATCACCCTCGGTATTTTTTCGTTTAAAGTTGGACAAATGAACAAATGGAAAATGAAATGAAAATGTTTTATGGACAAATGAAAAATAATTTGTAACATTTTCCAATTTAATTCTTAGTTAAAGTTTTTTTTAAATAAAAAATAATTTACTTTTTCCGAACAATTCAATTTTTTACTAAAGTTTTTTCTCATCAACGCACTTCTGGAAACTATTTAATTTTTAAAAGTTGTTTCTTCATCATGATATTTTTTTTGACCAATCCCATGATTAAGAGGAATCATAACATTGGTCTAAAAAAGCACCCTGATTCTTCGTTATCATAATATTTTTTTCAGATCAATTTAATTTTTAATTAAGATTTCTTCCTATCGTCCTATTTTTTACAAGAAATTAGATCTTTTATTAAAGTTTCGACTTAATCATCATACTCTTATGGGCCATTCAGTTTTTATTTAAATGTTCTTCTTAATCATGATATTTTTTCAAAACAAATTCATTTTAAATTTAGGTTTCGTCCAAATTATAATGTTTTATTAAAAAATTGGATTTTTAGTTAAGATTTCTTTCTAATCCAAGTTTAAAGGGCAATTGAGCTCTTAATTAAAAAAATGTTAAGAATTATGATATTTTTTCCAGGCATATCTTTCACTCCAAGGGAAGAAGGAGAACATCAGATAAACGTGAAGAAACTCGGAAAGCATCTTCCAGGCAGTCCATTTAAAATAAATGTCCTTGTGAAGGATATAGGTAATGCAACAAAAGTAAAGATCACAGGAGCTGGCCTAAAAGAAGGCAAAACGCACACAGATAACCAGTTTGTATTGCATACTTCAGATGCTGGTAAGTAAATTGCTAAATATAGAGTGATTACGAAAAGTTATTGCCCAATTCTAATTGCTTTCACGAAAATTTCTTTTGGTGAAATTGAAAAGAAATATCTTTTGACCAGTTTCTTTATCATGTTTAACCAACCACTGAGAATTAGTTCAGTCAGTTGTTAATGAGTATTCAACTAAATGTTGAAATCTAAACTTAAAGTCTTAATTTGGTCTGTTGAAATCGAATTACGTTTAACCATAACAACGCTAGACTACGTGTCACTTAAGAGACTCTGTAAAATCTTATAAAATTAAACTGGGAAATTGACCAGAAACTGACATTGTTTCTTCGAATTTTCTTTTGTTTATTCTGTCCGTCAGCGAAAAAATTGATTCTACGGAATAGTCGAAAACTCCTATATGATATTTTTGAAAAAAATGTCACGAAATTTTTAAAAAGAAGAAATTTAAAAACGTTGTGTGAAAAAGAATTCTTGAAACAGTATTTTACTACTAGATCTTTCATTAATAATTAATTCATTAATAATTATTTCGTTAATTATTATTTCATTAATAATGATTTCATTTATAACTATTTCATTAATTATTATTTCATTAATAATTATTTCATTCATAATTCTTTATATTGCATTTATTTATTTCTTATTCCTTTCGTACATTTATTTATTTATAATTCCTTTTATATATTTATTTATTTACAATTGTTTTCATTAAAATGTGTTGAACATAATTTCGCTAAAGTCGGGTATAGATTTTTTCAAGTACCCACTATAATGTCTATAAATAAATTTCACTGAAATACTTCATCAATTTTGCAGAGTAATTCAGAACAAGAACCCAAAACGTAAATTGTAGAAATATATATTTCTCTTATTTTTATTGCTCTGTACAAACCAGTTTTATTATCTTATGAAACGTTGATCTTTTTCCAATAATCATCTTTTATCTGAATCTATGCTTCTTTTCGGCAATCAAACTGGTTTTTATATGGTGATTGGATAGCATTTGCCTTTCATAGCGTAGCTTTACTCATGAGTGTTATCCCAGTTTAGTGACCACACTTAAATGTGCGACTTTCAGTGCATACATTTTTGTCTTCATTTAAGACAGAAGTTTCTGAGAAGTATATATTAAGAGCAGCCATTACAAATCACCCTACATACCTCACATTAGTTTTTAAGACTCTTTTCCATTTACTATATAGAAATACTATAGACTATACTTTCAATTATAAATACATTAAATGAGTAGTTTCATACAATTTTCTATAAAACCAGTTAGTAGCACCAAAGGCGACTTTTTATACAGTGTAAAACTGGAAAAAAAATTCTTCCAAGAAGCCTCCTATTATAGAAACCTTTTTTTTTTTTCAAAAAATTGTGTTCTTTTAACTAGATGTTCCTTAATTTCGAAGGTAATAAGGCACAACATTTTTTTTTATTACTTTCATTAGTGATTTTTAAGCTGAGCAAAATTGGGATTATAAATTTAATACATATCTTAAAGAAAACATAAATGTGCGTAGAATTTTTTTATACTTGAATGATGGATGACAATATCGATAAGAGACTTACATTGCACATATATAACGAATACATTACGAATTATTAGTATAAAATTTTTAAAAAAATTATTTTCGATACTTTACTACTTTTCCTATATTGATAAAACTTGCTATTATTATTTTTTTTTCCATAGGCTTTGGTGGAATAAATTTTTCAGTAGAAGGCAGAAGTGCTGCCGAACTTAAATGCGAAGACAGAGGTGAAGGTGTCATAGTTTGCTCTTACAAACCATCTGAACCAGGATATTACGTCATTAATCTCAAATTTGCTGATCATCATATACCAGGTAAAAATAAAATGCGGAAGATCGTAAACTTTCTAAAATAAAATAAACTAAACAAAAATAACTAAAATAGTTCGTTTTATTATTGTTCGTTTTGTTCTAAACTTTGTTAAGAAAAACGACTAATTTCTTTTACCAGATTTCATCGCCTCATTTCGTATTTTTACAAACTAATGCTCGTTTTTTTTTAATACATTGTAAAATTTAATACAATACCTTAACTGAAATGATAGTAATTATTGGAAGTTCGGATGAATCTACAATATTTTTTATTATGACACACTATAAACATTTAAAACAAATGAATGAAACCATATTTTAACTTTATAAAGAATGATTACAATTAGTTTAAAAACTTTAGAAAATGTAATAGAATTTCGAAATTTCAAAATCTTTCATATTCCTATTTTCTTTTACCAGAACAATAATTATGAATACAAATAAAGATTTTATATTATCTAGATTTCCTTTTATACATTTATGAATCAAAATGCATCCGAAAATGAATTTTAAATTTTTTAATTTATAACATTCCTTCAGTATTCTTTTTGATTTAATAGTTTGCATGTGTTATTATTTTTGGCAAAAGCTGTATCAAAAAACTAATACTCCTCTTTATTCTAGGTAGTCCATTTACTGTAAAAGTTACTGGTCCTGGGTCTAATAACGTTAGAGAAACTATCAAAAAGAAAGTTGATCAAGCACCTGTCGTTGATATTGGACAAGAAGGGAAGTTGATATTTCGATTACCAGGTACAAACTCAACCGAACAATTTAGAATTATGCAATCAGCATCTAAGCTTTTCGATATACAAAAATGAGTTATTGTTCTTTCTCACTGAAATAATTTCTTTATTCATTTAAAGTGAGGGCAATTTCAATTGAAAAAATTTATCGCTTTCAGTTGAATTTGGCATCACTTTGGATTGACAATTGCTTTATAAATAACAGCAACTTTCGCTTATAAATAACTTTTAAACAAAGAAACTCACACTTTATAACAAAATAAAAAGTTTGTTTTGGCATATAATAACATAAATAACTTGATAATAGCGCCAAAAATCGGAATGTTGAAAAGATAATTATTTCACAAAATATCTGAATATTCAGGAATCATTTTGCTAATAGATACTATATAACAGATAATTTTAAAATAGAAGTTTTGAATATTTAAGATAATAGAGATATTTTGAACAGTTTTAAATGCAGAAAGGAAGAATACACATTTTTAATTTTTAATAAGATACCCAAGATAAATTTGAGTTCGTTATAGATTAAATCCACAGGAAAATTTTGCTACGTTTCTTTTTAAAAAAATGAATAAAAAAACTTCAACTAAATAAAATAAATTTTTAAAAAAATTGGCTCTCAACCAATCAGACTGTTACCCGTAAGTCATAACTCGCTAAACTAAGCTTAGCTATTACAGTAAAATCAACTTCATCTTCAAATAAATAAGCATGACAAATATTTTTCTCAATTTATTGATTTCTTTCAAGGTACTAATGCCTTCGACATGGCTGGAAAAGTTACCAACCCAACTGCAGTAACAGAAGACGCTGTGATCGTTGACATGGAAGAGTGCCTGTACGGTGTGTCTTTCATGTCCAAAGAGCCAGGAGTCCATACAATCAGTGTCAGATCCAAGGAAATTCACATACCCGGTTCCCCGTTCCAGTTCACTATTGGAAGTCTGCAGACATTCGGAGCCCACAAGGTCCATGCTGGAGGTCTTGGTCTGGAACGAGGTGGTGCTAATGAGCCCTGTAAGTTCTCAACTCGTTGAAATATCCTTTCAACGTTGAACCATAATGTTGGTACTCTGAACCTTAATACGGAGCAAATTTGCCGAACCTTAATGAGCTGTTAAATCGAATCATGTTTACTTTCAAGTTGAACCATGACATTGTGCAATCAAGTTTATAAAATACGATGATAGGGTTTTAATGTACGATTGTAAGTCAAATTAACATCGTATTAAGATTTCAGTAAACATGATCGATATTATGGTTTAATACACACAGTGAAAAATTTCGGTTCAAATTACGATATAAAGTACCGGCACTTTGGGTTCATCATCCGTAAAATCCATTGTTATCGTAATATTTACTTAATTAGAACGATTCAGTGATTTTACTGTAATTATTACTGTAAAAATTATGGTATATCAAATTTTTGTTCTGTAAAGCATCCCGTTAAAAATTGATTTTACGTTAAAAAGTACAGGCACCCTGAGTGACAGTACTTTTTACCGGAATTCTGCACGGGGCACTACAAAGTCTCTAACAGTATACTTTCAACTTTAGTTTTATTTGACTCACAAAATAATTAAGACTTATTTTAAAAATGCAAGTCTTGCAAAAAAAAAAATTCTTTTTACAATTCTAACAACGGGATGGATTATTATGCCATGCAAATTCAGTTTAAAAAATCAACTCATTCACAAAAAAATGTGCATAGATGATCAGTGATCGCAAGACGGCCTAAAGAATTTATTGACTGTTGAGATAATATTTGTTTCAATATTTCTCTTCCTGTTATACATTAATATTCGTAGTATATTACACGACAGCAATTAAATAATGCATAGAAATATTTATTTATAAAGACTACAATTGTTAAAGACATAATGAAATAGTATTTAATTTTATAAAAATAAAGTTTAATCGAGGTAGGTTCGAGTACACTGGTTCGAATTACAACAATGGATTCGTAAACTAAATTCTTCGTGAAGTAGACTCTATTCGCAAACTCTTGTGCATACTAAAATGTTTAACATCAAGTATCCTCAATAACAGTAGACAACTAAGATGCAAAATGACCTAAAAAAGTACTTGTATCCACCTTTTCCTTGTAATTAAAAGAAGGTGTAGCTTTATTAGAATAGTCCTTCACGAACGCAAGTTTTCCCTCATACATAAAAATTCTCTGCTCATCCGATTTATTGAGTGAATGTTAAGTGACACAAAAGATGGAAGTGGCTATACTACAACAAACGTAAACGTTATTACGTATTCAACATAATTAATTCATACGCTGTTATAAACAAAGATGAAAAAATTTACTAAATTGCTCGGTATCAAAAAAACCGTGCTTATCAGAAAAAAGCAAACCACAAATTGCTTTGAAAGATCTGACTTTAATTTATTTGGATATGAGCAGAAACTCTTATCACCAAAAACACCAAAATAGGCTGTTTAATTAGAGTAAAAATGAAATGAACCTACTATTCTCGCATTTGAAGTATTAAATTTTAGTATAGCATCAAATGACTTGCGCTATTAAATGACATATAATAAAGTGATAGCGATAATTTCCGGTTTTTGTCATTTCATATGCTTCCTGTAGTTAAATCATTTATTTCATTTTCAGGTGAGTTCAACTTGTACACCAGAGAAGCCGGAGCAGGAGTATTGAACATTTCAGTCGAAGGGCCATCAAGAGCCGAAATAAATATGAATGAAATAAGTCCAGGATCTCATTGCGTAACTTACAAAGTCACTGAACCAGGTTTGTTTCAAGCATTTTAATAACAAAATTGCTACATTTTATTTTTCACCGTATATAAAAGTGTCCAGCAGTGGACTGATCGTTAAGACACGGCTCCCAGCAGATCACCGAAGTCAAGCATCACTGGCTATGGCTTTGATCAGACTGCGATGGGACCGAAAGTGTGCGGTATTGGTCCTCTTCAAACTGTTCAACCGTAAAGTGCTCGACTTCGCGCGCAGTTCGTCGGGCTACCGAAGCGGGGATGCCATTCCCTCCGCAGAGGATCAAAATTGTGATGGCGTGTCTTCTAATCAACCTCAGCAATGTTTCCCAAACCGTCGCCAATAACCCATTGTGCAGCTCTAGTGCGACGTAAACCAACAACAACAACAAAAGGCATGTAGACTGAAAGATTCATGTCTCAATGTCACCAATAAGCCTTAACTAATAATAGCCCATTGTGCAGCTCCAGTACAACGAAAATAAATTACAACAATTACAATATAAAAGTTCAAAGATGACAATTGTCAAGATGTCAACACTTGTTATTGCTATCCGTACGCGTGTTATTGCAAAAAGCACTATACCTTACTCATTTAAACAAATTTCAACTCATACTTTTTTAAGTTTTTTTTTCAAGTGTGGGCTCTGTTGAAATATGTTAAAAATAACAACACCGATTTCTTATAAAGTTTACATTGGCGATCCTCTCAATAATTATTTTTCTAATTCGTCACAAAAATGTTGAAAATTGACAATTTATTTGTCTTTCAGGAGAGTACAGAATCGGTATCAAGTTCAACGATGAACCCATCCCAGACAGTCCTTTTAAAACTTACATTCTTCCGGACGTGGGTGATGCCAGAAAGATAGAGTTGGGACACGTACCTGATGCCGGATTGCAAGTCAACAAACCCATTGCATTCACCATTCAGATGAATGGTGCAAAAGGCCTTATTGATGGTAAAGTTGTATCTCCATCGGGAACTGAAGATGACTGTTTTGTATCACCAATTGATGAAGGTGATTTTTTTTTTCCTTTTATGTTAATCACTTCTTTCAAAATTAAATGATATAAGAGTTTTTATTCCATGTTAAATTTAATAATTAAGAGCAAAAAATTATAGATTTTTATATACTTTGTTCCATCTATTTCACTTGTTTCTATTGTAATTACTTGCATAAAAGGGTTACAAACGAATCCTTTAATGGAATAATCCAGAATTTAAAAAATAAAATAACGAATCTATATGTTGAAATTAGAGTTAAGCTCATTATAACTATTCTATATCTTTAATAAATCTTCAATAATTGATATAACCTTTTATAAATTTTATCTGACAAATAGACTGGTTCTGAACATTTGAACTTCACCTATACATTGATGATTTAATTAATTGTCGAACTTTGATAACGATTTTTTTTTCATTTGTATATTAATTTAAGTCTCGAGTATTATCTAGCAGCTTGCTTTCAGACAACGATTCTCAAATATATATTAAACACGTTATTTTTAAAACAGCTTGCATGAATGATGCATGCAACTCACATAACTATAACAAATGCACACTGTAACAGATTAAGGATTTTTTTTTTATGTTAATTTTAATTGTAGCAGCTAAAGCTGGTAAAAATTTACTGTATGAATAATATACAATATTATTTTTTTTAATTCTTCATATTTGAAAACATTACTTTCTCCTATTTCAAAAGCATATTTTTTACTCGTTAAATTTCATAATTATACTTAGTACTACTTCAACAAAAATAACTTTAGTGATACTCGTGCTCTGACCGCTCTCGTGTATGGACGGGAAATATACGAACTAATATATTCTCTTTTATTAAATTTAATAATATTTCAGATTCTTGGGCTCTGCGATTCATTCCCCGTGAAAACGGTATTCATCAAATACATCTTAGACACAATGGAACTCATATTCCACAAAGCCCTTTTAGGATAGTTATTGGACATGACGATGCTGACCCAGCCGCTGTACAAGCAACTGGTAACGGACTAAAGGAATGTAAATCTGGTAAGTATATTTTTTCTTCTTCATGTTTTTTGTCACCTCCATAGTAAAGGAAGATTTTAATTTGCATGCATAATGCACAATGAAGAAAAATAAAAAACTTTAAACATTTCAATATGTTGATTCAAATACATTAAATATCTAATACATTAATTTATTCAAATACATATTAAATATTCTAATCAATGAGTGCTGGAGAGTGCTACTTCAAGCAAATTAGAAAAGCAGATATAAAAACGCCCTTTCTCTCAAAAATAATAAAAAACGACAAATTAAAAAATAATGAAAAATTTAAAAATTAATTTTAGCATATTATCTTTGAAGTAATTAATTTTTTAATTGTGTACATAAACACGTGTAACTTCGCGTAATTAGTTCTAGAGATGAAGCGGAACTTGCTAAATATAAAATGAACTGTTAGAGAAAATTTCTAACTTCTAATCTATCGAATAAAAACAAAGGTATTAAGACGAAGTGTGTTTTAATGCCTTATTTTATTAAATAACGCTCAATATCGTTTGCAGTAATATGTCGTTTTACCTAAAATATCGTTTAAACTGATATGTTTTTTATATCTAAACCGTCGTTTGCATTAATATAGCATTTATATCTAAAAGATCATTTGCACTAAATAATTTGCATATTTAGCCCATCAAACCATTAAAGCTGCAACAAACCATTAAAGCTGCACGTGAAATCAATAGATTAAAAGTTATTCAAATAATAACGCTTTATTTATGTTTTTTTCTTCTTTTTTTTTGCATACCGTTACAGCAAATGAAATCCGATACATTTCATTGCTATGCGACTCTAAAGGTTTTTGTTCTTTCAGGAGCTAAAACCGACTTCTTAATTAACACATGCAACGCTGGATCTGGACAATTAGCAGTTACCATTGAAGGCCCTTCCAAAGTCTCCATGGATTGTACAGAAGTAGCAGATGGTTACAAAGTGCGATATACACCACTGGCACCTGGAGATTATTTTGCAACAATTAAATACAATGGATACCATATTCCTGGAAGCCCTTTTAAAATTCTATGTACAGGTAAATATTTGTAGTTATATATATATATA
>NC_092206.1:31728685-31743016 GCF_043381705.1 Parasteatoda tepidariorum | reverse complement strand
ATTTGTAGTTATATATATATATATATATTAACGATAACGATTACGTGGCATAATTTTCATTCATTTTGAAGGAATCGATAAAAGACAAAGAAAAACGTGTCGTGGTTAAACGGTAAAAAATCACATAGCCTAGTGCTAAGTGTTTTCATTTTATTGACGTTTGAATCGATATGATTAGTCACATAGTTTAAGTAATTAAATGTACGCTTATCACTTAAAAAATATGAGTATTTTCATATCACTGCAGAAAGAACACTAACACAAAATTTGTAATTTTGTAACGATTTTTTTGCATAAAAGTATCAGTTAAAATTACATAATTTACCATTGTATCGTAATAAATATTATATTTAACATTAAAAAAAGAAGTAAATAAATTTATTTGATAAACTTTCTTCTTCAGGAACGGCAGTTGCAGAACCTGGTACTAAAGAAACGTCATCTGTAGTCTTAGAAACTGTTGCTAAACAATCCAAGCATAAAGGTGATCACCTACCAAGGTTCCGCTCTGATCCCGCAAAAGTTATCAGCAAAGGGCCAGGACTCAAGAAAGCTATAACCCATAAAATGAATTCCTTTCAGATCAACTGCCAAGATGCAGGTATATATTAATTACAACGTATTTATTGAATCTACTAACTTCAACACTTTAATTATTACTTTGAAAAACAATGGTTTCTAATATTATCTTACATACCACGTCAAAAGAACGAATCCACTTGCAAGTAACATATTCCTGATATTAGCGTTATTTTTTGGAGGTTTAAACACCGTCTAACAGTAGCCTAACACATGATGTGGCATATGTTTTTATATAACACATACTTTGATAAGCCCATGATCTTGCCATGTAAGCACCAAATCCTATGAACCTAAATTATCTCAGTGTTCTACCACCCCCCTCCCTTTTGTCACTTACATAGTTTAATAACTTTGATAAGTCCATGATGTTGCCAAGAAAACACAAATCCTATGAACCTAAATTATCGCAGCGTTCTACCGCCTCCCTCCCTTTTGTCACTTACATAGTTTAATAACTTTGATAAGTCCATGATGTTGCCAAATAAACACAAATCCTATGAACCTAAATTATCGCAGCATTCTACCACCTCCCTCCTTTTTGTCACTTACGTAGTTTAATAACTTTAATAAGTCCATGATGTTGCTATGTAAACACAAATCCTATGAACCTAAATTATCTCAGTGTTCTACCACCTCCCTTCCTATTGTCACTTACATAGTTTAATAACGGTCAATTTGAAAAATTTTTGAAAAGGCAGCTTTAACCTATAAAAGGCTGTAGTACTCAAGAAGAAGTTTTATATTATTTCTATTTAAATCAGAATAAAATATGAATTAAACTTAACATTTTTAACTTTTTTCACTAACCAAATTATTCTAGGTGCCAGATTATGGTGATTGTTTTATAGCGAGCAAATCTTGATTAAATGTGCCTTATTAACCAAATTATTTTTCTCTCCACAGGTCAAAATATTCTTTTTGTAGCCTTGTATGGACCTAAAGGACCTTGTGATGAACTTCATGTGAAACACACAGGTCGAAATATTTACAACATCACGTACATGATTAAAGATAGAGGAGAGCACGTTCTTATAGTCAAATACGGAACTGATCATATCCCCGGTAGCCCATTCAAAGTAGACTGCACATAGATCCCTTACTTACAGCATCCTTAAAAAAAATTTCCAGCATACCAAAGGTTTCAAACCATCCTAAGACTTACCTTAGCTCTGCAGCTTACCTATTCCCAGTATAATAAATTTTGACCAAGTAGTCACGCTTGTACGCAAAATGTTATTGGATTCTCTATGCTTTACTTTTAATTGAGTCCAATCGGCTTTATTTTTCAACCAATATGAGTCTTATAATGGTTTGAATAAGCGGTTATACGTCTGGATTTCAATATTTTTGTGTCTTAAACTCAATGTTATAAAGTTATGTTCTGTGCCTGTTGAAAAACATTTTATAGAATATTAAATTAGTCAGAAATATTGATACTATTAACTAATTACTTTCTCTAAATAAACAGTTAGTGATTTTAAAAGAATGACATGGAAAAGTTAATGAAGCTTTAAATGATACTAGATCTTTTGCCAAAGCTAAATCGCGGAAGCTAAATATTGCAGTACCTGCAGTATTTAGCTTTTTTTTAGTAAAGAAAAGTTTAAATGGTATTAATTAAGAAACATCAAAATGTGTTTATTTATTATTTTTTCTAATTGTTAAAATTGTGTTGTTAGCAGATTTTTTTTTCAATCTTTGTAATTTCAGATCCGTAATCTTTTTAGATTATTCATGGAGAAAAAAATTCTAATTAACTTTTTTTTTTAAATTATTTAAATAATATACAATTTTAAAAAAAATTTTTGTATTATTTTATATACCTGACTGCTATTTTAATAGTTCATCATAATATTCAATGTGCTATAATTTAATATCAGTCAACAAATCTCAGCAACTTTTTTTTCTTCAATTTGACCTCAATTTAAAAATAATAATAATAATAAAGCTATTTTTGAAATTCATTTTCTTTTTTTAAGTAGCAAAATTTATTTCATAATAGTATTCAGTTTTAACTTAAAGCATAAAAACTTATAAAAGTCTGTATTCTTATGAAGTATTAAATATTACACAATTTATTTAATAAAGGTGAAAAAAACTATTTTTTAAACAAGACATAATGTTCAAAAAACTTTTTTCAACCGTTTGTGATGCTATCTTTTAATTTGTTTCCTTAAAGAAAAAAAAACATAAAAAATAACAGCGTTCCTTAGATATTATACTAAACAATTTTCCGTTGTGATTATAAAATAAGAATGCGTCCTCTCATTTTATAATTTAATCAACTCAAAACTTTATAACAATTTCTTCCATAACAAAGGTTGACATTTCTACAATATGAAATTTTAAAAATTTGCTTGAAATATCATTGATATACAGTCTTGCTTCAAAACGTGGTTTGTTTTATGCACACTGTAAGTAGTAATCTCACACATAATATTATCTAAATTCCATGTGTTTTAAAAATTATGTTGTGCCTGTAATTATTTCATTCCAATCGAAACATTTCAAAAGAACCCCTTTTCAAAATGTTCGAAAAATAATTATGAACATTTCTAATATTTCAGTTCGGCAACGCTGCAAAAAACATTTTTACATTATATTATATTTTCCGAAACTATATGTAATATTTATCAAATTCAACAATACTTTTGTGATTAAGTTATGAACTCACAATAATTTATTTTGAAACATAGGAACATACAGAAAATATCATTTGTATTTTGAAATAAATGTTTTAAAATATTTAATGATTGTCATTATTTTGGTTGTTCTTTTACTTCTGAAATGCATGCTATTCATTCTGTTTAACCGAACATAAAGTCAGTACTTTCATATTTTTGAATACGAATACTACAAACTCTTACTTACTTTATTTTTTAATTAATTCCACATTCACCCTTTTACTTTCAAAGGGTTGCTGTTACAGTTATAAATGTAGTATCTAGGTATATAGTAAAGTGGCTCTGATACTTACAACACGGGATCACTTACGGACCAGTTTCGCGCTCCCATGTTCCAAAATCGCACTCGTTATTTTCTCTCAGACAATGAGAATGGGTAATTTCACTGACATGGGACTTTTGCAGCCCACTCCAAACTGATCTGACGATGCCGTTCGAAAACCAATTGAAAAGCTTAATCGGTTTTTATCGTTTGAGTGGAGATTCTCTTTCCTTCATCAAAATATTAAAAAAATTATATAACATATATCTAGAAATTGAGAATTTGATTGGTGCATTTTTTAAAAAAAGTGTCAAAACACATTCATTAGGAATGATCTCCATGTTCGTAAAAATAATGAAATGTATTTTATTATTCTTTAATATTATACCTTTTTTATTGGCGATTAAAATAGGCTACAGGTGGCTCAGAGTAGAACTCTCTGCCTATGGCAACATTTCGCATCTTTTCACCATTAGCGCGTGGATAGTCATAGGAGAAGGAAGCACGTTAGTTTCTGCCTTGATTTTCAAATATATTAGAAACTTTTAACTTAGGAAACTATGTTGAACTGTAAACTGTATTAAACATAGTTCTAAGAAAAAACGCCGTAGAAATTTTAGAAAATATTTTAGCATTTATTAACATTTAAATATAAAAAATATTATGGAAGAGGAAAATATCGTAGAAGATTCTCTTATATAGCTAAGAGAGGGAAAGAAGGAGGGTTAAGACACGGAATCGGTCTTTTCACCTGATGGCAAATTCGAGTATTACGATCGATTAATTTTCTAAACGAAATATGAACGGGGTGTTTTCAATATCAATGTAAACAATAGCAATCTCGAGCTCTTGACCAGCTCAATTTCAGGTTAGAAAGTTTGCAACTGCTTATTCTGCGTGACGATATTTTCAAACAGATAATTTTATTTTTAATAAAAGATATAAATTTATGTAATTTCTGAACTCAAATCGGCTATTTGCAATCGCGATGCTCGAATACGCCATCTGGTGAGATGACCGGTTCCATGTATTGATCCTCCTCCTCCTTCCCCCTTCTCCTTTCATCAGTTGTATAGGAATGTTCAACGATATTTTCCCCTTTCTTAATTTTTTTGAATTTAATTGGCAAAAATATTTTTTCAAAATTTCCGCGACTCTTTTCTTAAGAATTATGCTAAATGTAGTTTTCAGATCCATATAGTTTCGTAACTTAAAAGTTTTTAATCTATTTGAAAATCAAAGTAGAAAATAACGTCCTTCCTTCTCCTATGACTCTCATCACGCTAATGGGGAAAGCATGTAAAGTGTTGTCATAGGTAGAGAGTTCTGCTCCACTCCACCTATAGCACATTTCGATCGTCAATATTCCATTAGATATTAATGATATTAAGTCATTTTGGTGAGTTTGAAATGAACATTTATTTTAGTTATTTATAGATATATTCTTAAAAAAGATAACATGGTTGCAAGATTAAGAAAAAACTCTTTTTTGACAGTTCTGATTTGGCCTCTTTTTACTTTTTTACTGTTTGTTCTTGTTGCAAGCCGTGCATCATCATACCTTAGTGTTAGCATATTGTTCGAGCTGCGAAGTTTGAGTTAGCATATTGTTCGAGTTAGCATATTGTTCGAGCTTCATTTTACAAATTATCATTTAGGTTTAAATTTCGAAGTTGGTATATTGTTAACAAGTTTATAAGTGTTATAAAAAAAAATTTCTTCAAATGTTAAGCTACACAACAAGAGCCACTTCGAGTTTCAGATTTAGAACTCATCATAAACTCAAATAATAAATTAGGTAACAAATACTATGTGTACAAAAAATACTACTCAAGAGAGTCTCAAAGTACAATGAAAACATTGTAAGCCAAATGACATCAAAATACACCGGAAAAAGTAACCCGCAATTATGGGCAGTAAAGAGCCTGTAGTGCTCCTCCCCAGTGTAGAAAATACCATCCATTTAAAACATTGATAAATAAGTTGAGCAGCTTCCTCAAGAAACTAAAAAAAAACTGGTAATAAAATTTTGATAAGAATATCTGAAAACTAACTGCTTTACCTTTCCAAATTTATATTCTTGGAACAGAGATACCTCTCAAGGAATCTCTAACAGAAATGATTTTATTAAAAAGGAAAAGAGATGAATTTTCAAATGACTTTTCTGAAATGTCGCTACCAGTAATTTAGTTTTTTGAGTACGCTGATGCCCTTATTGATAAAATTATTAAATACAGAAAAATGACATCAGGTGAAAATTATGAATTGCATGAATCGAAAAAGCAACAGTTAAAAGATTAACTTCCGTTAACTTTTAGACGAGTGGTAATCGAAGTGTGCTATGGATGGTTGGCTGAATGTAAACAATAACAAGCTTCCTAAAACAGAAAGAAATTAAAAAAAAACTTCACCCCTTCCCAAGTATCTGCATGTTATACTTACAAGGTGGTTTATGAACAGGCTTAATATTCTACGAAGTTTTATTACTGTGATTTCTGTTTAAATTTCGGCTTAGTTTCACCATTCATAAGAGTTTTCTGGAGAGATGTCCGGTTCTATGTCTTTAACCTCTCCCTTCTCTATCTTCCTCTTCTCAGTTGTACAGGAATGCATTACGATATTTTTCCCTTTCTTAATATTTTGCGTATTTACTTGTCAAAAATATTTTTTTTAATTTCGTCGATGCTTTTTTTAGAACTATGTTCAATGTAGTTTTCAGTTCCATATAGTTTCTTAAGTTAAATATATTAAATTAAAAATTTTAATCTACTTGAAAATCAAGACAGAAACTAACATGTTTCCTTCACCTATGGCTCTTCACGAGGTGAATGGCGAAAGCATGCTAAGTGTTGCCATAGATAAAGAATTCTGCTCTTTGCCCCTTGTATCCCATTTCGAATACCAATAATAATACTAGAGGGTGAGTTTTTCCAAGCTTAGGCATAAAAATCTATTAGATGCAGTAATGACGGAAATCTCATGATGAATTTTAACCCCAGCTTCCTCTTCGCTTCGCTTTACACGGCCAACTATCCATAAGTGGGCAAAGCAGAACTCTCTATCTACTGCAATAATTCATATGCTTTCACTTTTAGCGTGTGGACAGCCATAGGAGAAGAAAATACGTTAGTTTCTGTCTAGACTTTCGAATAGATTAAAAAAAACTCTTAAGTTAGAATACTATATAAATCTCAAAACTGCATTTAACATAGTTCTTGAAGAAAGTGTCATGGGAATTTTAGGGAATATTTTTGAGAATTAAATACAAATAACGCTAAAGAAGGGGGAAATATCGTAGTACATTCCCATACAAATGAGAAAATGAGGAGAGGAAGAGTTTGGTATAGACATGGGAAAGAATCTGTCCAAAGAAGACGTATTCGAACGTTGTGGACTTCTTAGAAGTAGAAGAAATTTGGAGCAGGCCCTAAAATTCGAGTCACAAAGCAAACCGCATGCTGGTACTGCATCTTTGATCATCGGCGAAAGAAAAAAAGTACCTGATATGTGATTTTTTTTCAAGAAAAAAGGTATGGTCGCTCAATGTCATTTGGAAAAATATGAACCGAATGCAGGGAGTGGGGTCTCTTACGTTATCATTTTCCATGAATAGTATACGCGCAATTCCACGCTCTCCTGGTTACGCAGGGGATTGATCGTAAAGACATGGTTCCCTATAGAACACCGAAGTCAAGATACTCTGGCTGAGCTCAGTGGGTGGATGACTACTTGGATCAGCCTACATAGGGACCGAGAGTGCACGGTATCGGTCCTCCCTAAACTGTTGTAGCCTAAAGTTATCGCTCACAAGCAGTCGGGCTACCAAAGCAGGTGAGCCATCCTCTCTGGAGAGGATCAAAATTGCAATGACATGTCTCCGGATCATCCTCAGGCATGTTTCCCAGACCGTCGTCAATAGCCCATTGAGCAGATCTACTGCGACGTAAATAATAACTAACCTAACCTAACCAAGGTAGGCAGATATTTTTTTACATCGCACTAGAGCAACGCAATGAGAAACAACCCCGAGGATGACCCAAAGACATGCCATCACAATTTTGCTCCTCCGCTTTGCTAGCACGACAACCTGCGCTCGAAGTCGAGCACTTTACATCAGAACAGTGTAACGAAAACTAATACCTCGCACCCTCTGTCCCTACGCTGGCTGATCAAAGTGGTCACTCATCCACTTACTGAACGCTGCCAATGATGCTTGACTTCGGTGCTCTACTCTGAACCGTGCTTTCATGATCAGTCCACATCAGGACCTAACCTAACTAAACACTGCTGAAGAAATAGGAGAACCTAATTGGTAATTTGTTTGTTTGTTCATTTACGTCGCACTAGAGCTGCACAATGGGCTATTGGCGACGGACTGGGAAACATCCCTGAGGATGATCCAAAGACATGCCATCACAATTTTGATCCTCTGCAGAGGGGATGGCACCCCCGCTTCGGTAGCCCGACGACCTGTACGCTAAGTCGAGCACTTTACGGTAGCACAGTTTAACGAGGACCAATACCGCACACCCTCGCTTCCTACGCAGACTGATCCAAGTGGTCACCCACCCGCACACTGACCGCAGCCAGTGATGCTTGACTTCGATGATCTGCTGGGAACCGTGCCTTAACGATTAGTTCACTGCGGGACAACCTAATTGGTAAAATATATTTTCTAATAGAAACGGTCCAATCAAGTTTTCAGTTAGTTTTCTCGGTGATACGATGGCTGCAGACAGCTAGAATGCTCAGTTGAAAATATAAATGCTGAATTCATGAGAATTTTGTTGAACAGAAATAGGCATATTAACGTTCCTTATCTTTTAATCAATCAATCAACTGACATCAAAACCAAAGCAAAATAAACAAGAGCAGACAAATAGCAACTGATGCGTTTTAATTTTTCGTCCATATTCCATTCGTAATTATTCCATCGTAAATTATTTTTAATAGGTATGTCTTAATTGGTAGAATATTTGCTTTAATCTATTATTATTATTCACCTAGAGACTTATTAGTTCTTTACTTAGTTGTACAAAGCGTTTTAGCTGGGTTTTTGAAAACTAATATTTACATTGCATCATTAAAAAGAATCCGATATTTGAAATACAAATGTGAAGGCGTGTCTTAACATAGTATATATGAAGGATAAATTTGAAATATATTCACCTTTATTTTTAGCACTTATTGTAATATTAAAAGTTACAAAAACTTTTACGAACTCTCAAACAACTTTGAATAGAAAATTCTGTGAATTCTGAAATAAACTATTGTACCCTAGGTGTTGCATTTGTATCCAATATCATAGAAATCAGCCGCTGCATCAAATCAAATCAAGCTAATGTAATTTTTAATAAACGGCAGGCACTGAGTTATTAAAATGAATGGGTATAAAAAAAAATATTTTAACAATACATTTATTAAAGTAATCTTAATGTACAATATTTTATTTAATAATAATTTTTATAGATAAATTAATGAATGGAATTTTTAAGACAGAGGTGCACAACCGCTAAAACTTCCAAAAGTTTTTTTTTTCTTTTTTTCGTTAAATAATAAAACAACTTTTTACAATTTTGAATTGCTCATTTGAGTCATCACATTTTGAAGCATTTCCCGATAGCGTTTTCAACTGTTATTGCTACAAAATTCAGCCTAGTTTTTAATAACCCACTATTTTTAAGGTACTTACATATTAATGCAACCAGGCCGAAATTCGCATAAATTGCCAAATTTGGCGACCCTACTTACAGCAACCCTACGTGTTATACATGGTTTTTCGTAAACAAATTATTTTGCTTACTGGTTAGATTAAATGCCGTGAAATACTTTAACTATGGGTATTTGGGATCTGCCTGCGAGTGAGAAAGATGTTGTTGAATTGTTACAGGGATACGGTTTTCAATCAGTGCTAAAAGCAATAGCCAAAAGATTTCCACCGAAAAAATAATTCTGCAACTTATTCAAATTCGAAACCAGAAGGGTTTAATTGCTATTTTATATTTTAAAACAAAATAATATAAAAAACTGTATTTGTTATGAGAAATAATGCACTATGTGATGTCGAAATAATATGTAATCTAAAAGGTTATTAAAATATATGCTTATAATTTTGTTTATAAAATACTTTGTTTTATAAAAAAAAATTGATTTCTATTTTTTCTACTTACGCCAAATTTGGCGATTTATGCGAATTTTGGCCTGGTTGTGTTAATACGTAAGTACCATTTTTAATATAAAATTATGATACGCGAATCTGAGCAATTACTTTTTGACACCTTTTATTTTTACCGATTTTATCATAGCTCCCAGTGACATTTCGATTGTTATTTTTGGCATTTATAACTACCAATTTCCATGTTGTTTTGAGAATCACTTGTGAGTTATAAATCGCACATTTAATTGATCAGTGCTTTGTTTTTGCTAATTTCATCATAAACCAAGCTATTTATCAATTATTTTTTTGGCAGCTTTTTTTAGGCATTATCTTGTAGTTTTTAAAATTCCATTTTCATTACAACATGCAAATTTTAAATCATGTATTTAAAAATAATTACTTATTTATGCATTTTATTCATGCTAATTTCATCATATAATTTTTTTTTGTTGCAATTATTGTAATGCTTTATCAAGTGGTTTTGTCGATTCTGTTACTTTATTACGACACATAAGATCATCTTTATAAACTACCTGGTTCTTTTTTTTTCTAGTAGAAAAGGTTATTTATCTTATAGCCAGTTATTGTGGCATGTGTAAAAATGTTAACAGACCTTTCCACTAAAGGTTGTAAAGACGACACTGTCATCTTTACTCATCTTGCTATCTAGTTACTGTCAATTAATCAAGGTTTCTAGTTCCAAGAAGGACAGTGAATACTATAGTGAAACAAACATCTTTACAGTACAAAAACAATTTTACTGATTCTATGCCAAATTTTGTGATTGCTTTAACAATTTTTCTTACAGTCCTTCCAATTACTATGGGTATCAAAAGTGAAATTGGTAAAAGATTTGAAATTGGGATCAATGATGACTAATGCCTGCCTTTCATCTTTGGCACTTATTTCTAATTAGAATAATCTATCAACTTTTAGTTTATTTCTGTTTTTATAGACAATTTCACTTCCTCAAAAAGCTAGAAAAACTGCATAATAATTAACTTATCCATATTTGTAAGCAATATTATAATTTTTTCTTTACATTTGCTAAATCTTGAATCTATTTTTCCTAGTCCTAGAATATACTATTCATATGAATTATTTTAATTTATATTTACAAATGTGTCAGTCAATGATCCTTTAGATCAGTGTTTCCCAAAGTGCGGTACTCGTACCCCCAGGGGTACGAGAACTGTTTAGCGGGGGTACGCGTTCTTATGCGAAATATCTTACAAGAAAGGAAAATTTCAAAATTTTTTATTTAAAAGCAAAGCTAGCCATGAAAATTTACGATTACGTATTTTTCTATTGGCTATTTTTTGCAGTTACCAGTTAATAATTAGTGGTGTCAGCAATCAGTTGTGATTTTTCACTTATGAGCAATTTTTTTATAGATAAAAATGCATAAATTTTTTAATTAGTGGTACGTAACGTTACGAAAAATTTAGAAAGGGTACACCGAAGTCCTAAGTTTGGGAAACACTGCTTTAGATCAGGAGTGTAATTTTTAAAATAATGACATGAATTCAACTTAGATGTCAAAAAAATTAATTATATTAAAAACTTCAATTTCCTGTTTATAAGTGTGTAGAGTGATCTCTGAGAACTGATGAAAGTCAAGAAAAATTAAAAAGCAGGGTCAGCATGATAAAAAAAAAACATTTTACTTAAAAAATGATTGATTTATATGATTCACTATTTTTTTAAATCATAGATTTATGAAGAAATTATTATTTTTACCATACTGCATTATCTAATATACATATACTTAAAGTTGTGATAGTAAATCACTGATATCAAATCTTATTGATAATAAATGTTTTATTCTTACAATGAGGAATGGGTTAAAGTAATTAAAAAACAAAATAAGGTTTTTTTTTTCTGTTCAAGAACTTAAATGTAGATAAGAATGTAATATTTAAATGAAAATATTTCATTATTCTTTTCATATCATTTTCATATTTTTATGTGCTCATTGTATGCAAAATAATTTGCTAGTTTACTATCAGACTCATTTAATTTGATGCATATTTATTTTAATACAAGTAATTTTAAATCTTATTAAATACGTAATTAATAGATACTTGCAATTAAAGAATGAATAAAGACTTGTTCTGCGAAGAATAATTTAATTTAAAAATGTTTTCTGATCTAAATTAATCTACTTTTAATTTGACCAATTGATTCTGTCTTAACAATTCATTAAGGTTTTGAGTTAGATAGAAAAAAGTAACTGACTTCACTTATTCAGTGATTACTTTGTCATAATTAAATATAATATTAACCTTTTTATTATTAGAAAAATTTTAGTTGCAATATTGCTGTCAAATAATATTAAGCATTATTTATACATTTTATTGGAGTTTTTTAAAAAACTGATTGACATAAAAAAAATCCAATGCTCAATATATATATTTTAAAATAAAACACGATTTTAATAAACTCTGATAAAATGNACTATTCATTAAGGTTTTGAGTTAGATAGAAAAAAGTAACTGACTTCACTTATTCAGTGATTAGTTTGTCATAATTAAATAATATTAACCTTTTTATTATTAGAAAAATTTTAGTTGCAATATTGTTGTCAAATAATATTAAGCATTATTTATACATTTTATTGGAGTTTTGTTCGTGAAACGAGAAAAGAATTTTTTTTTAAAAACTGATCGACATAAAAAAAATCCAATGCTCAATATATATATTTTAAAATAAAACACGATTTTAATAAACTCTGATAAAATGATTTTATGTTTTGCTCAGGGCCACTAAAAGTAAGCACTTCCCTGCTGCTGGTGGCCGACTTGACACTCATTGAAAATTTTAGTCCCATAAAAGAAACTCGCTCATCATTTCATAAAATTTAGTTTCATGGACCACTGCTGAGTTATGCAATGTGCTATTTGAGTCGATTTTGTTTATAAAATAAAATAGAATTGAATGGATAGTTTTAGAGGTATTGATGGACTAGGTTAAAATATATTTATTGGTCCATGCTTGAAGTTTAATAATTCATATGTATGGGGCAATTTTGTATTGGTCACTGCAACTTCCCAAATGTTTGAATCATTTGATTAGTTATTAAATATTCTCTGAAATTAGTATATTAAAACTTACTTTTAACTCTTGGGGACCTTCTCAATGCATTTAAAATTCAAAAAAAATATTTATATTGTGAGATGACTATGGCCTCCTGTGATGTTTTTTTTCACAGAACTTGGCAAATAATTTGTCATGGATACATACAAAAAAATCTCATTTTTCTGAATAGTTGAATTTAGTCAATGTTTAATTTTTGTCTTACACAGTCGATTCACAATAACTCTAATATTCAGGGGTGATTGTGAGCCCAATTAAAAAATCCTGAAAATTTCCTGAGTAATATCATTAATGACGCATTTCAAAAAATTAATGTCTTTATAATTTTAAATCATTGATATTTTCACAACGTGAAATTCTATATATATTATATGCAGCATAATTTAAATTTATAATTATGTATTTAGTTTACTTTTATCTCTAATCACATTTATTATTCTACCAGAAAAAATATTGACAAATGAAAGAGTTGCCAAGTATTAAATTCTAGTTCTAATATTCTAAATAAAATATACAAGAATTTTTATACAAAATGTGATAGATGATTTCTGTAAACTTCTGGACTTTGGATTTCCGGAGCACAATCATCTCTGAATATTCCTTTGATTTGATTTTTTTCCACCTATTTTAATTACATATTTTTTCTCCATTAACGTTAATTTCCTAAAACTCTTATTATTTTTTTAAAACTAGATATTTTGTACTTTAAAGTGAAAAAAGTGCCAATTCAATTTCTTTTTTTAAAGTCCTCTCACATCTCACTCAGCATGCCTTGAACAACATCTGTTGAGACTCTGAATAAAAAAGGGATAACTTGTGTCCTTTTGTGAGCATTGTTTGTATACACACACATATATATGGGTCATTCTCACAAAAACAGTCATTTTCATGTTCCCAGTATATTTTGTTTGTTTTACAACTTACGAAAAAAAAAATTCAGGGAAAGTTTCCTCAGAATGCAAGCTAACAAAAGAATAAAAATAAAATTATCACTTTTTATTTATTTTAGGTAATTTAAATATACCAATATGTCATTCCCTCACTTGTCCCCACTGCTGATTTAAAAAAAGAAAAAAATTGTTTCTGAAATAAAAAAATTTTATTTACAAATTCGCGTTTTTTATTTCAGAATATTGAAATATAGAATTCAGAAAATCAATTATAAATTTAATTTCTGATAAAAATTGTGACATTAGGTCACAGCCTAATTTATAAATATCCTGTTTTTTTTAATAATAATACTAATTCTTTTAATTTTGTAATACATTCTTTTATTTCATCATCTTTCTTTAGCCCCTTAAGCGGTAGCGCATTTTGGACATTCTCCCCCTAAAATTCCTTACCAGCTCCTTAAAAGAGCCCCTTTATTTCGAGAAGTTTCCACCCTTTTTTTTCTGAGAATTCCACTGGTCGTCGGCATCTTTCATCTCCGCGTGTTTGTTGTGTTTCTCAACCGTAACTTTTAACGCATAATCAATTTTTCGTCTCAACTCGTGATTTTTAGATAATTTAACTTTAACTTGCACAACATGCACTACAACTTCAACTTT
>NC_092206.1:31661007-31728388 GCF_043381705.1 Parasteatoda tepidariorum | reverse complement strand
AGTATAATTTATAGGATATATACTTTCTTTATAATGCCATTACATATTTCTATTAATATAAAAAGTTTCAGAGCTTTTTACTCACTTTACTTTTTTGGGATTTTATGAATTGAAAAATTAGTTTTCGTGAGAATGACCCATATAGATGTATGTATATAAGTATATTTATATACTATATAGCTAGATAGATAATGGTGCATAGTATAGGTGTATTACCTTGGTCAATTAATTAACATAATACATTTTTCTAAATTAACGAAAATACATTTTTCTAAACATAAATATACACAGACAGTTAATAATAAAAATATGCAGGCATGTTAATGGCACGAATCACCTGAACCGTTTGAAACCAGTTTTATGCTTATCATAATTCATGTAACTCGTTTAAAAAGATATCCTGGGACGATATGCCCTAATAATAATCTTTCTTTCATATCCTGGGGCAAATCAGAGGCAAAGTCAAAATGCTCTGTGGTTTATAAGTTGTGTAGGTTGCAAAAACTTTATTTTAATGTTTACTGACATAAGCTTCTTTCTCCCTTAATGTAGAACCTTCAGACCTGGATAATTTTCTATGTCTTCTAAAGCCAAATGGTGTTTAGCTGGAGCTACTGGTCTTGCTGTATTTATTATAGGATATGTTCACTTAAAGCAAGAATGGGAAATAGAGAAACTACATTCTGGGGTGATTAAAGATATGGAAAGACAAAAATTAAAAAAATTACAAAAAGAACTCAACTCGAAAGATAGAACTGAAATTTCTATAAATAAGAATTTGTAATTTATTGTGTTAGTACATTCTTGCAGTCATGTATATTAATTTTCTGAAATAAACTATTAGTTGAATATTTACTCTACTTATGAGTGCCTTGTTTATTATATTAGGTAAATGTGTTTCCTTTAGTATAATCAATTTCAATTTAATATTGTCTGGCTAATATTAATTATTTTAATAGAGAACCAATACTAAGCAACTCATAACAATTGGAAATCAATATTTAGGAAATTTAATGGAACAGTTCATTAAAAAAATAATTTGTATAATTTCTAGTCAGTATAATTCCTTCATACCAATATTTAAATAAAATGTACAATTGAGTTCATATTTTAAATCAAATATTTTTCAATGGGATTTCAATATTTTCAAAATGGAAACACAGTGAATATACATCATAGCATTTGTGTTCAATAGTAACTTTCTGAATGAACTAATAGTAATTAAAATAAAGATATTAGATTGAAAATCCAAATCTCCTGATTATTCAAACCAATTATTTTAAGAACTGCATTAGTATATACAGAAAATGGGATGTTCTTGACACACACAAATCAAAAATGTCAGGAGAAAAAGCTTAAAAATAAAGACAACCCAATATTTTTCCTCAGGAAAATCAGAAATTTCATGACAACTCTGATATTATTAAACCTTAAGTTCTATTATCGAAACATACAATAAAATAAAGAATTTGTTTATGTTTGTATAACCGTAAGCCATAAAAATAAGAAATTCAACATGAAGCTAAATTAGTACTATTATAAACAAATTATGAAGTCACATTTTTTATTATATGATTAAATTTTGTCAAAACTTTTAAAGATAGCATCAATGTTTCCAAGCTTTATCGAAAAGATGTAATCAAAAGATTGTTCTAACATACTTATTTTTTATTGTTGTCAGTTAATGATCGTGATTATTGTATCGTAGTCAGACTACATGATCACATTAGTATTTCTAAGGTTAACTGAAACCACAGGCACATGTTTATTTTATTTATGGTTATGCTTTTAAAATGTCTTAGAACAAAACCAGAAACAACAAAAAAATGTTTGTACTAAAAATCATAATTAATGGAGAAACGGTACGAATTTGTTGAGGATAAAAGTTAAAAAACCGTCAATATTATTACTGATGCCAATGACAATTTCGGTAATGGCTTCTTATTGAAATAAAATAATTAACTTTATACTAAAAAGCATAATTATTGGAGAAATGGTACTAATTCGCTTAAGAGCAAATAAAAAATCTACAAAACTTCTATTAATTTTGGTAATAAAGTACTAATTGAAATTTAAAAAAAAAAACTAAGCTAAGACACTAAAAAGTTTAATATGTACCACATAAACTCTTATATAAAGTATTTCATGAGCTGCATCAGTACTATACAAACCAACAGAATAGGTTTTTACAGCCCCTCATGAGTTGCCTAGAGCAACAACATTATACCAGGCACTAAATCTAGTTAATCTTTATTTTGATGAGATAAATAATTAAGTATGTGTTTTGCTTAATCTAATAACCTAAAGCCACCAAAAAGGGTAAAATATAATAAATTTTAAAAAAAAACATTGGAATTCGTTTAGCTTTATTTCTATCAATATTTGTCTTACAGTGAAGCTTAATCTTGAAGTTTTGTTTAGCACTGATTTATTGGTTCTTTTTTTACACCCCATACGTACTGGTATTAAATAAATGGAAAAAAAGTAGTTCACACTTTATTACTAAACCATTAATACTAAAACTTACTTTAACTATTTTAAATGCAACCCATGTCATTTTTGCACTTTGCACCTGTTCATCACTCCATTACTTTGAAGTATTTTTTAATTAATAATATAAAATCAATGTGATATATTGCATTAAATATGTTAAATTTTGTATTGATATAATGAATTAAAAATAAATTATATTTTATAAAACTTAATAGTACTAATATTATAAATTGTTTGCAGCTAGAGGTATTAAATAAACAAGACTTAAGTATAGCATTTTTATTACAGACAAGCAAGAGGAAAAATCACTTTTTAACATTTATTACTAAAGTAAAATTTGAAAGTTAAATGTTTTTGTATTTTTTTGTTATTATTTATTATTATGTTAGCATAATAATAAATATTATATGCTAACATAATAATATTATTATTTATTATTATGTTAAGGATTAAAAGTGGATATTTTTGAATTGTTATTGAAAACATTAATAGTTACGTGGAAGAGATTATTATTCGGCATATTACTTTTTTAAAAAAATTAAACAAAAATCTTTCAACCCTGTGCATAATCTCTTTACAAGATGGAATTTAAAAAGAATTTACCTAGTTTTAAAATACAATACAAAAGTATTTTCAAGCGAATCATTCGATAACCAAAAGTTGGAGCCTATCGTTGAATATTTTAAAGATGTAAATATTTATATTTCTAGAAGCTTATAGATCAGAAATAATAAAAATAAAACACATTTTCACTCGTACTAGGTGTAAAGTGATGTAGTTATTTTATTCAAATACAAAATTTAGGACAGTTACTGAAATTTTTTCTTACACAGCATATTAAGCTAATTCATTTTTAGAATGCATTTAATACTATAAAGCAATAACAAATTAATCTTAAATGTTTGACAAATTAAAAATACATTTAAAAGGACAAACCTTTTAACAAAAAAAATATTTTAATATCACAAAATAAATTGAGGTAATGTGGTCAACTATACAATAAAAATTTAGCTGAATTTATGTGTACAAAAATAGTTTTCTGCTAGAAAACAAATATATCTTTAAAACTTTTTCTAAAACATTGTTTTGTTCTTCTCAGCTAAAATGAAAAAGGTAAGAATTTTATGCTATGTTTATGTTACACAAATTTTAACTGGGTTATTGCTATTATCTGTAAACAACTTTACAGATGCCTAAAAAATTAATTAATATACATATTACCTACATTAATATGTTATACTCAATGCAGATTCTTCATTTGGATTAAAAGTGTCAATATACATGTTATTTCTTTTATGCATTCTGCGAACATGCGACCTAAGATTGTCCCGGCGAGCAGAGCGGTAGCTGCAATGTGGGCACAAGTGTGGTTTTTCTCCAGTATGCATTCTACGATGTTGGATAATTTTTTTTAATTGTACACTAGAAAAGTTACATAGATCACACAGAAAATGCTCATCATTTTTATGTTTGCGCATATGTCTCTGCATTTCCATTTCTGTAGAACGGTCCTTTCCACAAATTTTGCAACTTAATTTTAAAGTGAAAGTTTCATTCCCAGACAAATGTACTTTTTGATGCTTCCTCAAGGCTTTGTAAACAGTGCATGAATAAGGACAGTAAGGACACTTATACTCCTCAGCATTATGTCTATGACGCTGTGGTAATGCTTCAGGCTTATGTCGCTTTTTACCACAAGGATGAACTCCGTCGTGCATAACATGTGCTTCCATGTGTTTATCAAGCTTGTCCCTACGTTGAGACGAATATGTACAAGAAGGGCAAGTATAACGTTTATTAGAAGCACATTTCACTTTTGAACTTTTTTTGCTTTTCCCTTTTTGCGATTTACCATGACACTTTACATGCTTTTTTAAAGCAGCTCTGCTTCGACATATAACACCACATTCGCCGCAATCGTACACAACTGATGGTGATAATGATTCAACATTATAAATTTCTGACTCTGTATCAATGACCAGTTTGGAATCATCAAAGGTGCCATCATCCATCTGATCAGAACATATATCAATTGAGGAACCAATTGCAAATTGATCAGAGTCTAAATGAACATCCATATGATCATCTATGATGACCTCATTGCCTACTGTAGATCCTATTATTACCTCACCCCCCTCTATGATATCTTCTTGTTTGATAACTGTATTTGGGACAAGAATGATTTCTGCATGGGGATCTTCACTTGAGACCCCAACATTGTGTTGTTCAACAATCAAGTCACCTGGAACAGAATCATGTATGAAGTACTGGCTGACATGGCCTGGGTCTAGAACAACTTCCTCTATACCTTGACTTTTCATAGTAATGAAGCTTGAATGATCCAAATGGCTATCAGAGATAATAAGTGGATGATCACTCATCATTTTGGAAGAATTACCTAAAATGAAACAATGAAACTCAATGATCAAAAACTACCATGTGATACATTTTTTATGCATACGTTGGCATTTATTACAATGCTTTTATGTTTGGAGAGTTTATAAAATTTAAATCTATTTTCAAAAAGATTGACATTCATTATGTGCGAAATCATACTGGGTACAGAGAAAAAGATAATGCACTTGTAATTAAATCGTTTAAGAAATCTATCTCTAAATTGTTGGATGGTTTCAAAAATGATACTTTGTAGGACTCTAGAAAGGAAGATGAAGGCTGATTCCTTATAGAATGGAGCTTTTACAAAAACTAGGGATGCTAAGCAAGCCAACACTTGCAACTTTTCGCACTTCCTTTTAGTACCTTAGCACTACCCTTCAGATGGCTTGACGATTCAAGCTTCGGATTTAGACTAACATTTCAATGCTAAAAGCCATGTTTATCTTATAAACTTTACTACATCATTACTTAGAAAAAGGAATTATATAACTTAATAATAAAGATCATACAATAAATTTCCTTAAAATGCATACTTTTTTTTTTTAACTTTGAAAACAGTTTAACGCAATTAGCACTTTTTCATGACCAAGTTAATGTTAGAAACTACAGTGATTAAATATATATTTTGAAAAGAATAATGCAAGAAAAAAATAGTACAAAGTATTAAATTTAACACACACACAGTAACGAAAAATATCCTGTTTGCTTAAGTTCAATATATTTTTACTAGATATTTCTTTCTTTTTAATCCTTAAAACTATTTCCAGAAAGAAATAAGACTAAGCACCTGCATCCATGCTCTTTTTAAATTTAACTACAGTCAAGATGCAAACAAAACTTAAGATTATAAGCACGCCACTTTATTAAAACAGATTGTATAGCATTACATTCTACCAAAAGTATTATTAATAAAAAAAATATATATCTTTCAGGAGTGCACCTTACTTTCAGTAATAAAGAATGTTTTAAAAACTAGATCTGCATTAGCTCAACTAAAATTATTTTTTTACATTTCATAGAAAGAATTTCATGTTAAGAAAAAATAATAGGCTAATTATAAATTTAAAAAATAAAATCNAAGTGTCTGTAGTTATGATTTAATAATTAAATTGATTAATAATAATTATGATTTAATGATAGTGGAAGCAACTGCAAACTTTCTAAGGCAAATGCAACAAGGGGATGTGATGGCTATTTTTCCTTTCCTATATTTTCCCTTTTTCTATGTATTGACAGCAATGACAAATTAAATAACAAGAGTTGAAAATTTAAGAAATCCATTGTACAGCTTGGAGAAAAAATAAAGAAGGGTTGAGGAAAGAAAGGGTTTAGAGACTATTACATCAGGGGCAACAGGGTGGATTCTTTTGACTAAAAGGGCAACAGGGTGCTGCGCCCTGTTTACCCTGCCTAGAATGAGCACTGAAATCAATATACAAATTTACTACAAATTGAACTATTTTATAAAATGCTAATTCAAATCGAGTCATTTTGCAGTTGGGGAGGAGTAAATGAGCAATGAATGGGGATAGGATGAAAAATACAGAAGTTTTGTAAGAATAGGTTGAGGTTAATTTTTGATCATTCTGAGCTAAAGCAGTAATAAAAGGATAAACCTGAAGAAACATTAGGTGCTTTTTAAGATTTTGGCTCTCTTTAAATATATATGTTTCATTTTAAATAAAGCACTTTATTCAAGTCTTATTTTTTTAATAAAAGAATTTATACTGTCTTGCTTATATTTTTACGGTCGTGATGTAATCATTCAGAAAAAAATAATCACTATAAAAAATAAGTTATTTAAATAATTTAATTCTGCTTTATGGGTTTTTGTACTACTCACAAAGATTTATTTCATCTAAATTTTTTCGTATGCTTAACACATTAATTGCCAGCTGATTATACTATATTTATCATGGAAAAGTGGTACTCAATAACGATAAAATCAAAGTTAAATTTTGTTGCTTTAGCAATCAGTTTAGTTTCTAAATTTTACATAAGTTAAGTTTAAAAAGCAATAAGCTATTGTCATGCAAAAATATTTTTTCTACAAAAACAGTAGGATGATAATACGCATCTAGCTACCGCTTAATCTGCTTTATTGATATAAACCATAAGAAAGAGTTTCATTACGGGATACAGCATGGTTCGGCAGCAAACAGCAAATCTGTATTTTATGCTTACATAATATTCCTTGTTGCCTATTGTAATCGAACAAAAAATAAAAGATTTGTTCAAAAAAAAAAACTCATGTTGATATAATTATCCGGATCATGGGAAGTCTATTTTTCTTGTTGGTAGACAAATCGTTTGCCAATACTTTCGCCAAAATGCAATTGATTTTCTGAATTTACGATTTTATTGCATGAAGTCCTCATATTAGTCATTAAGCCCCCATCAATAGTCTCATACGAATATTGGCTAGTGATCAACTCTGAATAAGCCTCCATTCACCTCCCAAATCCAGAGTTAGATACTATAAACGCATACTGTGCATACATACACTCGCAAAACTGCCTAAATTTCGCTGATACTTTTTTAAAATTTTCAGGAGTGTTCACTTAATTTAAAAAATCAAGAACTGCAATTCAACCCATGATTTGAAAAATTACACACCTCAATTCAAATATGAGATAAAAAAGAACATTGTGATTCATATTCACATGGAATAATAATGATACTGCAATGCGGACTCAGACAATTTCAAAACCATAGCAAGGATTTTATGCGTTTTTAAAATCCAATGTCGTGATTCATTTAACGTTATATTATTATCAGGCATTGATTAACAATTAACACGTCAACAATTTATAATATAATGCAATGGTACGTTTAGTATTAACGTGGTTTGAAAATTATGCATTACGATTCATACTTTCAAGATTCAGAAACTTCCTCTCAAATCACCTTTTTTTTTCAAATAAAATGAGGGAGTGTAGACAATTTTTAGTTTACAATGATAACAAATTTTCTGTGAGCAGCGCTCTCGCATTCACGTATCTTATGCATATGTTCTTACCTTAGCTGTAAAAGATATGAAAAACGATGAGCAGGTGCTTGGCCATGATTGGGAGATATGATGTAAGATGTAACATTAGAAAAATATGTTCAAAACAAAAAGTGTGAGAAATTTTTTTTGCTCAATTGAATTTTAATTAATCATAACCTCCTTAAAAAATACTTGTAACGTGTCATAAAAACCAACCTCCTGATTTGAAAGAAAAAAAAATTCTGAGAAAGCATTGTGGACTTTTTTTTCAATAATAAAAATTATGCCCCATACATATACAGTACAGAACCCGTTATCCGGAAATCAGAAAACCGGAAAATCAAAAAACCGGACCGAAATTCGACGAATTTTCCAGCCATTTTAAAAAAAAAAAATTTTTTTCCTCATAAGATTTTTAGGATTTTCCTTTCTTTTTTGAAAGATGTTTACTTTACCATCATTTTGGAAATAATCATTAGTGTATATCTTCATAGTTTTTTCCTCTTTTTAAGATTATTTCCAAATATTTTTTTTTTTAGTTGGGTTTAACAATAAAAAAACTGCTTTTTGTTGCGATTCAGAAAACTGATGGTTCTGATCGTTCCGGATAATCGGTTCCCTAATATATATTTAAGATCAATGAACCAATATATTTTTAATATAAATCAGTGCCCTCAAGTCTTTCTTATATTATGTGCTCAAAACTTTTTACAATTAAGTTTTTAATCTGTTTGCTAATAATATCAAACTATAACACACACATGCATCTTTATCATAAATGTTTTGGTTTCTTCTTTAATTTAGGTGAAACTAATCCAACTGCTAGGTCCAAATGCAATATCAAAACAAGGCAAAATAAATAAAAAAAACACCATTGCTTTATTAAAGCACCAATTGTAAAACTTACATGCAAATTCCTCCGTTGATAGAATATTCCAAGCATCTATCCCTGATAATGAGGAGAATTGTTCTAAAACTGGATTTTCCACGTGATGGTACATATGTACCCCTGTACCATGAAGATCAAGCAATGAAAAAAATAAAAGAAGAACAAAAGATAGTCAAATTAATTTAACAACAAAACCATGCTTAATATAGTTCAATAAAAGAGGTAAAAAAATATATACATAAATGCTTTACCAAAATAAAAGCAATCAACATGCAAATTTTCACACAGGGTGTTCCAAGCACAAAAAATTAAAAAGTTATTTTTTTAATTTAAGGTCAAAATAAATGTATTTTTACAATGATTAATTGTCGAACTTTTTGAAATGAAAGTTCAAAAGCATTAATCAATATCTAGTTGTTTATGCAACCAAATAGTAGATTACATGACAAGGGAATTAAAGAAAATTGGTCTGCAGATGCCTTTCATTCAAAATCTGAATGAAACAGTGACTGATATTAACCTGATGCGTAGTAGCAATTATACACAGTTGTAAATTGAATTTAAAAAATATTATTTTAATTAGACTTTTAATAGTTGGAATACCCAGCATACAAAAGCATAAGCATAAAAAAATATAAATAAAGACAAACAGAACTTAACAGCAAACATGCATGCAACTGAATATTAAATTTCAAAAATCTTGAAAAACAAAATTATATGAACTTAAAAAATGTGAATTTTTTTTTAAACTATAATATATAAGAAATTACTTTAACTTTATTGACTCATACTCATTTATGTCCATAGATAACTTTTTTTTACATTCGAATTTAGTTAATAATAAATTTAACTAATTTGTGGCAGAATCTTCGCCAAAATATTGATTAATTAGTATCTGGCCAACTGAACCTTTCCATTCATTACTTGGCCATAAATCAATATACAGTAAATACGTAAATTCTCCTAAATTTCAAGTTTCTAATTGCAATATAGTTTTTATGCAGTAACACAAAAGCACACTTCAGCAATAAGTACATAGACTAGCCTAGTTGGGGCCTAGGGCAAAATCTTCTTTGCCCCCCCCCCTTCACTTTTTCAGTAATGAAGAACCTAACTTTATGAAGGTATTTAAATTTTTCTCCTCATTATAAATAACAAGAAAATTGACTAGAACCTAAGGGAGGCTATAAAGCCCCCTCCCCACCAATGGTCAGACGAAATATCATTGTCCTTTCGACTGATTTTCTGAAAATTCTATGTCCATCATGCGAAATGCAGTTTTCTGATTATTAACTTTCTCATCTAGCTGCGAAAAATTCATATCCTTGCTGACATTAGGGCTAAACTTGCGCAATTACAAGGGCTCAATTAAGCCAATCAGAAGCCTGTATTTTTGTAAGCATATCACACTCTGCGATATGTAAAAATATGGGCTTTTGATTGGCCAAATTTGTCCATCATAGTTGTGAAATTTAAGTTGAATTCCATCCTAGAAAGCCATGGATTTACAAAATATAGATTGTGTTCATACAATAGATTAATGAAGAGCTAGCTTAAAACTGACGGATTTTACACTGTACTGATATTAAAAAGTTTATTAAAGAAGGAAATGTAAAATAAACTCTCTATTTGGCGTGGGGGCACGAGGCAACCGCCCTGTATGCCCCTGCCTTAGTCATGCTCTGTGCATAGAGCGTGCCTTTGCATGGACAGATTTTATATTTAATTCATAGAAAATGGGTACCTTAGTTTAACAATCTCGTGCCCAAATTATTGCATAAAAGTGCAAGGAAAAATTAAAATAAATTTCCTTAAAATACGGTTTTCGGCCAAATCTTACTTTAACCCTTCCCCCATGTATTAAATTTCAAATCTATAACCCTATGTATACCTATTTACACCAACTAAATCCCCTAATAAAATTGCATGGTTGTTTAACTTAGAACAAAGTGAAGAAAAAATCTAATGGCTTGCCATAAGGTGGATTCTTTCAAGCTCATCTCATCTACAACGTTTGTCACTTTTTAAAGTACTGTCTGCCACCATAACTTTAATATATATATATATATCAGTGTTTTCATCATAGAAAAAAAATGGGTGAGAATTTCTCACCCTTTCTCAAAAACAGGGTGAGATTTCAAAAAGTTAAGTGAGATTTCTAAAAACTAAAAAAACACAAAATCTCTTGAAAAAAAATCATTTCTTTAATTATAATACATTTTAACGTCTTCTATTTTTTAAAGCATTGAATATTTTTGGTGCATCATCATAGAAGATTTTGCCTTTACAAGGTATTTGTCCATCTAACATAAGTGCATAAAAAATTTGAACGTCTTACATGAAGAAACCTTACCTACGGTAAACACGTGGTTGCAGAGAAATGTGTTCTGAAAGGGGTTCCGTGGTTGTGTTCTGTTGTCCGAAAAGTTTCTGAACAATACTGGTAAATAGGGAGGCTAGATAAAGGGGCAGATGTTGAAAATAATGTAAATCCAGGAGGAAAAGTGAAACGGATTTTATTCTAAATGTCGTAATTCGAAGCTTTTTCCAAAATGCGATAAATTGGCGAATTTTGAAATTGATTTATAGAATGCGCGAATTTCTCGCGGTAATAATTTTTCATTGCGAGAAAAGAAAAAAATATGCGAGATTCTCGCGTTCTCGCGCTGTAGTGAAAACACTGTGTATATATATATATATATCAGGGTTGGCAAGTTTTTGACACATGGCGGTTTTTACCGGTTTATACAATGGTTTTTACCGTCATGTCAAAAACCCATAGTTTTGAGAAAACTGTATTTTAATTTGAGTTTAACTGATTATGATTTAAAATTAATTCATTTTTGGGCAATAAAATTAGAAAAAAAGTTGCTAAAAGATATTTAGGAACAGATTTTTGCATTTTCCCAACATGATTATATCAAATCATACTATTTGAAGTAAAATATTAGGATACTAAACAAAATTTTCAACATTTCCAAGCATCATTTTGTTTGGCATATTACATTACTGAAGAATGTCAAGTCATNCTACGTCAAAAAAGTGTTAGAAGTAAAATAAAATAAACAAGAATAAAATTAAATTAAAAAGAAAAACATTTCATAAGGATCTGATATTCTCGATCCGAATTGCAGCACTCGGGTTTCGGTTTTAAGTGTGCGCGCATGCGCAAGTCATAACGTGGGTACGACATGATGTCCGCGTGAATGATTACGTAGCAAACATCCCATTCTTCGTGAAATGCATGGGATCCACCAGATATCACTGAAGAAAAAAAAAGCACTTTCTAAAAACACCAGCTGAAAAAAGCACCTTTAAAAGCTTTTAAAAACGAAATCCCCAAAAAAGCACCTTTAAGCACTTTTTACAAGCGCTACGCACCCTGTGTAAATAGCTAAACTCAGTGACGTGACAGCCCATAAAGGGACAAGGCCTACTGTGCCCATGTCAGTTTTCTTGACCTTGGGCTCTAGGGTGCAGGAGCAGATGTTCCGGTTAGGAACATTTTCAATCATCAAAAAAATATTTGGTCAACAACTTTTTAGAAAGTCATCAAGATTAGTAATTTAAAAATCTTAGAATAATTAGAGAAAACTATTTAAAAATGTATGGGAATTAAAAGAGCAGTAGCAATTTTTCCTTTATTATCACATCTGAAAAACAATCCAACATAAATTTGGGTTTTATTATTATATTTTTAATAAAAAAGAAATAAAATACATTGGATTTTTTATGGCAGGTGAGTAAGTAAACACTAGATAGCATTGTATGCTATTGCCTGGATGTTGCTAAAACTTGGCAAATATTTTAAGCAGAAATCTCTCCCGTATCAATTAATAAGATACGTTTATACACAGAAAATAGTAATAGTGCTTTATTTACGTTGCATTGGAACTACACAATTAGCTATTGACGCCAGTCAGGGAACTATCCGAAGAGATACAATTTTAATTTTCTGCAGAAGAGATGGCTTTTCCACTTTGGTAACCTAATCTACGCACAAGGTTAATAATTTAACGGTAGAACAGTTAAACAAGGACAGATACTGCACGCCCAAGCTCCTTTGCAGGCTAATAAAAATGGTCAACCATCTGCAAACTGATGCTTCACTTCGGAGATGGAACCATATTTTAAGGACCATTGCGGGACTATTTTAACATTGTGGGAAACTTGTCTTAAGGATCAGTCGACTGTGAGATTATACATAATGAATATTGCACCTGGTCTTGTAACAGAATCTGCCAGGAGTTGACAACAAACAATACTTTTTTGTGAATTATCTTTTTTTAATTTCTTGTGAGCCCCTTTTCATGTGTCTTCAAAACTTGGCAAACATTTAGTGCAAATAGTTTACCGGGGATATTTCCGTATCGCGATCTGCTGATCTAACTACTATCACCAAGATGCCAAATAGAGATCTAACCTTGCAGCTTTTTTAAAATAGCATGTAGATGTTTTCCCAGGGGTGACTGTGAGTTATACCTTTCGAGAATGTCACATGTTTTTTTCGTAGTTTCTCCCGGGCCACTGCCCAGAAGTTGCCAAGACTTGGTGATTATTCTGTCGCAGATCAGGATTTGGAAATCTCCCCATTATTTTGAGGAAGCATAATTTGTTCATGGGAGAAAATGGTTTGGGTTTTTTTTTTATATATATATGAAGAAAATTACTGTTTATTACTTATGTGTAGGGAGGCTTATTACTGATGTTATAATCATGTTTAATAGTAATTTTATATTGTTTGATAAAATCTTACATTTTAAATTAGAATTTGAATTGGTTACAGCATTAATTGGCTTTTCTTGTTCAATGATATTTATCTGCAGGGCATATGTATTAATCAGTTTGGATTGAAAAAATTACATAAACGATTAAAAATCGTATAACACATTAAAAGTAATTATTTAATGTGTTTTGAATAAACAATGATTATATATATATATATTGGTTNTTCATTTTTTTTTTTTTTTTTTTTTTGCTGCAAGCTTTTTAAAATTTTAACAATTGTGCACTACTAATAAACTCTTGAACTTTCAAATAATTAATCAGAAAAATTATGTATTTTTTGTGAATAAATTATTGCAAAAATTTATTCAAAACTAACTGGAGCTGGTTCTGCAACAAAACCATGAATATAGTTTTTTATTTCGATTATTGATTCCTGTTTAAAATATCCGAGTCTTATTTATCAATAATGTATGTTAAGAAAAATGTAAACCAGTCTCATGCTTCAATTTTATTAAAATAAATTTCATCCTAAACTCAGAGATCTACAAATTAGGCGCCATTGAACTATATTAGAAATTAAAAATAAGTGATCCTATTCCAAATTAACAATGGCGGCTATTCCAAACAAAGAAATATTTTTCCCTATTTTAATAATCGAATTTGACTTTGCGAGCTTTTCAATGCTGTGGTTCGCTGTTTAACTGGAATCAGTGTAGATTTAGCAATAAAGTATACATTTTTAAAAGTATAATTAAAAAATTTACAATTTACACGTAGCTGTTAGCGTGCTACTTATTTAACACTAGTTAGGCCTACGTTTAGTTACTATTGAGTCTTTTACTTACCTTTGAATAGCAACGGTTATATTCAATAATACTTCATTAATTAATTATGGCGATCAAATAAACTATAAAACAATACGAATAAATACATAACATTAGCTAGAGATACACAACTTAATGGAACAATCTAGAGTCAGCCATTGAATTATGACGTCACGTACATTAACGCGGGAAATTTGATAGTTTGTTCCTTAAAGTGTGTAGAAATCATATATCTTTTAAAATAAAATGAGTTAAATAATATAAACACGATAAGATAAATTGCTAAAAATCTGTGTATATAAATTAAATGATTAAATTAATTAAATAGAATTTATTTATCGAGCTTTCTACAACTTCTACACCTGACTTCACTTTACTTCAAATTTTTAAACTGATAGGTTAAATTGAAAAAATGGTGGCTGTGAATCTAGTTTTATGAACTCTTCAGATACCACTTAAAGGGCTATTTTCACTGAATAAAACTTGTTGCAAGCTGGTCAGAGTCTGGTTGGCGAATTTTTTTACGATTGAATAGTTTCAACGAATCTAGTTCACATTAGCATGCGCAAAAATTCCAGGCAATGAGAATTGTCCTTCTATGTACAAGAGGAATAAAATAAAATAAAAAGAGTCTGAAAGAAGTTTTCTGTAGTTGCAAGCCTGAAAAAAATCTAAAAATAACCCCGTGATGAAATGAGGCAATCATCACAAACCTGAATTTCCGAAAACGGGCCTGAATTTCTAAAATAAGATGATAGTATGGTAGACTGAAATGCATTATCGGTCTCCACACTAGGCTCCCAAATAAATTAACTAACGATTTACTTGACGAAATAAAATAAAAATACAGTTTTCAGTTCTAAAATTATTTAAGTAGGCTAACAACGTCTTCAGCGTTCATTTGCTGAATCATTATTTCGCTCCCTTTTTTATCATTTTACTTTCCAAATGAGATATGATATTTTTTTATAAACGAGAAAGAAACAGCCCTTTTTCGATTTGAAGGGGAGATCTCCGTATTGTGATCTGTGGCAGAATAATCGCCACGTCTTGGCAACTTCCGGGGCAGCACCCCGCGAGAAACTAAGGGAAAAAATCCCAGAAAGGGACTAACTCGAAAGGTATAACTCGTACCCACTCCAGGGGAAACATCTTCATGTTTTTTTGTTTGTTTGTTTTTTTTAATTTGTAAGTTTAAAATCTATTTGGCATCTGGCTATTGCATTTGGCACGACAGATCACGATACGGAAATATCCCAGTTTTTATTTCCATTCTTTGCATTTACACACATAATTATAATTTCATTTTGAATTCTTTAACGCATGCACATTATCTTTATTTGAAGAATAGGTAAGATGAACGATCTGAAAAGAACTGAAACAGCTGTCGGTAGTGAACTTGGCCACAATCATTAATGTAATTTAAATAAGAAAACATTAGTTTTAGAGTTATTCTATGTCAAGGTTAAAATTTTATAGGAGCACGTGATTTAGTTTTGGGAAAAACTATTAGCAAGAGGTTTTTTTTCCTGTTGTTACAATGTTTAACGATGAACAATGCGTCACTTACTTGGTTTAAATTTCCACTTTATCTGGAGTAATTAAATTGACTAAGGAATAAATCAGAATTCACTTTAATATTTTGATTTCGCTCGATCTTTCCTTCTTTTTTTATGGCATGGCAGGTTGCAGGGGAAAAGAGCAAGCATTCAGAAAAATACTAAACAAGCCCAGTTCCTTGTTCACTAAAATCTTAATGAGAACAAAGAAAAAACACTAAAATTCAAGTTTAATTTTGTCATCAAAATAAAAAAGTAACTGTATAAAAATAATTTTACGACAACTATTTATCATATTTTAATAGAGTTCGGTATCTTTAGTACTGTTCGGTGCCTCATACTAAAATAAAAAGCAGTTTGTAGCAGCGGCAATTTAGATATATTCAGAAACGAAGAACTTTAGTACGAGAAAATGTGCGAACTTAGGGAAAAAAATTGATGCTCTCAATTTTTTACAAAACTTAATAAACGGTCACAATAATCTCTGAGCGCACAAAATTTTATAATTTTTGTTCACGTTATTGCAGATAGTTACTTGAAAAGACCTAGCTCGAAGAAATTTAGTCGATTAATTGAGTAGCAGTAGTAGTAGTAGAAGTAGTTCATTTACGTCGCACTAGAGCTGCACAATGGGCTATTGGCGACGGTCTGGAAACATCCCTGAGGATGATCCGTAGACGTGCCATCACAATTTCGATCCTCTGCAGAGGGGATGGTACCCCCGCTTCGGTAGACCGACGACCTGCACGCGATCGATTAATTGAGGGAATCGGTATTGCGGATGGAGCAGCCGTGAAAATTAAAGTAGTTGAATATTTTCTTTATAGTTGAAAATGAACATTTTCTATTTCACACCTAAACTTTGTAATGCATTTTTGTGAGTTTTTTTTTATTTTTTAATGACAAATTAGTTTTACTCCTCTGAATTTTGGGTCTGAAAAACACTTGGGAGCTTGGAGCTATTCTGGAGTAGTTTATTCCTGAGCTATTGATTATTGATGCAGAAAATATCAGAACGCGTCTAAACGCGGTCTAAACTCGGTAGTTTAAACCTCAGTTCCGCGGTTTACGTAAACCCGTTACTATACGTTAACTTACTATAAGGATCACGTTTCGAAAAGGAAGTGTGTTTTTGATTCCAAAGTTTCGAAATTCTAATACTTAGAGCTTGCCTTAACTATGAAAGATGGACAATCCTACTTTATCATACATATCTTTCTTCATGCAACGATTAAAAGGCTTAATTGTTGACCTGTTTGAAAGACTTTAACGAAGAAAAAGACACCAGTGTTTCATGATTCATAACTATAAATTATTAAAATGCCAGATATAATATTCTTCAATTATTTTGATCCGAATCAATACAATATGATGAAAAATATGAAAATTGAATAATTTTTTTGAGAGTAATGTAAATTAAAAACATATTTTTAAAACTAATTATTTTTATTTAATTGGCTCTTCCTGCCTCATACATCATTTAGAAAAATTAAAATATCACTGAAAATTGAAAATAGTAATCGTTGAGTAGCTCCAGCTTTTGCAATGTTAATTATGCAAAACATTGTTAAATCATTATGCAATCATAAATTTCTTCAGGGCCGAAATAGCCTGGATGGTAGGGCACTGGGCCTATGTCTAAGTGGTCGTGGGTTTGATCCCTGCCTGCCGAAGACTCCCCGTGTGGTAAATGGTGACTGAGGTGCGTAAATCTGTCGAATCTCAAAGTCCTCCATGTTCCCATAACAAATCAGTACCTCCGGGGGTATTGAATTGGAGTTTGATTGTTCTCTGATTCAGGCCAAAATTACGATCTGTGGATGAATGAATGGATGTATGAATGGATCCACCCTATAAACGGGTGTGACATATGGGTGTGGCAGAAGTCGAATTCTTGGCCATAGATGGCGCCACTGGAAAATAATAACAATCACACCCCCTCTGCCTTAATGACATACGTCAACAGCAACAACAACAAATTTCTTCAAACGAAGAACTGTTTCAATTTTCCAGGACTGCAGATAGATTGACCCTATAGGGCACATAAAACTCTATAAAGTTTTATTTGTCTTAAAAGCAGAGCCTGACAAAGACAAGGGCATACGGGGCAGTTGCCCCGGGCCCCACATCAGAAGCGGCCCCCAAATCAAATTAAAAATTTATTTTAGGTTTCCTTCTTTGATGAACTTTTTTTTTAAGCAAAATATCAGTACAGTGTAAAATCCGTCTGTTTTATGTTAGCTTCTTCACTAATCTATTGTATGAACACAATAAATCTATATTTCGTAAATCCACGGCTTTCTAGTGCAGAATTCAGCAGAAATTTTGCAATTACGATGGACAAATTTGGTCAATCAAAAGCCTGTATTTTTACATATCGCAAAATGTGATATTTTACAAAAATACAGGCTTCTGATTGGCTTAAGTGAGCCATCGTCATTGTGAAAATTTAGCTGAATTGCGCCCTAGTGTCAGCAAGGATATGAATTTTTCGCAGCTAGATGACAAAGTTAAGAATCAAAAAACTGCATTCGGCATGATGGACATAGAATTGTCAGAAAATGAATAAAGTGGACAGAACGATACCATTAAAAGGGGGGGGGGGGGAATTTATAGTTATTTTAGGTTCGAGTCAATTTACTAGTTTCATATGAGGTGAAATATATATGTATAATGAGGTGAAAAATTTAAATATCTCCATATATTTCATAGGGGGGCCCCCAAAGAAGTTTTTGCGCCGTGCCCCAATTAGGCTAAGTCGGGCCCTGCCTATAAGGTAACATTGGAATTTTTTTTGGTCAGGTCATTCTGTTTAGAATTATCCTCTGAGTTGTCATCATAAAATAGCTTTCTTCTTATTATAATCATTATTACTTTTTATTTCGTTTTTCAATGCAACATTTAATATTTCCAATTCAAATTTTAATTTAGTATAAAAGCTCTCTTTTTAAAAAAGGAATTATTTTCTTTTAATTGATTATAAAATTACTATTAATTTTTTATTATTAATTATTGAAACTAATAATTTTTTTAACATCCATTTTGCAATCTATTTTCAATAGTTTTTATTTACATTTTATAATTTTGTTTATTTATTTTCCCTTTAATATAACGTTACATCTTATCGAATATTAAGAATACTTTAAACAAATTTATTTCCTTAGTGGTAAGTAAATATTTGTAGTAAATCAAACTATTAATTTATATTTATGTTTTTATAAAATATGAGACAATAAATTGATTTACTTAGTAAATTAGATCTGACTTTTAGTTCCCGATTTTTGTTCATAATTCATATGTACGAAGTTAGAATTAAAGTTTTTAAATTGTTAATCGGAAATTTAAACGACTTTTTTATATTTCAGAAAAAGAAATTTTATATCACATTTAATCGAATAATAAAGAGCAAGAGCTAAACAATATTAATAAATAATTCAGAATAAATCATCATTCAAACTACTGTAGTAGAAATAAGTAACTTAAAATTAAACTATTTTCTGAAAATTATAAATAATTTTCTTTTTAATCATTTTTTTTTCTTGAGGTGATTGCATTGATCATTCTGTTTGGATCACTAATATATTTATTTGTAATGTTAATCGTTTACTTTAGACTATCATATAACATCACTGAAGAGTTGTGAGGCTTTCTTTTCTCGGTGTTGGTTATGCCGTTTGCAATTGAAATGAAACAAAATTGAACTGTGTTATAATAATGCATTTTGCAGTATGCAATTTTTGAAAAAGGATTTCACACTTTATTTAAAACAATTTCTTACTTTGAAATTTTCTTAATGCCACTGTTCACTGGTCGATATTTAGCATATTTAAAAATTTATATTTAAAAATAATAATAATGATAAATAAATGAATAAAAAGAATTAAGTGCTAAATTTCCACACCTTATCTTAAATTATATTTTTTTTAAACTTTCCAATTGTCAATGTTTTCTGTTTATCTTTTTGGCATTACAATTCGATTCATCAACACTAGTCAGTCTGGGGACCGAAAGCAGTTTTACTAATTTTCGTTCCGATATCCGAGGGGAAATTTTATTCTACCAAAATTAAACACAATCTTGGCTGGGAAACATAAAGCTCTCCAAAATCTGACAGTCCATTAGTTGATAGTTGATTAGTTTTCTACATGAATTGGGTATTTAAGACTTTTTCGGCATTTCATGAATTCCGTAATTCACTTTGTCCCGCAGTGGACTGATTGTTAAGACACGGTTCCCAGCAGATCACCGAAGTCAAGCATCACTGGCTACGGTCAGTGTGCGGATGGGTGACCACTTGGAGCAGTCTGCGTAGGGACCGAGGGTGTGCGGTATTGGTCCTCGTTAAACTGTGCTACCGTAAAGTGCTCGACTTCGCGCGCAAGTCGTCGGGCTAGTCGCCGAAGCGGGGGTGCCATCCCCTCCGAAGAGGATCAAAATCGTGATGGCATGTCTTCGAATCATCCTCCGGGATGTCTCCCAGACCGTCGCCAATAGCCCATTGCGCAGCTCTAGTGCGACGTAAATTAACAACAACGACAACAACCGTAATTCACTTTCTAGCCTAAGAATATCCGATCAGAAACATACTGTGACATCACTTGGAAATGATGACCAATCAGAACAAAAGCAGCTGTCTGTTAACTACGATAGCGTTCCCGTTAGTTCTCGTTTCTTTTGCGCTAAAACGCCATGCAATTTTTATATAAGTACTTCAAAATTCTCATACAATTATGTGTTTTAATATGAGAGGACATGATACTTCCTCTGCAATAATTTTTAATCATTTTTTAGAATTTTGGTAAAAAGTACTTGAAATTTGAATTCTGTAGAAAATATGTATCGTACCACTGCGTAGATCAACTTTTTAGGAATTGATATCCTACTGAAAATAATCTGATTTTCTTTAACAAAATATACTTTTTAATTTTCTCCTTATTTATTAAAACGATTCTTATTTTCCTTTTATTACAGATATCACTTGAATTTGTTTTTAGTAAGGAAAATATCCCTTTGTCTTACAAGAGAATGTTTCGAAACTTTTATTGAAAAAAAATGTTTTCATGTGTTATTTAAAGTTGCTTTTGTACAAAGTTCAGGAAAAGCAAATTGAAGAGTGACCCAAAACATCTTGGACAAGTATTGTATAACATATTTTTATTAAGCAAGAGAAAATAACTTCAGACGATTATAGATCAATATTTTTTAAAACGTAATTATGCTTTGAAAATTAATAATTTATTTGCATTTAAATATAGATGAATTTCTCAGTTATTTGTTTAAACAGTTCCGGTTACAAAATTCATTCATCATATTTTTTTAAATCAATATCTGAAGTCAAATATTTAAATTTGAATTATAATTTACAGAGGTATTCAATATTAAATTCAAAATTATTCTATTTCTGTTTGCAGATTCTTTAAAGTAAAGCAGCTTTCGGGGGTTGGCGAGCGTTAGCGAGCAAGGGGCGCAGCCCACTAGTTGTTTTAAAATGACCATTAGCACTTTTTTTTCTATTTGTCAAAAAGAAATTAAGAGTATTGAAAGAATTTTGAATCGTTAGTTTTCAGCCCTTTTTAAATAATTTTATTACAAAAGGATAAAGTTAAAGTGCTTTGAAGATTACTTTATTATTTTCTTTCACCTTTATTTTATCTAAAATCATTGATATTTGATAAATAAGCCATTAAAACAACCATCTTTCGAAACAATACCACTGCACCTTTATTTGTGAGACAAAAAATAATATTTCTTAAACAATAATGAATCAATTGCATTAATACTTAATTTTTTTAATAATCTTTTTGCATCTAATATTTAATCTACTTCAAAAAATAACTGTAAAAAAATATTATTATTTTATCAACAATACCACAATGCTTTCATTTTCTTTGATTTGGTTCATTCAGAAATATTCATTTTTAAGTTGTATCACAGCTAATATTAAAAAAATTATAATAGGGTGAACAATTAACTCTTATTTTTAACCTAATTATATATTTTTGCATTTTATAATAGAATACGTATTCTTAGTAATGTCAGAATATATTACAATGAGACTGCCAGCACAATTCGAATTTCGAAACGAAAATCAAATATTTAGAAACAAAGCGGTACAATTAAATTTTATCAATCTATAGCAGTTGTCTCATAAAAGAGCCTTTTTATTATTTAATTGAAGATTTAAAATGAAATTGAGAAAATTATTGCCAATGCAACGATTTGTTTACCCATTGCTGTTAGTGACTGCGAGGAAACGATATGAGGCGATTGGTTAGCTTGGCTAACTTTAGAGTACTAAAGCGTCCAGGAAGAGTGCGAAAGAAAATCTATTGTTATTAAATTATGACCAAATAATTTTTGGAGAATTTTATAAAATTAAAAATGCTGAAACATTCTGAATAATTTTGTCAAAATAAAAAAAAATTACCCCCAAAGCATCGGAATGAACTAGAACTATAAATGAGTTTGTCTTACGAACTATAGGATTTCATAATTCAAATTAACTGTACAGAGCTTCTTGGTATTTTATATGGCTCATGGCACTTACTCTTGAAACAAAACTAAAATAACACAATAATGAATTTTGTTGCATACATTTTTAAATAAGATACAACTACTAAATTTTCAGAACTTATTTTAATTAATTTTCTGTTGAAATTTTTGCTATGTCACTGTTCACTGGAAAGCATTTTCCTGTTTGCCGGTACCATATTTAAAAAATAAATAAATACAATAGCAATTATTATGGTCTGTCTATGAAAAGATTCTCCTTGCCATTCGTTTGGAACTGTGGTCGAGACTATGGTTACGAGGTTCAACTATTAACGACAGAAAGAGAATCAAGGGAGAGAGGAGATCTCCTTTTGACGTTGGGAGTTCTTACTACTTACTATAGACAAACTGTAGGTTCTCACACTTTTTTTCTAACAATGCTTTGTTGAAATTTCGATATTTTTGTTTTTGTCTCTGTTCACTGTGTAAGAGTTCGTGATTTAAATTTTATGTTCAGAACTGTTTTGTATTTTAGACGGCTTATGCCATCTATGGAGAGAAACACAATCGCAATAGTATAATGGTGCATTTTGTTACATGCATTTTCTTTTTCAAAAAATACAATTACTAAATTTTCGCAGATTAATTTAAACTATCTTCTGCTGAAACTAATGTCACTGTTCACTGCTTATTGTGTTGACTTCACTCCTAGAATCATCAACTGGTGTATTATTGCATGATTTGAATTTGCTGTATAGAGCTGCTTTGTACTTTGGGTGGCTTATACCATAAACAATTGGATTGTAACAAGCACTTGCTTTCCCAAAAACTGCTCCCCATACTGTTGTCAGGGGAGTAACATACGTTCTATCAGTAAATACTCCTCCTATAGCAAGCATTAGATAGGGTGTCCAAGCTATGAACCATAAGACTACAGTAGTAAGTGCCACCTATAAAAGCAAAAAAATATAATAAATTATCGAATAATTTAAACAAAACACATGAATATTTGTTTATACTTCTTAAAACATCTTACTCGGAGAGTTTATGCACTAAGCGTTTCGGAAATTACGAGCCACCCTTTCACCAGACATACAATGAAGAGAAAAAATGGACGATACGAAGGTTTTTAAATCGACTAATCAATTTTACTTTCGGTACCACAAAATCTCATGCTCCAGATCTTTTAAAGTTTAGCTAAGTTTCTCAACATAAGTTAGAATATTAATTAACGTGAAGTTAATTAAATACAAAGCCCTATCACACATCGAATTAGTTGAAACACAATTCTTTCTCGTCTACCTCTTTAACTTAGATTTATTATTTGTTTATGTATTTCATTGTAACTCTGGTATATTTTTTGTTTCCCTGGCAACTTCGATGTATAATTAGTTTGTTCATGCTCTACATGGTTTCATGCCTATCTTTGTGTTAATTAAAACATATATATAGAAAGAATTGAAATCTTTGTGAAAAAATCTTCGTGTAAGAATATAGAATGTGTAACTTAAAAGAATTGATGCTTGATGAGCTTGGTTTTCTTGAACTAGAATGGAAATAACAGATGTTAATGTAAACAAATGCCTCATTTCAACAACCAACCAGGATCGAGATATCCGCTTGCAGACATCCCATTCTCAAATTTTATCTATCGATTGACTTAGAAGGGTATTGCTTACGTGAATTTATTAATTTGTGCTTTTGCACTGTTTTCTTTCTCTTACTTCTTTTACCCTATTTTTTTTTCATTCCTCATTTTTTCTCATTTTTCGGAATTTTTCCCAAACATTCATTCCCCAATAGCTCATTTTATTTCATTGTATCCCTAATAATTGCCTGATGATAGGAAGCTCGTTCTTCCAGAAACACTTACCTTTATTTTTCTATGCATAAAGCATTTTAAGAAGTCTTAATAAATATTCATGCTACAAATTATTCATTTCAACTCGTAAATAACAGTTGTAAAATTGAAACNGTTGTATTTTAAAGCCATTTGGCATCATTGTGTTTTGAGATTCTTGCAAACAACGTATTTGAGAACTTATTACTTATGTTTACAATGCTAACAATACTTGTGTTTAGAATACTAAAGGTGTTAACACTAACGTAAGATGGTGTACAGCTTGCAACACGAACAGACAGTAATAAACAAATGGAAAGAGGCCAAATCAAGACTGCCAAAAAAGCGAGTTATTCAAAATCTAGCAACCATGTCACCTTTTTTAATAATAATTAACAAAATAACTAAAACACATTTTCACTCCAAACTCCCCAGAATTACATAATAACATTGATATCTTATGAAAGACGGCAGATTTGAGCTCAGAAATTATCTAATTTATTTCTTTTATTGAAAACAAAATTATCCGTTTGAAAACATCGCCTATCAGAATAACATGTAGTAAGCAGCTGCAAACTTTTTAACCGGAACTAGAGTTGGTCCCGAGCTCGAGATTGTTATTGTTTACATTTCTACTGAAAACACCATCCATAGAATGTGTAACTTAAAAGAATTGATACTTGATGAGCTTGGCTTTCTCGAACTAGAATGGAAATAACAGATGCTATCGTAAACAAATACCTCATTTCAACAACCAACCAGGATCGAGCTATCCACACTAAGTCATTTGCAGATATCCTATTCTCAAATTTTATCTATTGATTGACTTGGAAGGGTATTGCTTACGTGAATTTATTAATTTGTGCTTTTGCACTGTTTTCTTTCTCTTACTTCTTTTACCCTATTTTTTTTTCATTCCTCATTTTTTCTCATTTTTCGGAATTTTTCCCAAACATTCATTCCCCAATAGCTCATTTTATTTCATTGTATCCCTAATAATTGCCTGATGATAGGAAGCTCGTTCTTCCAGAAACACTTACCTTTATTTTTCTATGCATAAAGCATTTTAAGAAGTCTTAATAAATATTCATGCTACAAATTATTCATTTCAACTCGTAAATAACAGTTGTAAAATTGAAACATTACTGACCATTGCAAGCTTGTACTCAGCGTTTGTTTTAGAAGAATCAGAATTGGCTCTTAGTGAAGTTACATTCATCTTCTTAGCTTGATCCTTCAGTTGTTTTTCATGGTTGGCAACTTGAAAGACTATGAAAGTGTAGCAGTATATCAGAGTAAATAGCGGGATCATGTATACAGCTGTGGCATAAATAATCAGATAGGAGAGACTATTGAAATCTGTACTGATGTAGTCAATGGTGCAACTCGTCATTGAACCTTCTGGAACGTATCTAGAAATTTTTTTTATAAACATTAAAACTTTTGATACAATAAGATCATAAAATCACTTAACTTAACGATAGATTCAGATTTATTTTTATGTATTTTAAAAAACATTATGATCTAGCAATGAGTGCTAATCCGAGAGAAATAGGAGTTTTGCCGTCATTTTTTGACCTTCATGACGATAACATCAAGCAAATCGCAGAAGCAGTAGTCAAAACTCATGGAAACATTTGATTCGGCTATATCATAGACACGAAGGAAAAAAATGTAACAGTTTGTGGGGAGAGAGTTTTTGCTTGTTGTCAGTGCATTTTAAATGGCCGGGAAATCACATAGTAGGATATAGTTTTCCCACATTGATTTCCATATTATTTTGGATGTCATCAGCGTAAAATTAAAAGTCATATTTTTAATAATACTTGTACTTCTATTATTACGCTTTCGATTTTGATTGTTTTCTAAATTAAGAGTTTAAAAGTAAGAATAAATTTATTATTATTATAACGTAATTCTATGGTGCATTTTAAGATAAAGTAATTTAGATCGGTGATTAATCTTATTTACTGTTTTACTATTATTATTTTTTGTGCAAATTACATTAATATACTATTATAACTTACTGTTAAAGAGATTCGTTATATGACTTATAACTTAATGATCAGATTCATGCACATAATCATGCATGAAAAAATTTATATCCACCCATTTGGTTAACGAAAATATTAAATTACGCATGAGAGCTTACCAAATTTGTTATAACAGTATATTTTTAATTTTAAAAAATGATTACTTAGAAGAATTACTTATTCACTAATAGATCATAGTTTTTTTTTTTTTTTTTTTTTTNTTTTTTTTTTTTTTTGTCGTGTGTCTGTTTAGGAAGTGGGGGTGCGATTGTTCCTGTTTTACAGTGGCGCCATCTATGGTCAGGAATTCGACTTCTGCCACGTCATTCACACAACCACAACCCGTTTATAGGGCGGATCACATTCATACACAAGGGAGAAAGGACATAAGAGAGAGAGAAAGAAACATTCATGTCTTGCCCGGGATTCAAACCCAGGACCTTTCTGATGCAAGGACAGTTCCCTACCCTCTACACAGCCGGGCGGCAATAGATCATATAATAGAATCATAAGTGAAATATTTGGACGTGGGAAGTGGAAGCACGTGTTAGCAAATAGAATTTTTTAACGCATATATAAGTAAATAATTTCAATTTTCGTTGAAAAAGCTGCTTTGTCAAGAAACAACAATTATTGCGAAGCAATCATCGGGGTTGATGAGCGAGCTCAGCCCCCTAGTTATATATATAGGGATATTAAAACACTAAACATAAGTCATGAATACAATTACATTGATTAGTTGTAATGTTTGAGCTGTATATTTGATTAAATTTTGTCCGTATTACTTTCGTATTTTAAATCATAGTGACAAGTAATAATTGTACCAATCATTATAATTGTAATTGTGACGTAATATTATATGATTGTTTGTCATCAAGACTTCTTGCAATAATGATTAATCTGCTTCGTCCTCAACCTTTTTATTAATTCAGTTAATGTTATAAGGAATCCAACCTCATAATGGTTAAATTAATAAATTGTTTATATTGTATTATAGTTTATTGATAATTTCTAAATACTTTTGCATATCGTAACAAGAAATTTGCACAAAATCTAATTATCGACAGAAAAAGTTGATAAAAGGGTTTGAACAGTTTTGAAAGATGTTTAGACAGTTAAGTTTTACTGTGGATTTTACTGTTATGTCCAAAACCCTAATCGATTAATAAATGCCAAAGTCATTTATTACACTCACCTACTCCATCCGTAAAATGGCAGAATGGTCCAACCGATTGACCAAGTCCAGATAAAAGCAATTTTTAAAACTGCTCGGACACGAGTAAGAGGTGTTGCATTCATACCTCGCACAATGACATTATATCTATCCATAGTTATCATCACCAAACTCCAGACAGAAACACAACCGAATAAAGAACCAAGCATCCCATACACTTGACAATGTAAGTATCCTGTAACCCAAGTCTCTTTAAATGCATTCGGTGCCATAGCTGGCATCATGTAAGCTAACATACAGAAATCCGAAAAAGCGAGATTCATGACAAGAAGATTACTTGGAGTCCTCAAGCTTCTTACAGTAGCCATTAAGTATAGCACCAGGCCATTCCCAGATATGCTAATAATCCCTAATATAATGATGACAAGGCCAAGTACTATGTGCCATATGCTCTTAATGGGCGGATAGCCGTACCAGTGGTCATGAATAAGAGGTAGCATATCAGGCGGCAGCAAATCCACTATAGAAGCATTTTTTTCATATGGGTCCAGAAAAGCTTCGTAAACGTATTGTTTTAAACTCATTGGTCTCTGAAAATAAAAATGAGATATGCTTAGAATGATATATTCGAAAACAATAATGTATATAATGAAATGGAATTTTCAAATAATAATTTAATTAAAAAACATTTTATCAGAATATAAATTTATTAAAATAATATTTTTCAAGCAATATTTTATTAAAAATAATATTTTGTTAAAAATCTACTTATCTTTTCAATAATATTGAAGCCGCTTTTGGCGACCAATTTGGTCAATCTTAGTACAACATATATAGTGCAACCATACTGTGGTTAAAATAAAATCAAAATATAAATAATCCTAAAGAGATATGAAAAGTTATAGATATTAGCCGGATGTTATAATCGGCTAGCGAAGAACAAATGATAAAGCAAATAAAACAATGATACAAGATTTTAGACACTCGCACAGTATTTAAATAAAATAAAAAAATATCTTGCTTGGTTCTTTCATTTGAAGCAAGAAGTCAAAAAAGTATATAAGCCATAATATAATTTAAATGAGTTTTAAAGCACACTACAGAGAAAATTTATTTTTATTGAGTTTAAATTATATTTAGGCAGCAAAAGCTTATCACTATGTGTATATAAACTTGTATAAAAATCAAACGAGTGCAAAAACATTAAGACCCTCAATTACCCCAAAAAATGTACCAAATACCGATATTTCACGAAACTATGTTAAGCAAGAACTTCAATTATTAAGCTCTTCAATTCTTGAATAGCATTTTCACCGCTTGTCTCCCTGTATGGATGGCGTTTTCAGTATACTGCTGCTTACTACAGCTTATTCTGCAAGACGATATTTTCGAACAGATAACCCTCTGTTTTTAATAAGAGAAATAAATAAGATAATTTCTGAGCTCAAATCTGCTGCATTTCATAAGATATTAAGTAATTCTGGTGAGTTTGAAGTGAAAATTTGTTTTAGTTATTTACAGATATATTGTTAAAAAAGGTNCCCCCCCCCCTTCGGGATGTACGTACTTTTTGAACGGCCCCATATATTGTTAAAAAAGGTGACATGGTTGCTAGATTTAGAAAGAAATTGCTTTTTTGGCAGTCCCGATTTGGCCTCTTTTTACCTGCTTCTTATAGTTTGTTCTTGTTACAATCCGCGCACCATTATACGGTAGTGTTAGGCTATTGTTCTAGCAGCGAGATTAAGTACATTTTACTACTTATCATGAAATGACAGATCTTCAAGAGGAGATTTTTAAAACGATTCTTTTTTAAACGCAAATTATAAATCAGGTAATAAATACACATATACAAGAAATACTACTCAGGAGTGTCTCAAAACACAATAATCACGCTGTGCGCCAAATTACTTTAAAATACGTAGGAAACAGTAACCCGAAAGTAGAGGCATAAAGAAAACACCATCCATTTCCCGTAATGTTCCACAAAAAAGTGATTGGAAATTTATACAAACAAGCTAGCCGCAAGTACGTTGTATATATTGTAATTTTGTTGATTCAGTTTTATGCTTTTATGGTTTATCTGCTTATATTCTTGTAACCAAATAAATAAAAAATAACGACCGATGCTCACACAAATCTATTTGGTACTTCACAGTTGAAATCTGTTAAATATTTTACAAGTCAAGCTAAGCTTATCTTTGCAAAACTGCAAGTCAGATCATTATAATGTTGATGTTTAAACAGTCTAGTATTGCCACCATATTTTTGTTTTCCCTTTTTAAAATCAAAAATGTCTTATGGCAGAAATAAACTATTTAAAATAAATAATTTTCTTTTTATAGTAAAAAATTAAAAGAAAAACATTAGTTATTGGTGCTTATAAATTTCAAATTAAAAATCAGTGGTTTTTCAATTTGGTGTATTTACAAATTTTCAAATGACAACAATAATTCCAATGCATTTATGTAACCAGAGCCTTGATTATAACTCTACTTTTTTTTTAATTTATCAATCTGTAACTAGAAAGTAAACGAACACAACTACATTTATACGAAATGTTCCATATACACTCTCTTAAAAAATTCCTTGTCATAATTAAAGTTTGGCCCTATAGGTTTATAAATCGATAATTCTACATTTTACTGAAATACCTTTTGTTAAAATCTATTGAAAATAAATTTGAAATTGATACAAAATGGAATACTGTTGCCAGTTAATGCTTATTAGAGCTACAAAATGCACAAATCGGCTCTCACTGATCTAATGTTTCGATAAAATCTTTTAAAATCCGTATCTATCTAGCATTTAAATTTGACACATTGATTGGATGAAATGGACATAATGCGTTTGAGCTTTTGAGCCCTTAAATGTAATCTCATTTCATTCTTCGACTTATGTGGCTTCTTCGGAGCCTCCCCGTGCTCGTATTATTTTTCCTCGGATTACGCATTGTATTGAATCTAAAATGTTCTTTCCCAACTGAAATGATTAGTTTAATAGTCCCAGCAATATTAAAAATTTTAATGATATTCCACTACCTCTAATATATAGTTAAAAAAACAATATTAGTCGGAAAAAAAATTCACCCAACGGTTTCAAAGCAACATTTGTGTAACAAAAAAAAAAAAAAAAACTATTATGAAATTTTCAAACTCTGATTAACCGTTTTACTAAGATGTATGTATTTAAATTAACTTACTTAGAGTTACAAGGTCTGCCATACTAATGTGTGAATTATTAAGAAATAAATTAAGTGAATTAGTAAGAAATAAATCTTAATCCTATTTAAGGATAAATCCTAATGACAGTCGAATGAATTTCGAACTTCCTTTTCCCCTAGAATCGGGGGGAAAATGGCATTTAATGATTTCGTCCATTGCGACCTCATCAATAATTAATTTTTGCATTTTTTGTCCCTCAGTTAAATATTTAAGACCCACGATGAGTCATTTTTTATGACTTCATTTTTTCACGAACGATAAATAAATACCTTTTGAAGGTGATAATTATAGATCACCCCATATGTACGAGGGTCACTCTGAAGTTTTTGAGATACAACTAGGTTTTTAAAGTTACACTTACAAAATGTTTGGTGTGTTCAAAATAGTCTCCTCCAGCATCAATGCACTTTTGTAGTCGAATTTTCCACAGATTAAATGCCCCAAGTCATTCATTTCTTGGAATAGATGAAAAAAATGCATTTATAGCCACATCAATCTCTTCTTCTGAATGAAAACGACGTCCACGTAAGTTCTTTTTTAGATTAAAGAATAACCAAAAGTCACACATGGTTAGATCAGGTGAATACGGCGGATGTTCTATCACTTTAATTTGTTTTTTTTTTAATAAACTCAACTGTTAATCCGGCTGTATATGAAAATGCATTGTGATGGTGAAGCATAAGTCCCCTAACATTCACTTCTTGTAGAATTTCTGGATAAGATTTAGTGGTATACCAGTTTGCTCTTACTGTCTTCTGTCCTTCCAACTTGATGGCTTTGACCAATCCTGTACTTCTGAAGAAAGCGGCATACATCACTTTTTTCAGTGCGCGTTGTCTTTTCACCATTGTCGGCGTGGGATCATCTTCAAAGACCCATACTTTGCTTTCTTGACGAATTGGAACGTCAAAAAACGGTATATACGTTTCATCACCCGATACAGTTTCAGAAATGATGCGGTGGCCATCATCATTTAGCAATTTAAGAGTTTCTGTACTGATTCTGACACGCTCCTCTTTTTGGTGCTCAGTAGATTATGGGAAACCCAACGGCAAACTACTTTTTTCATGTTCTATTCTTCATGAATAATTTTGTGTATGGCTGCAGATCCAATGTTAAGTTCCTTCTGCATAATTTGATAGGTACAGCGATGATCATCCTTTAACATTTTTCGTATGGCAGACACATTATCCGGGATTGCTGCCGACTGCGGCCTTCCTGTGTGTTCTTCATCCTGAAGAAGATTGCGATCTCTGTTAAATTCTTTAAACCATCTGAAAACTGTAGCACGAGCTGGAGATTCATCACCAAATGCTAATTGCAACCGTTGAAAGCATTCTTCTTGATTTAATCCTGCTTTAAAATCGTAGAAAATCATAGCGCGAAAATGTTCTCGCGTCAACTCCATTTTCTCTTCTGTTTAAAATTTATTCTACGCTGAACAAGTTGAAGTAAGTCAGTAAAAAATCGTCTGCTGTGTTAAAATACTTTGTATTTTAAAATTAAACCTTTATTTTTATTTTGTAAATTCTCGTCTGCGCGTATCTCAAAAATTTCAGAGTAACCCTCGTATTAGTTTCCATTTTTTTTCATCCTTCAAAGCGAAAAGTTGTCAATAATATTCATGTTTCAAAAATAAAATACCAATATTAGTGAAACTATATATCAATACTACTTGATATTTATTCACGTATCATTACTAACTAAACTTTTTAATATCAATAGTAATATATTGATATCGATTTGAGTTCAATAACCCTCATTCATAAACTTAGTATTATATAAGTAACTGCAATCGCAAAAAGTTATAGCTCAAGTTGTTGTTGTTCATTTACGTCGCACTAGAGCTGCACAATGGGCTATTTTATTTTATATCCGTCGTTGAACAACCGGCCCAATTTTGGGTTTACGACAACTAATGCTCAACTCCATAGCCTTGCAATTTCGAGCCAATCCAGAAGACAAGGAAACTCCTGGATCAGTACCCCAGAGGTCTGAATTGTTATGGGAACATGGAGGACTTTGTGACACGACAAATTTAACGTGCATCAGTCGCCATTTACTACACAGGGAGTTTTCGGCCGCCGGGGATCGAACCCACGAACTCTTGGACATAGGTCCAGCGCTCTACCAACCCACAATGGGCTATTAGAGATGGTCTGGGAAACATCCCTGAGGATGATCCGAAGACTCCTTTAATCATTGAAACATTGTCATAAAAATTAATTACATTGTCATAAAAAATAAAAGTTATAATGTTTTCAGTACTGTCAAACGAAATTATCAATACCAGTTAATGCTATCCAACGAAAGTATCGATACTATCGGTAAAAGATATCGATGCCATGTAGTACCAAATCAAAAGGAAGTATCGATAGATTTTAATATCACTAAGCATATGATTGATTTTCAGTTTTAAATATTTCGCTGTGAAATAGCTTTTTACGTTTCGAAGAATAAATTTATTTGCCAAAAAAATGACAAACTGCATAATTATTCTACATATTATTTGATGTATTTGTATTGAGTTCATAAAAATTCGTGGTATTATTCTCAAAGTTGATCATTAACCATTGTAGGATTAAACGATTGAATTAGAGTACCATTTTTGAGCGACATAATGAAACGTTACATATAAGAACGTGATAGATTACTACAATATCGCACAAGTATTGATATGAATCAAATCAAATGTGTTTCCCTAAGAATAAAAGATAGCAGTTGAAGAGAATTCTTCACAATTAATTTTTTATTTCAGTAAAATGAAATCTGGCTATTTTTATATAACAAACAATATTTTTAATGCATGTCTATTTATATTAATATAAATATGATGTACTTTTTTGTTCTACAATCATTGAACGCTCAATAAGTCAATATCAAGGAAATAAAACGGTCGCAGAACAGGAAACATAATAAAACTTTAATATTATCGTAAGTCGTATATAATTATTCAACCACGACAAGTTGGCAGGTGCATTTATTAATTTTGAAGAGAGTTTTTACTCGAGGTTTAAGTGTTTAAAAAGAATCATAACTTTAACATTCTTGATTTTATCATTGAGTTTTACTTCAATTTATTTTTACTATTTCTTACTTTCCACCTTTCGTTACATTTTCCCACTGTTCTTATTGAAAACTGTATTATTTAAACATAAATACAAATTTCAAAAAAAATTACAGTCTAAAGATGCTTACCTCCATCATGATAGTTTAGTTAAACTTTATTCTACTATTCATCATTTTTTAACAAAATTATTAACTAATTTACGATTTCCGTAGTATGGTTATTCCTAATCTGAACTAAACACTATACTTTCGTCTCTAGAAAGCCGTTTGCACTGAAGCTAACGCAATTAATAAGAAAAAAAGACGGAAACCTTACTTAAACATTCAGTACTTTCCAACGTCAAATCAATAATCAGAGGGGGAAAAAATTCTGACTCCTTCTGAGAATTCCCTGCTTACCATGAATTAAATTTATTTATTTGAGAAAAACTTGAAAGTATTTTGATTAAAAAAAACTTAAACATTCAGTACTTCTCTAAGTCAAATCAATAATCAAAGGGGGAAAAATTCTGACTCTTTCTGAGAATTCCCTGCTTACCATGAATTAAATTTATTTATTTGAGAAAAACTTAAAAGTGTAATTAAATAAACTTAAACATTCAGTACTTCTCAAAGTCAAATCAATAATCAGAGGGGAAAAAAGTTCTGACTTTTTCTGAGAATTCCCTGTTTACCACGAATTAAATTTATTTACTTGAGAAAAACTTAAAAGTATTTTAATTTAAAAAACTTAAATTCAAAAACCGATGTTAAAATCTTAAGATTTCATGTAATATAAGTATGTATAAATGTATGCATGTGTGTTTCATTCGTTACTTTTCGCATTTCCACTGTTTAAAATCTTGACAGCGCAGTAATATTTTCGCAAGCCAATCGTGGTTCGCAAATCCCCAGAAACAATGCTGTAGTACAGTAAAAAATTCTGAGCAACGCTGCACCTAAAATTGATATTCATTTCCTGGCTGCATAAAATGGAGTTTCATATGATTTTTTTCATATGATGGTGTTTTTACTTGCTTTATATTTGCACAAAAAATAGGAGTTTTCCAGATACATAAAAGTAGATGAAGATTGCACCATTATTAGGTATTTTTGAAGCACCAAATACAGGGCTAGGTTGCACCATAAATTGGTATTTATTTATCTCCTAAATATTAGAAAAGATAGTATTTCATGAAATGCCACCAACCGAATTTGAAAAGGCAACATAAAAAGAATGGACTTTAATTAATGCAAAAATAAATAAGTAAAATATTTACCTACCAAAATAAGTTGATATTTAAAACAACGCGCATTATCTGTACCGACACAATGAGATCGAGGTGTACAGAAACGAATGGGCGCATCGTTCAGTTAATAGGCTTTGCCATCTTGGATTTTAGGCTAAATTTGTGTTATCTCGATATTTTTTTCTACGTAACAAGCTTTTGATTATATTGTTTTATTAGACAGCCCAATACTTTTCAATAAAAGGGTTGCTTTAATAGATTAGGAAAAATGCGCCTGATAATTTTCAGAATTTCTATGAATTTTTCCTCGAAACTATAAATCAATTTAACTATCCGTTTTATGGTTTTGAGTAAAAAATTTAAAACTAAGCTTTTCTCAGTTTTTTAGATATTTTAAAATCTAATTTTATTACAGTTTAAACTGATGAAAATCGTTTTGGATGACGTTCAAAAATTTTTTTAAACGTTAATTGCATAAAAACAAAGATACTCATCATCAAATATCTAAAAATGATCAACTGTATACTACTTATCTACCTATCAAAAACTGTTGATTGCGAATCGTATTGGCATAATTTTGTCTTCAAAAAATAATAGAAATCTAAATAATCGCACGCTTTATATCTCAAATTGTGATTGGGCATCAACCGTACATTTTACATATCTTGGAAGATACCACCAAGTACAGTAAATGTCCATCAACAGTTTATTTGTGGAAATTAAAATAAAAGTGATTAAAAGTATATTTAGAATTTCCCCTCCTCGTTTTCACCCCTTGGACAGTTGAGTTCGTTCGGGAGAGGAAGGGACTCTTAACGGTCACCATTAAAGTTTTGTGTCCTTTGCCAAATTTTGGTGCAGTCAATTACACCATGAGGTATTTTTTGAGAATACTAACCAATTTATGGTGTAACCAAAATAAAATGATCCTTCATTTAAGCAAACTTTGTACAATGGAAAACTTTGTACCAAATATTGGTAAAAGCTTTTCCAATTTTTTTCAAGCTTTAAATTTAATAAAAAAACCCACTTCACACCAAAAATATGAATAATTTATTTTTAAACTCAATCATGGCAGTGAATATGAAATAGAAATATATATTAAACATAAAACAATAAATAAAAATAACAATTATGTATTATATACATTGAGCAAAAGAATGAGACTAGAATTAAAAATGGATGGAAAAAAAAAACGTTCATCAATCATCATGCATGACAAAAACATAATAAGTATCTTCATACAACCATTCCTCTTCAGTACTATCATCTATAAATGAAAAAAAAAATATTTTCAGTGTACTACTATAATGCCTTAATAAAAACATAATTCTTTTGATAAGACTATCTAGGACTATTATTAAAAAAATAAATAAATAAAAATGTCTTTTTTTTCTCTTTCTAATTCAAAGAATGGTATTTTAATGTTTCCGTTGAACAAAACTGATCCTTATAACACGGTTTTTTATGTTGCAACTTGGTATCCTTGCCATTTTGAACCAACCTCAAAAGTGTGGTATTCAAGGGTGTCCACGAGTCAAAATATGAGAAAAACTTGTCTAACACCCTATTTTCATGAAAAAATGTGTCTGAAAGCAGTCTTCTGACGTCACAAGCTGGAAAAAAGGCTTGCCAAATTTTCACTATTTCTGGTATTAAAAACCCTAGCTTTCATGCTACAAGGAAAATAACCACTTGAAGCAAAGAGCCAATCAAAACGCTCCTGAATTTCGGCCTCATTCGAAGTTGTCTTCGCTAGTTAATGTTTGCCTGATAGCAGATTAGAAAAACTGGAGGTGAAAAATCAGGTTTACATTCCGCTTGTGACATCACGGGCCTGATGTCAGGCCTCGCGTGAATGGAAAGTTAGTGGAAGACATTTCGAGTCGAACAGGTTCACATTTGCTTGACACAAAGAAAAATAAATATCCACGGTTAGCCCAACCAACCCGCGCATTGCTACCGATTCTCAGAAATCTATACATCAAGTGAACTGATTAAAATAAGTCGCATCAAAATAGCTTTAAAATAAACTAGAAATTTTTACAATTTTCCCTTCACTTTGCCTTAAGAATTAGCCCGAAGGATGAGGAAAAAATGGATAGTGCACTTGATAAAGTCAGAATTAGTAACATCCGTTTTGAACATTTCAATATCATTTTTTAAACGTTTCTCTCTCTTTTTAACTTTAAATTTTGTAACTACCTAGTTTACAAAAAAGAAAGAAAGATATAATCTCAATTGATTTAATCAAATTAGAAAAAGTGAAAATATAGTATTGGCAATCGAAATTGGCCACAGTTGGCGTAGAGCAGAACTTTCTACCTATGGCAGTGTTTCCCAAAGTGTGGTACGCGTACCCCCAGGGGTACGGGAACAGTTTAGCGGGGGTATGCGTTCTTATGCGAAATATCTTGCGACAAACGAAAATTTCAAAAAAATTTTGATTAAAAACAAAGCTAGTCATAAAAATTTACAATTCTGATTATTCTATTGTCTATTTTTTGCAGAGTTAATAGTTAATAATTAGTAGTGTCAACAGCCAATTGTGATTTTTAGCTTTTGTGCAATTTTTTATAGTAAAAAATATATTCCTTCTTTTAATTAGTGGCACACAGCGTCACGAAAAATTTAGAAAGGGTACACAAAAGTCATAAATTTGGGAAACACTGACCTATGGCAACACTTCGCATGCTTTCACCATTAGCGAGCTGAAAGTCATAGCAGAAGTAAGTACATTAGTTTCTGTCTTGATTTTCATAAAGATTAAAATATTTTAAGTTAGAAAGCTATATGGAACTGAAAACTACATTAAACATAGTTCTAAAAGAAAGCATCATGGAAATTGTAACAAATATTTTTATGAATTAAAAACGAAAAATATTAAGAAAAGGAAAAATAACGTAATATATTCCTATGCAACTGAAAAGAGGAGAGGGAAGGGCCAAAGGCATGGAACCGATCTTCTCCCCAGATGGCGTATTCGAACGTTGCGATCCCCTAATGTCGATTTTCTATGATTTAATTCATAGAAAAAAATGCTTAGTTAAATCATGTACCATATACTCATGTGGTACATAACTTGAACACAATAAAAAATACGCGCTTCACTTATTTTGCCAAGTGCTTACACTATTAACCCTTAGCCTACGGGGTACTCTATTGTACCCCCACATGTTGTACCAGCCGTAAGCAAAAGGTTAATAAATTAAATTATTTAAAAAACGCAGAAATCCATACAATTGATGCCCAGAGAAAGGGTTTGTTTTTTCTTCCAATACAGCGCGTTTCTAAGTTGAAACCTGGTTAAGAGCCGTTGGCTCTTAGATTGTTCCTGAACACAGTGTTACCAAAAAACCAACGAGTATTACCATCAGTGATTGATATATTTAATGGTAAACGAATCATGAATTTTATTTACCATCGGGAAAATGATATTTAATGGTATTTAACTAAATATGAACAAAAAGAAAAACATCCTGCTTACAGCCAATTCCAACCCGTGCTTATTTCTAGCAAGATGAGTAGAAATTTACGTTAAAAAAATTTTGTACTTTTGCATCTCAAAAGAACTCATTTTAAAACATATCTGATCAACTGGTAAATCAAAAATAAAATCACCTTTATTTCTCTTACAAATCTGTTTAGATGTAGTCAACTCAAACGTCGAATTTCAGAGTTTACCTGACAGAAGACTTATATACAGGGTGCTTCGTAATGACTATCTTAACCGTTTTAGAATCCCTATAAAAACGATGGTGAATGCGCTGTATTTCATTCTCTGATTCAACACTGACAACAGCTCTTCTTTATAAATCAAATGATCAATGTATGTATATTGTAACTTTATTTGTACTTTTGTATGTATATTGTAGCTTTATTCAATCTAACTAGTTTTGATGTTTTTACCCATCAGACATCGTAAACAGTAATTCGCCAGATTTATGAATTAGATTATTATTTTTTTTACCGCTTAATTATTATTTTGCTACAACATACGAGCATTTCTTCCACTTCATTTGAAACTAGAATTTTACGGGTTTCGTTGCAAAACACCACGTATCTCAGACGATTTTAAAACAAACAAAACTGAACTTGTTTTAGCTTGATGTAAAAAATTATATATTAGTTAGTCTAAAGTAAGAATTCCCTTAGCGATTCGTTTGGACCCGTGGCGGTAACGAGGTATAACTACTTCGAGCAGGGGTGTGGGGTCATTGTTTAGGACAGGTATTGACTCGAGTCGGCGAGAGAAACAGAAGTTTTCTTCGGTCTATGGAAGAGGAGCTACCCTCCCTGAAATGCGCTATTCTTGTTTCCATAGCAGCAGACGGCCAGATACTTTTCTTAAATTACGAAAGATTTGTTGTTGTTGTCATTCATTTGCACTAGAGCTGCACATTGGGCTATTGGCGACTGTCTGGAAAACATCCCTGAGGATGATCCGAAGACATGCCATCACAATTTGGATCCTCTGCAGAGGGGATGGCACCCCCGCTTCGGCAACCAGACAACCTGTACGCGAAGTCTAGCACTTAAAACGGTAGGACAGTTTAACGAGGACCCATACCGCACACCCTCGCTCCCCACGCAGACTGATCCAAGTGGTCACCCACCCGCCGTCTGACCGTAGCCAGTGATGCTTGACTTCGGTGATCTGCTGGGAACCGTGTCTTAACGATCAGTTCACTGCGGGACAAATTACAAAAGAAAAGGGTGTATTTTTGAACACCCTATGCTAGATTATATGTAACTTGTATCGATTAAGTTGATTGTATGCAATAACTACATAAAATTTCGCAAGCATGGCTTAATTATCCATAGATATAATTTTTATTAAAAATAAAATTTTCTTATTATAATACAAACGCATTTCTTATGACATGCAAACGCATTCATGGCTTTTAATAAAGAACGAAAATATTATTTTCAAATTTGAAAAACATTGTTAAAAATTATGAAAAATATGAGCATTTAATGTAATCTACAGCGCATACTCGTAAAACAATTAGTAAAATTATTGAATAACTTTGTCGTAAATCGTATTTGGTAATAAAAGTCCGATTTGAATATCTTGAAAATTTAAAAAGTTTCCAGCCATTTCGTAAGTAGTTTTTGAATATTTTGAAAGAAGGCCGTGAATAAGGGAATTCCATTAATTTTACTTTGTACTTTTCAACAAAATTTATTACAAATGAAAGGACATAATGAAGGACATCATCTATCTATGTCTTATTTCACATACGTTTCATTTAATACAATACTTGAAAAAAAAAACATTGCTATAAATGTTTTATTTTATATGCAGTTATATCACGTGTTCCTGATTCCATAAAATTTCGTTAAGTATTAAAAAGTGAACATTCATTCACTCAGATTAAAAAATGCATCCATGTTGAAGATGTGGCTTGCCAAACTTGATTTAATTTGCATTGAATAAAGTAGCTAAACCTTTGGCTACTACTGCAGTGCACATTTGTATAAAATTCTGAAAATTTTATTTTTAAAAAATATGAATATTTTTCTAAACACGCCTTTCTTAATGTAAGCAGAATATCTACTTTTATTCTTAATCGCCCTATAAGGAAAATAATAATAATAAATAAATAAAAATAGCTTCCCTTGGCATCGTAAAAACTAATCACAATTAAATTATAAATTTTGAAGCCACGTATTCTTATGGCTGAAGCTTCTTACCTTTCTCGCGCAGACGTGTATATCACGTCAGACTATCCTTTTCCCCTCCACTTTTCCATGCTTTTATCCATTTGTTAGTTTTTTTTTTTTTTTTTTTTTTTTTTTTTTTTTTTTTTTTCAGTTTAAATCTGAACGACTCGAAATGTTAACATACATATGTTATTGAGAATTCAGGTTAAATTTGATAATTTAACGTTTTTACCACCCTTCTGACAAAAATAAAAAGAGCGTAATCATCTTTTATAATTTTTCGATTTGAGTTTCCACTTGGGTTTTTTTATTTTATTCTTTGAAACTTTCTTTCCCTGCAGCTTGCAATGAAACTTAGTTTATGCCGGGTGAAATATTAAAAGAATTAAGGAAATTAAACTGCGCCTTTTCGATTTGAAACTTCAATTTTGGTATTTAAACACACAAGTATAATTTTATTATGAATTTTTTAACGTGTTTATTATTTTAATTTTTAGATAGGCAAAGTGATTTCAAAATATCTATGCAAGCAGTTCTAAGGATTGGGAGTGATAGCAAGGAAGGGACACAGCTCAATGTAATTTAAATAAGAAAACATCAGTTTTTGAGTAATTTTATGTCAAATTTGAAGATTTTTTTATTGCACCCTGTAATTTGGAGAAAACTATAAGCAGGGGAATAATGATGTTTGTTCTTTTACAGTTATAACGTCTGATGATGAACAATGTGTCTCACTGCTTATTTTTCCTAATTCATTTGAAATATTTAAATAGTAAGGTTACTAAAGAACATCTCAATTTACTCCAATATTTTGTTTGACGTTCAATCGGTAGTTTTTCCCATGCTGGCTGGACAGGTGAAAATAGCTAGTGAAGCAACCAGGAAAGAACCAGCAAGCAGTTCCAAGGATTGGTGAGAAAGCAGGTGTAACCTTTAGTACATTACAATAAACTATAGAAGTCATAAAAATTGGGGTATTAAACAAGACTTGAAGCGAGCTCCCACCTCCTCGTCCATGAAAATTTTAATAGAAACTAATTCCCAATTTAATAAATTTTTTTTGCGACCAATAAAAAAGCTATATAAAGATAGTTTTACAGTAGATATTTAATTACATTTTAGTACTGCTTTAAATATTTGATTGCATCAACTTAATTATTAAAATATATTTTAAGGACGTGAAAGATTAAAAGCTTATAAAATTGAACTTATAATTTTACTGTTTAAAGTTTTAAATAAATAAAGCTAGACTCATTCTATTAGAACTTATTTTCCTTTTTAACTTTTATCCACCCTATCTCTTTATTATAAACTGATATTATTCTACTTATTTTACTGTATTACCTATTATTATAATACTGCTATTGTATTATACTGATAGTCCAAACTTTTCTAAAAGTCTAAAATAAAGAAAATTTTAAAAAAATTACTGCTAACATAATAAGTGATATATATTGACAATAGTAATAATATTTAGATAGATTTTTTAAGGAAGATATCTAAAATGAACTTAAACATTTATTTAATCACTGCGATAGCAACACTTTTACTTTTGAAACATTAATTTATTATCGTAAAAATAAAGTTAGTTTTTCCACTATGAAACATACTTTGAAAATGAATTACAAATAGTTTCAACTAATTACATGAAACTTTAAAATTTTTTTGAGATCTTCACTTTTTTAAGTACAAAATAAAGTTTAGTATAAATTAAAGTTTAATGGGGGTAGGAAGAACATAGGCTTAGCTTTAAGACCAGATGGAAAAAGTTTCCTTGTTTTTAATAAAGGAAGGATACTAGTTTGATTCCCCCTAATTAAGTCATTCAGGACCGCGATAACACAATTCTTTATTCAGAGACCCTGGTATGATATACGAAATGAGCTTTCTAATTCCAGCAGCCCAAGAACCTACGTACGTGATCTCCATTCAGTACTCTGGATTTAAATCTTGTATTAGTACGTATACATACTCCTACACTCAGAGCGTGCGGGCCTGGGGAAGTGCTTATTTTTTTTTTCACCAATCCTGAAGAGATTTAAAAGAAATTTTTCGTCTTAAGCAATTCCATACAGATTTCAGTAAATTAAAAACAGATGCATTGTTTTTCATGAATGAAAAAAAAAATAATAGCTATAAAACATTGAAGTTTGTTATGTATTGTATAGCTTAATTACATTACAAAAACCTACAATAATAAGAAGAAAAAAACGAATAATTTTTTAATTCAATGATCAGATTCATGTGTATATTAGATTAAACTCTCACAGTACTAGTTCCATACTTGACATAATCAATACTTTTCTTAATTTAAATAGTTTAAGTTCAGAAAATTAAAACACAAACATCTTAATATGCCTATACTTAATAAAAACAAATTTTAAGTGTGTGATAAATACACACTGCTTAAGGTATACCAACTGCATATTTATTGTAGGCCAAGTCTGGCAGATGAGAATTCCAGAATTAAATTTTAAGTAAATCATCGAAACTGTAGATGAGTAATATAATTGTATGGAAAAAAAAACAATCGAGGCAAGTGAGATGTGTTGTATAAATCATTACATTTATTCTGCCTTTAAAGCATACTAGATTTAGAAAAATATTATTTCACAGTATTCATCTTCAGCACAGTTTAACAATAAATAAATATTTAAAAAAACAAAACAGTTGCATTATTAATATTTTCATTGTTATAAAATAACAGGTACTGCAACTTTAAAATATAAAACAATATTACACAATTAAAATAAGAAGCATGAAAAATTGTGCACAGATATAGAAGAGCAGTTTTGATGATTTATTTAAGGAGAATGAGAGGGAAAAGAAAAACCATTATTTAAAAAAAGGGAAGGGGGATTTGAAATCACAAAATGCCAGTCAAAATACAATCATCCGTAATTTATTGATAAATAGAAAATATTGAAAAAAGAAATATTACCATGAACATATACTTCCGAAAGATTTATTGCATGAGATTGTACGTTCATTAGCTCACATATTATGTAGCTAGACATGTGTACCATAGACATAAAATGTAACATAAATGGTAAAAACTTATTTTTTAACTCATATCTTATATATCAGTGAACAAAATTAGTTTGAACATTGAGAAATTATTTGTAATCTGAGCCCACAAGATACTTATGATTTTCAATCTCCTTTTTTATTAAGTTTGTTTTTAAATAAGTAATTGTTAATCATATTTCTAACATACGTATAAAACATGATTGTGATATATTGCATTTTATTTATTGCAAAAATTATTTTGAATCCAAAATCAACAGAACCGACGCCGAAAATTTTAAAATAATATTTTACGACTTTAAAGAAAAAAAATACCTAGCACAGATTAAATAAAATAGAATTTTAGCAGCCAAATAAATAAATTAAAAAAAAAAAAAAACATTCTGAAATACAAAAATTGTATAGAAATAAAATTACATATTATGATTTTAAAACAAGAAAACATTCAAATAAATTCATAATAATACAACTTACAATGAGAATATTGATAATCACTGTCATATACTGAAATAAAAGAAACAGTAAGTAGTTAAAACTCTTCTAAATTGAGCATAATATAAATTGAAAGTAAGCCTGATAGTTTTATAAAATAAATCTCCCGCAAATACTACAGATATAGTTTTTATTATTATTTACACAAAATTAAATACTATATGTACATAGCAATTAACAAACTTGAAAGAACTAACCACTCACATAAATCTGACAAGACATGATGCAAACAAAACTTACAACACATAACTTGATGCGTTTATTATTTAAGGACACAGAAATAAAACTTTAAAATGCATTATGGTGATATAAATCAAAAGTATTACCAAAATATTAAAAGCAACTTCTAAAAGAAAAAAAATTAGAGCTATGAACGAAAAGAAAAAAGTACAGTAACTTTAGAATCTTTTCATAATATAAAGCAAGAAAAGCTATTTTTAAATAAATTCGCTTAGAATCATTGTCATTTTATGAATTAAGAAATTTCCATTAACCTTTTTAATACATATTGAATTGTATATAAAACATAATGAATGGAATTTTAAGGATACATTATCATGAAAGAAATGTCTGTAAGCTGTACAGTTTGATTATCTTTATAAATTTAAAAAGCATGCAAACTTTATTTCAAAACAACAGTCATATCTAAGTTCAAAAATTATTAGGATACGTCTATATTTAAAATCAGAGGTAGCTTACAAAGATCGTTTTAATGTAAAATCACACATATATATACGCACATATATACAGTCAAACTCGTTCATAACGAGCTCGGATTAAACGAGAACTCGGATTAAACGAGAACTCGGATTTACCGAGGGAAACGAGAATATTTGGTTGGATCAATGATAAGTCTATGGAACAGAAGTCGCTTTTAACGAGCAAGACCCGGTTCTAGCGCGCAACATTTTTCTGTCTTGCAATCTTTTTTTCAAAATGATAAGAAATGCGCGTGAAATAAAAAAAAACGCGAACTGAAACTTCAAAGTAAGCTAACAAACTACTATTTTAAATATGTAGATTAATGAAAAAAATAAATGTTTTGGTAAGAATCTTTTCCTTTATTTTTCTTTCCGTTTATATTTCCTTTCCTTTAAGACTGTAGCGCAACTAGAAATTTTTTGCTGGTTTGGGGGGGGATAGTTGTCATTAAATTAAGAAAAGTATTTAATTAAATTAATTAAAGTAAGTAAGTATTAATTAAATTTTATGTAAACTCAATAATTTGACCTCCCAACCCCCCTCTTCTGGTTGCACGCCTGCCTTAAGGACCCGTTTATTACGAGCACTCGGATTTAACGAGAACATGTTACGGACCCTTTGTGCTCGTTATAAACGAGTTCAACTGTATATATATACGTTTGTGTGTATGCATGTGTGAAGAAAAGAAAAATTAGTTGTTTGTTCAAATTCAAGATAAAATTTAATTTTTTGTTTATTTCAGAACAAATGCTATAGTATTTTGAAATTCAGTTTGATAGGGAGCTGATGAAATCAGATATTATATAAAAATATAAATCAGAATCTGCTTGCTTGAAATATTGGCAATCAAGATAAGCGGAAAAAAAAAGCTTGAAATATAAAAATTCCAAAAATTTTAGGGAATATTGCTTGCATAATACTTTTAAAATGTTGAGGAATTTTTTAAAAAAAGATTAATTTTTCCTTTACATACATAGGTAAAAAGAAATTTTTTGAAAGACATTATGACAAAATAATCAGAGGAAGAAATTGAGTGAATTGTTAAGAAAAAAACTTATAAGTGAATTGTATTCTTTCCCCTGCTAAAATCAATGAGTGTTTGAAAGAGCTAGAAGAGTTATAAATTTTGAAGTTAACTAAAACTGATAAGTTTTAGACTTAAAATAAAATATTAAAAAATATATATTTCCTACAAAATAAGTAATATTTTATATTTTAAATAAAAAAGAAAAAAATATTGCGGCAGTTTAAGGTATAAAGTAAACTTTATGATAAAACATAATTTAAAAACGTTAAACAGCTTGATTTCTCAAACGATAATGATCTGCAATAATTTTTCCAACACATAAAATTAAAAAAATTTTTATACTTTGCAGAATATAATTTCTCTATTATTGTTCTATTAGTAAAAATTTTATAAAAAATCTTCTCNTTGATTAGAATCATTGTCATTTTATGAATTAAGAAATTTCCATTAACATTTTTAATACATATTGAATTGTATTTAAAACATAATGAATGGAATTTTAAGGATACATTATCATGAAAGAAATGTTTGTAAGTTGTACAGTTCGTATGCTTTTTAAATTTATAAAGATAATTAAACTTTATTTCAAAACAACAGTCATATCTAAGTTCAAAAATGATTAGGATACGTCTATATTAAAAATCAGAGGTAGCTTAGAAAGATCGTTTAAATGTAAAAAAAAATAATAATAATAACACACATATACAAGTAAGTGTGTGTGTATGTACGTGTGAAGAAAAAAATTAGTTGTTTGTTCAAATTCAAAATAAAATAATATAATTTTTTGTTTATTTCAGAACAAATGCTATAGTATTTTAAAATTCAGTTTGATAGGGAGCTGATGAAATCAAATATTATATAAAAATATAAATCAGAATCTGCTTGTTTGAAATATTGGCAATCAAGATAAGCGATTAAAAAAAAAAAGCATGAAATATAAAAATTCCAGACATTTCAGGGAATATTGCTTGCATTATACTTTTAAAATGTTGATGAATTTTTTTTAAAAAAGATTAATTTTCCTTTAGACATAGGTAAAAAGAAATTTCTCGAAAGACGATATAACAAAATTAACAGAGGAAGAAATTGTGTGAATTGTTAAAAAAACAAACAAACTTATAAGTGAATTGTGTTCTTTCCTCTGCTAAAATCAATGAGTGTGAAAGAGCTAGAAGAGTTATAAATTTTGAAGTTAACTAAAATTGATAAGTTTTAGACTTAAAATAAAATATTAAAAAAAAAAAAATTTTTCCCACAAAATAAGTAATATTTTATATTTTAAATAAAAAAAAATATTGAGGCAGTTTAAAGAATAAAGTAAACTTTATGAAAAAATATAATTTAAAAACGTTAAATAGCTTGATTTCTCAAACGATTAGGATCTGCAATAATTTTTCCAATACACAAAAGTAAAAAATTTTTATAGTTTGCAGAATATAATTTCTCTATTATTGTTTTACTAGTAAAAAATACAATTTTTAAGCTTTAATACTGCGATTTAGGGAAAATTTTATAAAAACTCTTATCTAATACATAGATTATTATTAAATTGGGATTAATTAATATTAAATGAAAAATGACAGTCTTCAGAGTAGTGGAGAAACAAAAATGCATTTCTCAAATATTATTTACAAAGAATAATAAAAAAAAAATATTTGTAAGTTCTCTGAAAACCAGAGCTAGTAGAGTACACTGTAAATTGTTAAAACAGCTTCAGTTAGTAAAGAGTTAAAACAATTTAATCATTCTAAATTATTTGAAGCATGCTCCATTAGCATCAGTTTTCAAAGAGAAACCAATTGGATTCTGGTAGTAATTTATACCATGAAAAGTTATAATAAAAACTGTAAACGAAAACATAAGTTTCACGTAACATTTTATGATACATTTATTTTGAAAGTAAAAAGCTTATGCATTAACTTTTGTTTACACATGTAAAACTATGTAATTGAAACTTTTGTATACAATAAAATAAACTATCAACAAATATTACATTTAAAACAAAAAGTACTTGCTACAGTAGCCTGCACAATATTTCAAAATTGATCTTGCTATCAACATGAAATTTAGAAAATATTAAATTTCAATAAACAAAATCAGTAACTTAAGGGTGATTAAAGTGAAACTACACTGAGTTGCAATTGAGGAGTAGATAAGAAAAACAATTTTTGTGGGAAAAATAATATTTTAAATTTCTTGTATTAAGTTCAAAAAAGCTTACTCGAGTCACAGTTATCAACAGAAAATTTTGAAACGGAGTATGTTAGTAATCATTGATATATTTTAGTAATTTATTAGAAATGAAAGCTGTAACAAAAATTTAACTCTATTCTAAAGTTCCTTAGACAAACTTGTAAAAAGGTTCAGAAGCAAAATTAGTTTACTGTGCAGAAAACCAATAATGTTTACACAATACAGGGTGTGGAAAAAGTTTGGAAACTTAAATATCTGCCGTAATATACATAGTAACAACAACAAAAAAAAGATAACTGTCAAGTATAATACGCAAGATGAGCGATTTTTAACATCTTAAATAAGGCTTTTGAAATCTCCAGAAAAAAGTGACCGAATTTAAATTCTAGGCTTCTGCAATTTGCTTCGTAGATGGCGTTGTAACAAACAAAAATTTAAATGTTAAAATTAACTGAATCTTAAGATCCATCAGATCAAGAACATAAAAACAGAAGCTTAAAATTTTTTAGAAAAAAAAAGACAATTGAAACTAGTCTACACATTTTTCTATCTGATATATCTCTAAATAACACAATTTGAAACAATTTGTCTCTCTATTTAATTTTTGTGCCTAAACAAAATGCCTAAACCTTTAGGTTAAATAAGGATAATTTTTCTGGAGAATTCAAATTTACAACAAAATATTGGAGTTCTAATTTAAGACTTCAAAGTTGTCCCACCCACCTCAGGAGAGAGTGAAAAAGTTTTCAAATTTTTATTACACACCCTGTTCATGAATTTAAGGGTTTAATATCAATATGTGTTTTCACCAGTAATCACCCATAAATAATAAATTTCAAAAAAATTGACTAGATCAAATGAAAGTACTATAACTTTAATTTCCTTATTTTATGTATAAAATACTTCAAGTAGTAAGTGTAATGCATCTAAAATCACTGAAAAACAAATAAATTCCAACTAGTGAAATTTGGTTAATTTAAAAAGAAAATAATTATTTTAAAGTTCATCAGTTGAATGAAAAATTTTAAATCAATGTTTGCCATTGAGTGTTTAAAATCTAACTTACATGAGAAAGTTAATAACAAAACAATTTTATTTAGAACAAAAAACTTTTTAACTTGAACCACAAGGTAAAAAATTAAAGTTGGGAACATAAGTCTTTTTGGAAATATAGGCTTGTGTAAGAAAAGAGCCATCAAGATGCCGATTAGAATATTTACAAAAACGATGGCATGACAATAAATCATTGTCAAATAATGGGAAAACTAAAAGAGTAAATAAATAATCAATTGCTTTGTGTACTTCTATATTACAAGTCAGGACCAACTATTTAAAAGGCACTTATAAAGTGTCTTTAAATACTATAATTGTAAATAAATAGGAAATTAATCAACTAAAATGAAACTTAAATGTGAACGGACCACCCCTATCAAAAGGATTGAAGCCTTGTTGGAAAGGATTAAAGCCTTGCTGACTTTCAGGATCTAGAGGATCTTCTCCATTATCAAACTTTTGTCTCTTTTCTAAAAAAAAAAAAAAAAAAAAAAAAAAAACGGGNAAAAAAAAAAAAAAAAAAATGGAATATAATATCAACTTTCAATATACATTGCAATATAAATAAAATGCTAGCAAACTGGATAATGGTATAAGCTGTTTAGTCTTTGAATTACAGAATCCATTTATAAGTCTCATAGCTGTTGGATTTAAGAAAAAAATTGCTAAGTCACTAATCTAACTTTACTAAAAGTAAGATAGCTTTTCAGCTGGAGGAACAGAAATATCTAGTGGCAAAAGTTTTACACCTTTTCTAAGAAATCCTCCATTATCAAATGCTGAATAACTATTTTTTATTACTCTTCTAGGAAGATATTATTTAGGATTTGTTAAAATGTAAGAGGTATAGATTCATGGGGGAAAATGTATTCTATACCAACGAGAATAATAGTGCTTAATCCTTTCACTTTTACTAGCAATGGGGAAGCAATGAACATTAAATCTGAATTAAAATAATTTTACTTATTTTTATTATATATTTTGATTGAAATTTCAACTTTATGAATTTACATAAATATAGTTTGAAAAATCATATACAATTATGCTTGTAATTTTGGAAGAAAAAAAAATAGAAAGTATCATTTCATAGAAAATTATTATAGTGGACAACTGTTTATCGGAATCAAAACCACTGGAATATCGATGTGATCATATTAAATGGTGAGTACTGTAAACTTATTCACATTATGCCATGAAGAAAGTAAAAAATGCCAATAAAATATAGCGAATCCGTTTTAGTATTACATTTTTTTCACACATAAAAGTTTGAAGTAACTCAACTTACTACTTTTTTTCTATTCTAATGAATAGAAAATACATACAGGGTTTTCACTCAATTTTAGAAACAGTCGACTGTCAGTTCTGTTTTCAAGGAATATTTCAACAGATTTCTAGATTACATTTTTGCTATACAAGATAACATTTTACCAAACATTTTTCATTTATTCAATAAGCACTAAAACTTACCATTTAATAGAAAAAAAGAAAAATACATTTGTTATTTGTACACAAGTTTTAGAAAAAGAATTATAATATGTACTAAGAAACTGATAAAAAAAATGTACATAATTTCAGATTTAAAATTATCTTTATAAATTATTTAATAACTTAACATTCAAGAGTACAATTTGAATTTATTTTTGAGCTATTCAAAGGAAAATAAAATCGATTTTATACAACAAAGGATTAAAAATTTGTTGATCGAAAATTTAAAACAAGAAATACATAAATTAAGTGTATTTTAAGAAATTTAAATATTTCAAGCAGGAATTATTAATTACCAGGATCTGTTAAAACTTCTTTGGCAGCAGCAATATCAATAAATTTCTTTTCAGCAGGTATCTTTTCATCTCCTTGGAAATTGTCGGGATGCCATTTTTGAGCCAATTTTCTATATGCTTTCAGTATTTCACGTTTGCCAGCAGTTCTAAGTAACATTATAAAAAATGTAAGTTTCTTTTCTTAAATAACTTATTGATCAATAAAACGTACTTTTCAAACAATGTAATTACTCAGTGTGGTTTCAAAAATGTAATAATTAGCTTTTAATTTCTTTACGTAATTTCTATATTATTCCATATTACGTATTTCTTTCATATATTAACGTAATTTCTATTTGTTAGGTAATTTCAATACTGAAGCAAAAATTTAATTAATTAATAAATATAAGTTTTCGATTTAATAAATAAACGAACAAAAATTAATCTGGCAACAACAAATCAAAAACTTGTTCAATTAAAAAATTAAACTTGCCTCTTAACACCCAGAATGGCATAATAATTACGCTTTTTGGACTGTTTTTCAAGTTTCTGTGCTCTTTTCAGACCATCATGAGCTCTTTGAGAATAATCATTAATCTGCGATGCTTTTTGAAAATCAGATATAGCTGGAAAAAAACAGTGATGTCAGATAATGAAACATTTACCTAAACAAGTTAAAAAAGATTTGACTATGCATACCCTCGCTAAATTCAGAGTTTGCAATGTAAGCATCTCCTCTTTCGCACAGCACATCAACATCATCGGGTTTAATTTTTAATGCTGATGTGCACATTTTTACAGCTTCAGTTGGACTTCCAGCCTAAAAAATAAAAATATTGGATCACAAATATATTTCCAAAATTAAAATAAAAATATATTTTAAAATTCAACAAGAATTTATAGTAAAAATCTTAATTTAAATTTTACTTAAATAGTAAATATACAAAACTTTTTTTTTTTCTTTAAAGAAAAGTTTTTATTTCTTATAAGATAAAATTTAATCTCTTCTATTTTGCTTAGTTGCTTTTGCAACCTTATCCGCAAACTTTTTTTTATCATAAAAACTTGTTAAATATTTCTTATCAAAGGGAATAATCAGAATCAGTAGAAACACTTATATCCTAATACAATTTTGAATCATATTACTATCATACATTTCGTGGGCACAATTTTATTAATTATAAAAGATGAAATAAACTTGCCACTTATAATTAAAACACAGAGATTAATATCTTTATCATAAGTTACATAAAATGGTAATATTATGTAATAAGTTTAATGTGAAAATAAACTACACTTTTAGTTTTATCGATTTAATTTAGAATAATAATCAAAATAAAATAACAGCAAAAATTATTACGAAGAGTAGATAAACAAATTTCACCAGAAAATAAGGTTAAATAAGGGATAATTAATTTAAATGTTAATATCTTTGTAACTTTATGCTAATGACTGAAAAAGATTTCTAGATCTTATTTGCAAGTTAACGATTTTACTCTCGTACAAAAATGCAAGCAACAGTTATAATATAGATAGAAATATAATACTAGATAGAAATATAATACTAGATAGAACTTCAAAATATCAGCAAATATTTTTCATTTTTCAAAATAGAAAAAAATTGAAATTTCTCTAATTTTTTGAAAATTAGTACTGAAAGTTTTTTTTCCTAAATGTGTTTTTACCTTATTTAGGCACTGGCACGATTTATATCTTAAGACATACATCATGTGGGGAACTTTAGTTTCTAGTGCTATAGCTTTCTCAGCCCGTGTGACACATTCTTCATAATTTTTTTCATTTATAAATTCTTGAATAGCTTTAAGATGGGCAGCAATCTTTTTAACATATTTATAATGAGCAAAGCAGCCTTTGTGGTCAGGATCATATCGCAGACATTCTCGTATAGCACTAAAAAAAATTCATCACAGTAAATTATAATTCATAAAATTTGTCAATGATGCAGTAAGTGAAAAAATTATCAAAAATAAGAAATTATACAAGGATAAATAAAAAGAAAAGGTTACAAGGATAATAAAACATTGCTACTTACTCAGCAACATTAAATAAAATTATTACAGTAAATTCTCATAGATATTAAAATAAAAATATCTCACATGGAATAATTGAAATAAGAAACACTCACTAAATATTTAAATCCAAGAATATATAATGTTTAGAAAAACAAAATTTTAATAAAATTGTCTGGAAAACAATCGTTCTTTACAATTTTGTGAGCATTTAAAACATCTATTTCTCAAAGAGCAAAAGTTGATCCACATTTTACTCCTCATGATGCTTTGGGTCATCAAAAATTTAACATATTTAATTTCTTTTTAATATTTATAATAAAAATGAATGTTTTTAATTTTAAACAATGAGGCAAATCTACCAAAAATAAATGGAAGTACATTACACTATACTAGGGGTGCACAACCTTTTTCAGTGAAGGGCCTCATGCACAGCAGATTGACCAATGAAGGGCCGCATGCCAAAGTGTTTAGACCGACATATTGAAAGCAATTGTTGGTGGTGATTGTTACATAAACATCATTGTTTATATAACACTAAATTCTTTTTGTCGGTTAACCTTGTAATCTCTTTGCAGAAAATACAATACTTTAAAACGTTTAAAATTAGAAAATGCAAAACGGATTACTTAAGAAGGAAAACAGAATTCGAAAATCAGAATCAATTTATCGGAAAAAATTTAGATAAATTGAAATAATTAAAAAACTATGGAAAAATTGAAATTTTTTTATCACATTACAAAATACAAAAGTTCGTTTAAACATAAATTTTAACGTTAAATTTTTTTTCATAGAATTAAATTTCAATTAAATAAATATTCTAGTCATTAATATAAATTCAAGTTAAATAACATACTTTGATTTAAAGGTTTATAGGGTTAAAAATGATTAAAACTAAAACTAAACCCCTTAAGTGGAAAATAAGACTTAGCATTTATTAGGGAATGTACTTTATCTTTCAGACATTTTTATTTTAAATTAATAATAAGAGGCTAAGAGAGGGAAGAAAAAGAAAGAAGAAAACACATTAAATTTTAAGGAACTATATTCCTTAATAATAAAAAACTATTAAGATACTTGTTTACAACTTTTTATGACGAATATATTTTTAACATGACACTTACTATTTACAATTAATACACAATCAATTAACAATCAATAAAATTTACATTACTTTACGAAACTTATCTTGATTAAATTTTTTATACAGTTAAAATTTAATGATATACAAATCATTTCCCAGCATATAATCATAAATGATATAAAATGCTCAAAGAAGATAGAAAATGGTTTTAAAAATTTCTTAATGGTTACACTGTAATTTGCAAAATTTTTGAATATTGTGATAATTTTATATACTTGATCATGTGATATTTTTTGAGCCATTAAATGAAAATGTGATGATTGTATTTAAAGACTACTCTGTAATTTTGAACAGGCCAAATTCATTCTGGAAAACAGTCTTTCGACAGAAGCTGTTGTTGTGGGTAGTATTAAACTTAGAGCAAATAACATAATCAGTTTTGGAACTTGTCCTAGATGGTGTTCTTCCTTTCTGGGTTTTTAAATCGCGGAAATACAAATAGCGATGCGTTATTTTTTAATTGCTTGAATACGAATTGCTATGTGTGATTTTTAAATTGCGTAAATAATAAACTCGATGCTTGTTTTTCAAATAGCGTGAATACAAATCGTGTGACTTTTAAATTGCGAAAGGACTACTCACAACACTTGATTTTTTAAATGCATGAATATGAATCGAGATATATGGTTTTTAAAACACGTGCGAGAAAATGCGAGAAAAGTAGCAACGGATGATATTTTAAACGCCAGAACACGAATCGCGATATGTGATTTTAAATCCCGTAAATACGAAACGCGATGGATTATTTTGCGATGGATTCGTTAATGTTAATACGAAATGCGATGCGCAATTTTCAGATAGCGTAAATACAAATTACGATGTATGACTTTTAAATTACGTGTGACAACAAAAAGAATAGGTTCGATGTGCGTTGTTAAACTTGCACGTGTTCATGGGACTAAAGAATTATGCCGTCTTTTGAATTATTATTTTATTTTATTTTTTTGCAAAACGGACCGCGTTTAATATAAACACATCTCGGTTTTTTTTTCCTGGGAAGGTGTTGATTTGGCTAAGATACGTAATTACTTTTTAAGTTACGAAAAAAAATTAAAGCTGAATCGAATTTCACAAGTTGTAATATTGTGTGAAAATATCAGGTATATTCTAAATCACAAATAAAAATGCAGCAATAACGGGAAAGAAGAAAAAACACTTTCGAAAAACCTCTTAAAAAATTCGTCTTAAAATCGGTACAACGCAAATGATAAAATCGGCACAAACAGAGCACGTAAAAAATAATTCTTTTAATGCGCGATTCAAAACTCGCTTGCTGTCAAAGTATTAAAAATATCATAATCTTTTCAAATTTCAAATCAATAACTACTAAAACAATAACCAAAATACTTTATTTACTCCAATTTCATCTAAAATATTAAAGTCCATCAAAATTTTATGTAATTTAAATGCGAGATTTGAAATTAAAATGTCGCAATAGCGTATAAAAAATATCGGTACTTTCAAAACCTTGTAGAAATGTGTAGCAATAATTTCTAAAATAGCGATTGAAAAATAATTTGATTTGCGATAAAATCGTTAAAAATAAGCCATGTCAAAAAATGGTTATCTAAATGAGTGATTCTTTAGTCGCGATTCGTAACAATATCGTGCTAAAATATCGAAGTTTTAAAAACCGGGCGGAAATGTGCAGCAATAACTGTTGAAGAAAGGATCTAAAGTCATTCAGATTTTCCATGAAGTTTGCACAAATAAAGCGTTTCATAACTTTCAAAAATCGCAATTTCAGAAACTACTTGAAAATAGGTAGCAATAACTACCGAAAAGTCATTGGAATCGGCACATACGAAAAGCGTCAAAAGTGGTAATTAAAATTCGTAAATCGTAATAATGATGTATTAAAAATATTGGGATTTTTAAAACTATGCTGAAATCCGTAGCGTTAACCATCGAAAAACTACATTGATTGAGATTGGGTATGTCAAAAACTTAAAAGTGTAAATTTAAATTACCGAATTTTTTTTATTATTTTTCAAAAACAAATATTTAATTTTTTTTTCTCATTTTGTTCAGATTGCTTCCGCGGGCCGCACATCGAGGGTTGACGGGCCGCAGGTTGAGCACCCCTACACTATACGCATCAATACTTTAGTTTCTTTTCTCATTAATATGCTACACTGCTTTAACCAAAAGAATTCATTTTTAAACTTTAAGAAAAAGTTTAAACACAAAATGAAGAGATAGCTCAGAAATCTCAAAATGATTTTAAATTAATTTATTTTTAAAGACAATTTATGAATAACACGAAAACTCAAATGTTGAAACAAAATGCTTTTTTATAAACTATACTTACAACATTACTGCTAGACAAAAGTAGGGAGCACTAATTGTTTCATTATAATTTTCTTTTATTAATATGCATTATTAAATAAATATTAAAATAAAGTAACATTAATACAAAGCAGATACATATTATTATTTTTTTTATAAAAGTCTGAAGATTTATTAAATTTCAAATGGGGAAAAAAAACCTTTAAAAGAAATTTCCTTACATAAATCTCAATTATAAAACACATTTTATTAAGAAAGAGAAAAAAATGAAATTATTGTTTACTTTAGTGATTCTTCAGTTTCTCCAATTTCATAATAAAGTTCACTAAGTTTTAAATATCGTAACTGATTCTCGGTTTGTGATTTCAAAATTCCTCTTAAATCACTGATAGCACTCATTAAATCCCCAATAGACTCATAACATCCAGATCTCATTTCTCTCAGTTTAGTGTCCCATGGTAATTCCTTGAAGAAAAAATATAGGAAAGATAGTTTAATGTGATTAATTCAAAATATTCAGTTCATAGAAACTTAAAGCATGCTCAACATACTATTTTANAAAAAAAAAAAAAAAAAAAAAAAAAAAAAAAAAAAAAAAAAAAAAAAATTCGAAATTTTTTTTTTAAAAAGTAATAATAATAATTATTTAAAAATGAAAACATAATTATTAAAATAAACATATTAGTGGGACACTGCTAGAATAAAAATGTATCAGTCAGCTGTTGATCAAATAGAAATAAGTGAAGAATTTTTAAAATGACAATCTTTTCACACATAAAGAGCTTGGTGCAATATATGATAATATAATATATAAGAAATTTTGCTATTGATCAAGTGTAGCATTTTTAAAAATGGTCACTTTTTTAAACATGTGGCAAATTTTTAAAAAATTGAAAATTGTAAACAATAAAAAAAAAATTTTGATAGTAAAAGAAGGCATTTTGTTTAAATCATTTCTCATTTTAGGAGGGGGAAAGAAATTACAAGTTTCATTTCTAAAAAGAAGAAATATTTTAAGATATATATACGGAGTAAGGTAACTTTTAGAATATTGCAAAATGTTCATAAAATCCATATTTATTAAAAAAATTTATAAAGTACACAAGGAGTGCATTTCTTGTGAAAAAGTGACTATTATGTGGTGATTGACATAGAATTTTTTAATAGCCTTGCAGCTAGTGGCAACTGTTAATCTGTTAAATTTGCCACATAAGCCACAGTTTTTCGAAAAGTGTCACTTTTGCATGGGACTTTCCTGTTTTATATTGTTACAAGAAATTAAAAAAAGAGTTGATCTGAATTTTCACTAGATATACATGAATTCCTTACTACCTGCAAATTGTAGGAGTTTTTGCCAAAAATGTTCCCTAAAATATTTCAAAATAATATGGATTATCACATACCCTTTAGCTTTTCATAAATGAAGCCTTTAAGTTATTAAGAGACTGCAAATCATAACACAATTTTAAACAAAAATATACCTGAAGTAGTCGAGTCAACAAATCTATGGCTTCATGATAATTGTGGTCCTCCACAAATGCATAAGCTAACTGAACATCTCTTTTAAGTGGTTCAATCACAGCATATCCATGATTGGCATCTATATGAGATGGATCCATACGAAGCTATAAAAGAAAACAGAAGAGATAGTGTATTAAAACAAACATTAAAACTAAAGTCTATACTTAAAAATAAAACTAAAGCATGCAACTACATAAAAAAATAAATATCACTTTAACTGAAATGAGTATTGAGTATACTTCGTGCTGCATATGATTAAAGCAAAACAATGCTAATAAAGCACAGATAAAGGTACAGTTACGAATTCAAATCTATAAACAAGAATCTTTAATGTCTGAACATAAAATGTGATTAGAGACTGACACTTTATTATTCGACACTAGGTTTAGAGGAATGTTTTTGTTTATAAAACCAAAACTATAGCATGTACCTTTATTTTTGCTTTATTCACACTAATTTCTCAAAATTTTATGATAATGCAATACAAAAATACAATATAAAATTTTATGTAACATAAAAAATACTTTTGTATTTGTGTATGCGATATAAATTTCACTAAACAGATTCTTAAAAATATGAAAAAGATTCAATCACAGCATCATAGATTGCGTTTTTTTAAAGGCTGTATAGTTAAATTGCTTCTTATACTTAGTATTGCTTTTAACTTCACTTTAATGCGCTTTAAAACTAACTAGATCAGACATATTTTTTAAAGAGACGGCAAACACAATTAAAACTTATTTCTCTATAGGGTAAAAAAAAAAAAGAGAAAAAAAAAAGATATTTTAGCTAAGAATAAAGAAATAGATTAAAGAAAATCCAATTTCTTCAATAGATATTTTGAAAAAATATTAGATCATTCATAAATGTAGTATTGGACTAAATTTTCTAATACTATTCATTATTGGCCCAAAACTGCATCTGACAAAGATACTATCAGTTACATTTAATATGTGGTTTTTTCGTAAGAGTAAAAAATACACCAAGCATCTGTGTTGTCAATTAAGAAAATAAACAGATATGAAAATAAACCTCAAAGTTGCTGAGGAAAAAAAGCTTGCACTTCTAACAAAAAGTTCAATTTAATCAATCATATGCAAATTTGATAATTCCTTATTATCATATTTAATTCTTAAACAGGGACACATAATACAAGGTAAAAAAAAATTTCTGCCCCAAATACAATAGTAAAGCATATATAAAACGTTTCTTAAATAAAAATAAGCTTTTCACATATTCTGATATGAAATTCTTTCTCAATTAGATGATAATTTTAATCATGTCTAAAATGTGCCTTTTTGTTAGAGCCAGGAAAGAAACAATAAGTTCAGCCTTGTTTGGCAAATAATAAAATTTTTGATAAAAAAGTAATCATATTTCTTAGATATAAATATCTTTACAAAAAAGATATTTAAAAAAATCATCTCTCATAGTTCTCACTAAAAAATAATCATATTCAATATCTTTCCTAATAACATTGTACAGTAAAAATATCAATCGTAAAAGCAAATTTAGTATGACTTAGCAATTTTTTATATTAAGTTAATAAAATAGAGACTACACAACATTTCAAAAATATTAAAAAAATGTGCGAAAACTAAATTCTTGAAAACAATTGACAGTTAATAATTGCATTAAATCTACAATACCTAAAAATAACATTATAGAAGAACTTTAAAGATACATACAACATATTCATAATCAATATGTGCTTCATCAAGTCGTCCTTGTTTCAAATAAACATTCCCTCTTTGCAAGCGAGCCTAAATTAACCAAACATTGTCAACATAAGTATCCAATACTTAAGAAAATATACACATTTGTATAAAAAGGTCAGAAAACTTACAGCCACAAAGTCCGGCTTGATTTCAATAACTTTACTTAAATCTTTCAATGCTGAGGCAATTTTTCCAATAGCAAGATATACTGTAGCTCTAGTATAATAAGTTAAATAGTTATATGGGTCAGCCTCTGTAAAAAAAAAAAACACTTATCACTCAATATCAGCATTCATAAAACATAATTTTGGCATAAAATATTTTGAATCATTCATTTTTATGAAATTTTAATAAAAATGTGCATCAAGCAAAAGCATCTTAGATATAGAACTGGATAACTCAATATTTTTCAGTTTTGAATTATGTATGTTACAAATAGGATAAAAGCAAAAAAAAATAGGTTTAATTGGTTTAAGTGGTGACAATCTATCCTTGCTGGTAAAAGAGAGCCTGAAGAATCCTAATCACACATCATACATAAATCTAAATAAGATATTTGGGCACATTAATTCTTTTAGTAATTAACATAAAATAACTTCTTTTTTATTTATATAGGTATAATAATAATTGGTGTTATTGGAACATTACATAAAGAACATCTATTTAAAATGGACAACACATACAAAATGTTGTAAATTGATAAGGAAATTACTATTTCTAATGGATTGGCATGGGTTTTAAATAATGACACTATGTACTAAAAACTCTGACAGACGAACAATATATGTCTATGACTATAACTTGAAAGAGAGATTAATATGTAGACTTTACTTCCAATATATCAGTTAAGAAAATAGATAATAAAATACAATTGAGTTATTCCTTACAAAGTAGAGAGGAAAAATTACATTTTTAACAAGAGTTTTCATTAAAATTCATGAATGGCTTGTATGTTTATTTTAAGGAATACAATTGGGTGAAAATAAACAGTTAATTTTTTTTAAATTTTATTATCCATATTTGAACTTAGGTTCCTTAGCTTTCACAAACTCTTCAAATTTTGGATCTCTGATTTTTTTAAATGCAGTTGCTTTTCGGTATGCTGACAGACAAACCGAAAAGTTAATTCACGAAAACGAAACTAAAATGTTTTTGTTATGCTTTGAGCATTTTAAACAGTTTATTTGAAGAAATTATGTTTTTAAGAGGATTTTTTTTTTCTTTCTAGAAATTATTTTTTGAACAATTAATTTTTTTGTCAGAATTTTCTTGCATTTTAAATGCATTTTCTAAAGAATGATGTTGATTTTGAGAAAATCTCAACACATTAAGTTGTAAAAAAAAAGTTCATTATAGAATTCTTTGAAATTTTGTATAATGTTAGTAATGTTCTGAACTAAAAGCTAAAGTCCAAGTGTAAATTTGTTATTTTTATCAAGCTTTGAGACAGAATATTTAGAATTTCTTTTCAAAAATTCAATATTAAACAATATACTTAGTTCTATTTCATTATAGTTTTGATATTTTAAGATTTTAGTTTAAAATACAGGCTTGAATTTATAATTTAAGGATCCCAACTTACAACACATAAAATTAACATTGTAATCAAGTCTATCTTTTTAAAAAAATTTGTCAACAGTACGGCATTTAATATTTATTTACAAAATATTATTTGAAAAAAAGAAAAAAAAGACTTAGGCATTAATAGGCTACAAAATCACAAAAATTTAAAACTTACCAACAGCTGCATGGTAATGAGATAAAGCATCATCATAAAGACCCTGAGATAACAGCTCTCGACCAAGTTGTAAGTGTCGATCGATTTCTAAGTTATTTAGCCATTCATCACCTATAAAAATATAGACATAAAATTAACTATTACCCTATATAGGAACATTTCCACATTATTATTTGCAACAACATAATCAACTCAATATCTAGGCCACTAACACACATAATAAAATATAAATAAAACTACTTAAGCGGATAAAATTTGTAACCGTCACTTTTGGACAAACCAAAGGGCAATCTTCCGAGATTTGAGGTTGCGTAAGAGGCTCTTATTTGAGCTGTAATTGAGGGCCAGAAATAGCTGTATTTTCTCGGAGTTTCAGTTAATACATTTTTGGGGTATGAACTGTTTTAATCATCTCTATTCGAAACAAACCCCATGTGCTCAGTTCAATATATTAAAAGTTAAATATCTGCTATGGTCATGGCAGTAGGTCAAACAGTTCCTTAAGAATATAGTTTTTTAAACTTATATATAGAAAATTTATGGAATTTACAGTTTTTCAGCAAAGAAATTTTACTTTAAAATGCAAAAGACCTGATTCAGAAACAAATTTGAAATTCACAATTAAAAATTCAACATAATTTTTTTAAGAAAAATAATTAATATGTTCCTTTTTTAAACTAATTTATTTATAAAATAAAGTTTACTATAAAGATAACAAAATTTGTTATTAATACAGTACATATCATATAAAAACAATGAAAGTCATTGGAAATACTTGGTTACAATCTGAGGCTCGTGAAAAAACTGATAAAATTCAGTAACTTTTTGTTACATAGTTGAAAAAATGGTATCCATGGCATGAAGTAAACTCACTGTCAATAACAAAATTCCAACAAGCTAAACTAGTTTAGGGACTAGATTATCTTTAAACCATATATAAACAATTATATCTAAAAAATTTAAATAAATGCTATAAAAATTCTAACTAAAAACTCAAACATTACTAGATTTAAAAGCATTATTATAAGTTAAATAACTATTTTCAAGTGAAATTTCATAGTTGTAAGTGTCAGAGTTCTTCTTGAACTACCTGCAAAAACATTGATTTTTAATTTTACTATTTGTAAAGAAATAAAAATCTTTAAAAAAATTTAATCAATTGTTTAATTTCTAAAAAAAAAAAGAAAAAAAATTTCAGTACATGCAAATTGAAACTGATAATTTATGATTGTAACAAACAGAAAGTTCTACAAATAAACAAGTTTTTCAAATTAAATGGGAAAAAATATTGAGAGAGATTCTTAATTGTATAATTAATCATTATTTCAGAAAAAAGAAAAAAATACTACCAACTTAAAATGGTAAATTGCTATACATAATTTTTTTTTCTCCGATTATCTACTACATTATAACCTATATTTTGATTTAGTTGGTTTGGTAGAATTAATCAGCTTCTTAGATTGGCTAAGAAGATTAAAGAATGACAAATAATCATTCACCTGTACCCTACAGCAGAACAGTTTTATACTGCTAGAGCCTCACATTAGACATAAAATATATCTGTAAGAAAGATCTATATTCTAGTTATATAAGTATATTAAGCGAAGTAAATGATCAATGAATTTTGATTGGCTGTTCAAACAAAAAGTAAATTGATGGTGAGCCAGTAACTTTAAAGAGAAATATCTTAGTTAGATTACATCATTTCCCCGCTACATATACTTATAAAAGATAGACATACACAAAAAAATATCATTATAAATTGAAATTCTAATATTTTGTTTGTGCGAATGTATCAGTTCCTTGTGAATTTGATCGAAGATTGATTTTTAACAAAAATAATCTTTAAAAAGACAGACTAGAATAGAAGATAAAGTATTGAATAATAATAGAATAGAAGTAAAGTATTGAATAGTAATAGAAGATAAAGTATTGAATAATAGTTTAAAATGTAAAAAATAAGAAATAAGTTCCCAAGCTTTTCCAAAAAGGAAAATAATGCTTGATTTCAAGCAGGTTCTTCTTTAAAACAAATAAAAGTAGCTAATATTATAAAAAAATCAACTCATAAAACTTAATAAACAAATTAGAACATTGCATTTGCATTAACAAAAACAATCTAACAATTACCTTACATTTATTACTATTGCAAAAATATAAAAAACTTTGGTGCTCATCTTTCCCTTACTTTTGATGTTTCAAGTAAAAAAAGACTGACATTATCCATAGATTATTTTTTATACTTCTGTTACATTTTAAAAATGAATTATCAAAACAATAAATCTATAATTAAATGAACATAATAAATTATGTTGAATTTCGTAAAGATATGTCAATAAAATTCAGCATCCACTAGACTCCTTGGTGATATTACTCTAAATTTCAATTAGCTTAAAAAAATTATAAATAATTAATACTATTCTTCAATCACAAATTTACTGAAAAACATTAAGTCTATGTAGACTCTTGTTAGTAAATATGAACGCTATAAAAATTTATTAGTAAATAAATATTTTTTTACATAAAATTATTAATAGAAGAGGATAATTGGAGAAATTAGGAATATAATGGCTAAACTATTCAGGTAACTTGCTTAGAGTCCATTACTTTACTTTTAAATAAAATGTAACTTTTATTCATTAGTCAAATTTGCTAATTAACTCAATTAAATGAATTTAAAAATTTAAGTAATAAATTATGTACATGATTTATATTAAGATTCTTTACATTCATAAACATCATAACATGACAGACTTGTCAAAATTTAAATAATGTTTGCAAGAAAAAGGACTGCTTTTTAAATCACCCTTGACAATCTAATCCTTCTTAAATTCATTTAAAATCTTATCTCGTTATAATATAAATCATAAAAATGATATAAGTTACAGCAATTTAACAGTTAAGATATATCAAATTATAAACCCCAAGATAAGGAGGATAATGACAAAATTAGTCAGATAACTAGTTAAATGTCCACTATTTTTTATATAAAAAATTTAACTGAATTTATGAAGATAATTTATTTACATGATTTATATCAGGATTATTTCTTTGCATTCATAATCACCATCATAACATGACAGATTTCACAAACTTTGAATGATTTTTGTATGTAAAAAGATAAGCTAGACTGCCCCATATCCTCATAAAAATCCATATAAATCTAACTCATATATATCTTTAAATTATTTAAAATTTGATCTCATACAAAAAGGAATTATTACTATAATATTAACTACAGTAGGTAATTCGAATTAAGGTAAGTCGAATTAGAAATGTCAATGTTAGAAGTAACTTTCCAGAAAGGCATTATAAATACAAAAATCTTTTAACTTATTTTCAAAATTTGGTTATTAATTAGCACTTACCTCTCACGTCAGCAATTTCTCTGATTAAATATAATAAAGAAATAACAACACGTAACGATGGCACCATTATTAGCTTTTAAAATTTTTATAACAAGTCAAAATAATTTAAGTCTATAAAAAACATGAAGCAAATTCGTTCAAGCGATTATATGCTGATTTTGAGAAATTTTTCTTTTTGCTGACAGCTCATAATATTTGGCATTTAAAGCAATGAATATAAATGAAACATAATCAGACTAAAGAAACAGATATTCTCATTTCATTTTCAATACTTGTTTCGGCTGAGCGTGTTGTTATGTTATTGGAGGACAACCGCTTATGCCACCATAAAAGAACTAAAATGTTTTCTAAAATAGCTACTAGTTTTTTTATTTCTATTTTAATTTTTGGCAACGACTCAGAATACTTACGCATCATTTTTGCTGCACTACATTTTTCATTTTTTCCATTATCACTGCATACGGTTCACGCACTTTCGAACTCAATAAAGAAAAATGGAGAACCGGATTGGTCAGTCTTTCGAAGGAATTTCAGGGAGTTTCGAAGGAGGAATTTTGAAGGAGTTCTCATTCTCATAAAAAGGTGATGAGAATTGCCTGAACCTCATGCAATAATAATTACCCTTATGACACAGTTTCCAGTTGATCACCAAAGTCCAGCATTAACGACAACGGTTGACCATTTTGATCAGCTTGCGAAGAAATCGAAGGTGCGTGGTATTGGTCCATTTTTAAGGGCTACTTTCGCTGAATGCGTTTCATGCATTTCCAATCCTCTTTGAGAAAAACGGAGAACCTGATTGGTCAGTTTTCCGGGGTAAAATATTTTTCATTAATCATGTTCCCATTCTCCCTCAACGGCGAAAGAAAGCGGGAGAAACGCAAAAAGTAAGAATTGTCCTTTAAATTAGTCTACTAAGGTGCTAAATTTTTCGCTTGCAGGTCATCGTGCTACTTCAGCGGGGGAACCATCCTCTCTGTGAAGAATCAAAATAAACATAGAATGTCTTCTGATCGTCCTCAGGGTTTTTCCCCAGAACATCACTGATTCCCTTGTAACCCAATGGTTAGATACTCCAAAAGTATTCTCCAATCTGGAGAATCTGGTGGTTCGATCATGAACTCCGCTAAAACCCACTGATCCCATGCGATAGACGAGATCGTAAATTCTGTGAAATCGGAAGTCCTGTGGCCAGTCACTGCGCAGTACTATGGGTGCAGGCATCTGTAGAAAATTTCCTGCCCCTTCAGATCAATCTCTAAGTTGAGGAATTGGCATCACAAATTGTGATGCCATCGGATCATCTTCAGGGTTTTTTTCCCAGTCCGTTACCAATAGCCCCCCCCCCCCCAGAGCTGTAGTGCGACGTAAATTAAGTACTACCTAACTACCCACCCAGAAAATCACTATTGGCCCTTTATGAAGTTCTAGGGCTGCGTAAATGGAGTACTACTCCAACTAAATGAATCGAAAAAGTAGATAACCTAAGATGATAAGGACCATTCTCTCATCCATTGAGAATCATTCTACAGGGTCACACAAGACGATGCAATTGGTACAAAAAAAAAAGGCTTTTCTTAGGAAATCAACTTTTTAGGAAAGGAAATTTTAAAAATTACTAGTTTTTATTCTGATCAGTGATTTAAGTTGGCAGTCAAAACATATCATTCGCAGTTTTCTGCGGAAGTAGTAAAAGCCTTTCACAGCATTACAATCAATAAGATAGTTCACTTTTTGTAGATTTCATTAGGTGGAGGACTGTGGATATAAATTCTCCTCAATAATAAGAAATCCCTACAAAAATTCCTCAACATTTCAGAAAAAGATAAAAATTTCGTCATTCATAATCGATTTCAATTCATAAAGGATAAAAACAAGAAAGATATTAAACTTTTTAAAGATGCTTAGCAAATTAAAGATTTTTTAGAGAAATTTAATGAACTTTTGTCTGTAATTTCAATGTAAACCTTCTTTTAAAAACTGGATATATGAGAATCCTGTGAAACTCCATTTAACTTTCTGCATAAGCTTTAATAATACATTTTAAAGAATAACATTCTGATTTGTGTGATTTTTTTAAATATCTTGCGTCAACGATTTGTAAACACGTGAAATTTTGTTTTTTAATGATCATAATATATACCTTTTTAACTAAAATTGCTTGAAAAACTTTTAGTTTCTAAATTGTAACATTCAATAATTTTTCAATCAATTTAATAAAGTTAAAAAAATTAAATTGAAAATTTACTTTTCACAAAGTATTGTTGTAAGGCATTTACCAATTGTGGAGTCAGTTTCAGATATTTTTGTTTTTCGGAAGGGGTTTGTGAAGGTGAAAGAAAAAAGAATAGTGCAATATAAATGTGTTTTAGATTGGGATATTTTTACATATTTGATACATAGTAAACACCTTCAGTCCCGCAATGGACTGATCGTTGAGACACGGTTCCCAGCAGATCACCGAAGTCAAGCATCACTGGCTGCGGTCGGTGTGCGGGTGGGTGACCACTTGGATCAGCCTGCGTAGGGACCGAGGGTGTGCGGTATTGGTCCTCGTTAAACTGTTCTACCGTAAAGTGCTCGACTTCGCGTGCAGGTCGTCGGGCTACCGAAGCGGGGGTGCCATCCCCTCCGCAGAGGATCAAAATTGTGATGGCATGTCTTCGGATCATCCTCCGGGATGTTTCCCAGACCGTCGCCAATAGCCCATTG
>NC_092206.1:31558091-31660520 GCF_043381705.1 Parasteatoda tepidariorum | reverse complement strand
TGTTAATTTGGACGTCTAGTTTCTGCCACACTAGATGGCAGCACCGAGATTCTATTTGGATGCTAAAGTGCACTAGGAATTTAATTTTGCTGGAAATGCCAAGAGCCAGTAAGGCACTCCAGGGATCTTTTACATGCCGCATAATCATACGACATGGCCGCTGAGGATTTTCTGTAACCCGAAAATCCGGTGTCTGGGCCGGGGATCGAGCCCACAGACTTGGGCTCAGAAGGCCGACCACAAACCAACTGCGCCACCCAGCCACACGTGGCCTAAAATATATTAGTAGTAATATTCAAACCAAAATATATTAGGTGTCATTTTTTTTAAAGACAATTTTCGTAAAAAAAATCAATAACTTTCAAGTTTTATATCTTAACAATTTGATATCTGTTGCACATTAATTGCTTAATACATAAGTGCACATTAAAGTTATTGTAACCAGAATTTTTTAGTATGCAATTAAATATTCTTAAAAATCTACTTCTTATTTTTATTGCTAATTCAATACTTTTGTTTTGTACAACTTGATAAAAATCTGACAGTAATATTTAATGTTCCTTCAAACATGAAAGAGACTTTATGTTTGAAGGAATAAATTATGAAATTCATTCCTTCAAAATTTTATATTAAACTTCAAATAGAAAATTTTGATAAAGTTGCGGCCCGCCATTTGACTGGTGTTTTAATTGCGGCCCCTGGCCTCATGTAAGTTGGAAACCCCTGATATATATCATTGCTCTCTTTTGATAATTTTACTAGGCTGCAGTTTGATGGGATAATCTGGCTGATGCGGATAGTTTATTAATATTTTATATATTATATTAAAGAATGGGAGTCTTTTAAAATCAAAGTTGAGTCGGCTGTTCATAGCCGGTTATAAAATTAAATATATATATATCATTCGTGGTGCTGAAATTATTTATGATGCAAATTGAAATCGGGCAGGTTGTAAAATGCTGCAGAGTATCTACTCTTTTCATCGGTGTAAAAGTATTCGTCCATTTCTCTCTCTCTTTTTTAATACGAGAATCTCATTTTGAGTAGAAAAAAGGAGATATTACAATTTGAAAATGTCGAAATTTCGTCACTGCAGCCGTAATCATGAGTTGTTGTTGTTGTAGTAGTTAATTTACGTCGCACTAGAGCGTACAATGGGCTATTGGCGACGGTCTGGGAAACATCCCTGAGGATGATCTGAAGACACTTTTGATACTCCGCAGCGGGGGTGCCATCCCCGCTTTGGTAGCTCAACGACCTGTACGTGAAGTCGAGCACTTTACGATAGAACAGTTTAACGAGGACCAATACGCACACCCTCGGTCCCTACGCAGACTGATCCAAGTGGTTACCCACCCGCGCACTGACCGCAGACAGTGATGCTTGACTTCGGTGATCTGCTGGGAACCGTGTCTTAACTATCAGTCCACTGCGGGACTCCGTAATCATGAGAGCTTAATAATAATTGCAACATTATTATTTTATGCAAATTTCCTTATAATGCTTTTTTGTAAAAACTTTATTTCGAATGGTATGCTTGCTACTTGCTGGAGGTTTAGAGGTTCATATGTTGGCAAATCTATTTTATAATCACAATTATATTTGAATTGTTATTATTTTATTTTATTTTTTTATGTATATTTTATGATAATAAACGAGTATGAATAGAAAGATAAAACAGAAAATTTATGATATAGGAGATAAAGTTTTCCTATCAGATTTCATGGCTTTAGTCAATTTTTTAAAAAAAAACAAATGGCATAGCGAATAGTAAACCTGTTTATCAGAAAAATATAATTAATAATCACATAACAACGTGTTACATAATGATATGATTTCACAGCTGATGATGGATATTTTGAAACAATTATTAAAGTATTTTCATTCATTAAAAGATTTCGAAAAATTGTCATGTGATTTTCAATAATTTTCCCTGGTTTACAGTTCGCAGCACCATCTGTCGAAAATTCTAGATATGAACCTGTAACTTTGGGAGAAATAAATGTGCCGAACCTGCAATTATTATTATTTTTCTTTTACTTGTTTTGTGTTATAAAAACTACCAGTCTGTTTTATGACACCCGTGTAAACAGTTAATACAAAAAGTGAACAGTGTGTACAAAAATTTATTATATAACATTGTGATACATAATACATTGGTTAAACCCAGATGACTCAAAGAAAAAGAAAGAAAGAAAGAAAAGATATTAAGTAATCATAAGAAAAAATACATAGAATCTATATACAAAACAAATTAACCCTTAGAGGTAGTACAGTAAAAGTTAAAATAATATGTATGCATCTAATTGCACACTCAGTCAGTTACAATGCAATGCACTTCGTACAACTTCACAGTAAAACTTTATAATTCAAATTTATAAACCTATTTTGATAAGTTGTGACTAAGCTCTGAGGTGGCTCTAAGGAAATCAGACTTTTAGGTTGTTTATTTTTATTGACTAATAGCAGTTTTAATTTTACTATTAGCAGTTTTACTGACTAATAGCATTTTTAATTTTAATAAGACGGCTATAAAAATGCGACATGACTATTTGTAAGCATAAAATAAAGTTTAAATAGTAATATACAGTACAAAGTATGTCGTAATCATCACACTAAAATTTTTTCTCAAAATTCGGGTCGCAAGAGATGAGAAATTTAGATGAGAAATTGAAAACTGAAAAATCACTGGAGCTGGAAGCGTAATCCTAGATAGTTAGATTGCCTAGTGAAACTTGAAGATGTAATTAACAATCGTCTTTCAATTGTGTTCTGTTCTCCTGCAATCGAACAGAATTTGAATTTTTTTTTTTCACTCCTACCGCTTTCAGTTATGATTATTTGTTAGATTTCGATTTTTTTTTCAGGTTAAAAGATAAATTTGGGATCCCTATTGTGCTTACTATTTTTATTTCTTTTATGATGGGGATACTAAAATGTATAGTAAGGGTAGTCATTACGAAACTCTCTGTGTATTATGTTAAGACATGTATGCGTAAAAATGCTCGAATTAGAGTTGTAATCTTTATATTGTGTTAAGTTATGAAGGTGTTTACAATGTATCAAATATGTAAAAATATCCCAATCTAAAACATATTTATATTGCACTATTTTTTTTCCGAAACTAGTCGCACTCTCGTTTTTCAACGTTGTGAGTGAACCTTTTTTTTTCTGGTGCAATCGCAAAGAAGGGCCAGGCAAATATTTCCTCAGTGCTTCGTGTTTTACTCCAATAATATTCAAAAAAGAATTTTTTTGTAATAATATATAAATTTTAAATTCTTTTTATATATATTTTTCATTTTATTACTAATTGATTTATTATTTATTTCCTTTTTTATTATTTACTGATTTAATATTTTTTTTAGTTATTTATTTATTTGTATTGAAAGCGTCACTTTCTTCCATAATGTTCTTTACACAGTCATAGCTTTTGAAGTCAGATCTGGAGGCACAACACAAAAAAACTATACATAACAATCAAAATCAGAGAACTAGAAAACTACTTAAACAGTTTTACATTATAATTTAATTAAGTCCTTAAACGCATGATAATCTAAAACTTAAAAATGTCGCTTTAAAAAAATATTATTAAATGTGTTGAATTAATTGTTTTGAGGAACTAAATTGAAAATAAAAAATAATTATACAATCTGTCACTTAACTACAGTTATGTACTTTTCTAGCGGATTTGCAGGAAGTGAATAGAAAGTTTGCGCACAGCGTTTGTCTTTCATTAATCGTAACGCTACCATTACTCTCAATTCCTTGATGATTCTCCGATTCACAGAGAAAGTTTATCGCCTGCGTTATAAAGCGGAAAATGCATTGCTATGCAAAATCTCTCAAGTATCTGAAAAACTCCGCGAAGTCCTGATTTTTCTCATCCTATAAAATGTGTGTGTGAGGCAGTGGAAAATTTTTTAGCTTTGACCTTATTCTTCCCAGAGTATAATTGGTTGCTAGCTTGCAAAAGTATAAAAGCGGAAATTCTTAAATTTTTCGGCTTGAGAGAGAGCCAAACATTTGACTGATATCGCTCAGATATGCTGCTTAAGCTTTGTTTATTAAGATTTGATAATGGTCTCTTAAAATATCTTAATAATTTTCAAGTAAAATTTTCGGTGAAATTGCATGAAGTGAAATTGCTGCTTTTATACGAATGCAATGCAGGTGAATATACTAAATGTAATTTTATAAGCATGCATTTGCACAGTAATAGGTTTTGACTAGATAAACAATAACAGCATAATACAAAATCGCTGCCATTCCTTAATTTTTATATTTTCCTAAAGAAATATTTTAAAATTACGTTAGAAGCCATATACCTTTCTCAGTTTCTCATTATCGATAAAGATATTTGCCTCATTTGTCACAAAAACAAATTTTACTACCGATGCTACCGATAATTTTAACATAAGCAAATGAGGATCACTTCTTTCAATGAACTATGCCAATTTAATCGATTTATATATTAGTGACTTCTCCACACAGTCAAGTTAAGTTGACACAAAATATAGGGTGTTTGTAATCAATACCTTCTCTTAGATTTTTAGAGAATTTGTCAGAAATGAATAAAAAAAGCATACAAATTAAAGGTTATAAATTAATATATTTAAACGAAGAAAAGCGCAATCAAAGTATGATGAATATTATATGAAGCATTCTCAAATTCGAAACTGTAATCAATCTAAATTTGGTGTTTTTTATTCTTTCCTTCCTCAATGTTGATTCATCCTATAGTGATAAAATTTTTCCTTACTGAAATTTTAACTTGTTTACTACTAATGTATAAACTTTTTTTTACTTCACTTTTGGCAAAGATTTGTCGCGCCACAGGTCCCTGGTTCGATCCTGGGGCCGGGCAAGGTTGACTCAGCCTTTCATCCCTTCAGTGGGTCGATAAATGAGTACCAAGCATGCTTGGGAACTAAACACTGGGGGTTCCGCGTTCGGCTGACTGACCAGTACATCTGCTCCTGCACACCAGAGCCCAAGGTCAAGAAAACTGAGATGGACACAGTAGGCTTTGGCCCTCTATGGGCTGTCGCGCCACTGAGTTTAGTTTAGTTTGGCAAAGATTATAAATATCTATATTCAGAGAACACCTTGCATAGAAAACTTTAATCCAGATATCTGTAATATAGATATTTACCTATATCATTCAGTGACACTGGAAATGAACGACAATAACACCGCTCTTTTTCAGAATTTCCAAGAATAATTTGAAAGTTAGCACATTCTTTTCTGAGAAAAAAATGAAACAACAACAATTATTTTTTTTAAAAATAAAATAAATGTTATAAATTAGCCTGTTCTTGAGACTGAGAAAGGTATATGTTCCATTAAAATTGATAAAACATTTTATGATAATATGAAGATGAAACATTAAATTCACTACCCTAATAATCAAGTATTATGAAACATGAACAAATTTTTTCCTCAGTAGTTCCAGTTTTGTTTGTGGCACATTTGAACATAAGTTGTAGAAACCCTATGATTTTCTTCTCATAAACTGTATATCGGCGTTTTTAAATATGTTTTCAAATTCTTGTACTGACATCTTTTGGTAGCCAGGAGGAGGCAAATGATCTGATGGAGCATAATAAGCATGGAAAACTTGTTTGCTTTCACCGCCAGGATTATGATCTTTATAATGCAGATCATTCACATCCACTTGTCCTAATTTTTGAATATCATTAGTATTTAAGCCGTTTGTACCCACAAATATGGACTTTTCTTGATGGATTTGGCCGTCTCCAATATCACTGTAGATTTGTGGTTGTCCATAATACTTATTTCCATAAGCAGCAAGATTACCGTTTGTTCGATTAGCCGTTGAACCATCGTAAACTCTTAATGAAGTTAAGGGTGGCGAACTAGCTGTATCGTACATAACGTCACGTGAACCATCGTTTAAATTTTCTGTTTGTTTTGAAACAGGAACATGGACAATAGCCACCTCACGTTCCACGAGTGCTGGAGTACCTTGGATGTGAGTTAATACCGGTGGTTCTCGGTATAAACCACCCACTTTTGCGGACTTGTCGAAATAATTTCCGAGCATTTTTGGAAGTAGAGAATTTTTTAGCACTTTTGATAAACCGGCTTTGTTTTTAGGCAAGTTGCTGTATTGATAGCCCCCTAAAGCATAAGCTGGTTTTGTGGTACCAAGTACATTTACAGGATTGGCTGATTGATAATAAGTTGGTTTTGAAGACTGCTTATGTTCATAAGACTGACTTAATGTGGAATGGTATGATTCCTTTTTGGGACTGCTCTGCTCTGAAGGGGATTCATAAAGTTCGACATATTTTTCTCCAGGTCTTATTTTTTCGTTTCTTTGAAAATTTCCATGAGATGGTGGTAAATAATTTGATCCACCTTCATATTCATTGGTTTGGTGAGATTTTATGTTTTGATGTAGTGATCCATGAGCTTCGATTGGAAAATCAGTTCCTCTAAAATTATTCATTGGTTGATATGCGTTGCCATGTTCATGTTCCTGAGGATGCGCAGTGTCTAAATTATGATTGGAAGAACCAGATGAAACATAATAAACGGTGTTCTGGTTGTTATAAAGTTTCCTGGATGGCTGCATCAAATTGTGTATTGATGGAGATTGTATTGATTTGGGATCGTAGTGGAGATCGTTGAAACTTATGTGACCAATAGGTTTAACAGCATCATGGGACAGATCACCTAAAGCAGTTATTTTAAGGTAAGCCTTTTCGCCACCATGATCTATTGCCTTTAGGTCTTCAGGGCGCAACTCTTTGACTAGTGGTGAGGCATAAGGAGCAGGATTATGCGAATTTTCATACACATGGTGAGGTTTCCTGGGAATTTCTATGTATACAGGTTTGATTTCTACTTGTCTCTCTGGAGCTGGTTTGTCATATAAAGAGTCGTGCGGATAGTAGGAATAAGGACTCTTTGGATGATCAGAAACGGATACATGTTTATGTCTTTCTTGTCCCTGGAAATGTGAATCGGACGGAATGTCTTGATAATGAGAATGACCATAATGTCCTCCACTCGAATATCCTTCTTCATGATGAGGATGATAATGCGAAGAATAATCCGGAGAATGCAAATTAGAAGAGTAGTGTCCGCCATGATCTGAATAGTGTGGCTGACTTTCTGTGTAGTGTTGCAGATGAGGTTTAGGTTTTGCTGAACGTGAGCCAAAATAAAATGGATGCCCTGGAAGAATAGGAATCCATCCGCCATATATGATTTTGGGAGGAGTGAAACTGATGGAAAGACATATCAGTGACATCAAAATAAGGTAACTGAGAGATTGCATCTGTAAGAGAAAATAATATTGTTAAACATGTGCAGAGTTTTGAATTCATTTTAAAATTCGAAAAACATGTGCGATATATTGTTTTGAAATGTAAGGAGAGTTTGATTATTAATTAAAAATTTATGAAATTATAAAAAGTATGAGTAGAAGAAAAGTGTTCCAGTGATGAGAGGAAATAGTTTTTCTGATTTTTATTGTTTTCTTATTTTAAATGATTTTTTTCTGAAGATGATTATGATTTTAATTTTAAAAGATATAAAATTTATAAAGCAATTTAGTATGAGATTGTTTTTTTTTTTATTGATTTTCATATTTTTAAAGATAATTAAAAATATAGCTTTGTGTTAATAAGTTTCAATTAGTAAAATTACAAAGTTGCATTAGTACTTGGTGTATAATGACGCATAGCACTTTTCAAATGACAATTTAAAAAACACATAATTCTTTTATATTTTTCAGAATTCGAATGAAGAAAAAAGTAAAATTTTAATGAAGTTTTTATACATATACATCGGAAAAAAGTTGTCATTAATTGTGAATTCTTTTTTTTTTTTTTTGCAATAATAATAATGATTATAATAAAAAGAAATTTTAATGAAAATTTTACCGATTTCAAGTTGTAAAACATCATCTTCAAAACCAAATTTTATTTAAAATTTAGTATTGCAAATATACATATTTCAGAATCACAAGATGAAAACATAATTATCCTGACATGCCATTATAAAAACCTATTTAAATATAAATTCAGATTCCTTTTTTTAAAAAAATATTTTTTAAATAATTTTGTAAGTTAAATAATTCCTTTTTTTAAAATAAATATTTGTCAATCTGAAATTCATGAAAATTGCCTGGTTACATGGAAACACAATTTGTTTTGTCATTTCAAAAGTTAACGAAAAAAATAAGTCAGTGAAAATATTTTGTGATTTGTTTATTTTTGCCTGTTTTTCAGTAATTATTCATAACGCAATTCAATTCCAATTTTAATTGTTTGATGTAAGTGTGGTATTTTGATTATAATCATATTTTTAAAATTGAACTAATTGTAAACTAAAGATCTTGAAACATCTGCAAAAATTTATAAAAAATCTGATTTAAATAAAATAATTTGCATTCTTTTGATTTCTGTAATTAAAATATCACTAGCTATGATTAATAGCAGCATTTCTTGAGCGAAGTATTGTAATTTCAACGTATACAATAAGATGTTTCTGTATAATGTGGTGCCATCTAATGGGAATTCCAGAAACTTGAATAGTATCTTTTGGAAACAACACTAAGAACAGTTTGTCGTAAAAATGTCACTTTTGGAAAAAGTTTCGCTATCACTATACTTACACAAACCTTTCAATTTTATACCTAAAGTAATATTTGTGTAAATACAAATATTATACGCAAGTTAATAAATTAGTTATTTATAAGCTTAGCACTTTTCTTCAGGAGGTATGAGATATTCGATTCTGATTTAAAAAAGATGCTATGATTAAAAAATGAACGTTTCATACACGTTTCATGAATTTAAAAAAACAATTTAAGATATTTTATTTTTTTGATTGTCATTTACTTTATTTTTCAAAATGGGAAAAACTATAAGGTTGGAGAATGTAACTAAATTATTAATAAGTTTGAATTTATATAAAATATTTAAACAAGTGGTAATAGTTATTTATATCAAATTATCTTCTTATGATATAAAATTTTCTTTTGTGTAAGTAAATGTTCCAAAAGAATCCCTACGGTTGCTGTAGACTTTTTTTCGAGCTGTTACAAGCAGTTAATAATAATAATAATATAAAACAGTTCCATGTACTAGCAGACAGAGTTAGCAAAACGCATTTTTAAAAAAAGCATTATCTCTACATATTTAATGAATCTTACATATTAGCATTACATTAGCAGAGTTACATATAGCATTATCTCTACATATTTAATGAATCTTACATATTAGCATTACATATTAGCATTACATTAGCAACGTTCTTGTGGATGAGGTTNATACACTCCTACTTGTTTGTAATTATATTTACGAAATTGATTTAGATTTTAGTTTGAAACTTATTTGACAGGTAGATGAGAGTGGGATGAAACGGGGTATAGTCTGTCTGCGGAAAGAACAACCCCGCTATTCGACTGGAGCAGTGGCGATTACTATGGTTACGAGGTTTAACTATTTCAGGTAGGTGTGTTGGATCAATATTTAAGACAGGTGGTCTTGGCTCAGGTCGGCTAGAGAGAAGAAATCAGAGGGAGAGAAGCTCCTCTCCTTGAAATGAACTTTACTTGTTTCCATAGCAGCAGGCGGCCTTAGACTTTGCGGCGAGAGGAGTTTTTTCTGCACACAAATAATATTTCTATTCTGGCGAAATTAATCCTGCTTTTTAGCGAATTTGATTCAGAAATAGAATCTGCTTGGCAAGATGAAGGTGCTGCCATATTAGCGAATTGTAGTTGTTGAATTCATGGTATTTTTGTAGAGAAAGTTGTTTTATTGTGTTAATCCTCTAATGTTTTTTTTTGTTTTTAAACTATCCTTATTTATTGGTTATATAAAAAAATCTGTTTATCCCTGCTTATTATGCGTTCACAAAGAATTTATACTCTAACAAACAGGAAGGATTTAGCTCTCTCTCAATAGTAGCATGGTTCTGTTTCGATAACCTCAGCTGTCGGGGTAAGGCAACCTGACTGGGTACACTACCATCACCATATTAAGGATAATACAAAGGACAGAAAAGCCTTAAAACGAAGTGTGGGAAGAACCAAAACAACAATATTCAAAGCTCAACCCCGTCCCGCCCCCTAGCGGGGGCATCCGGGGTGAAAATTTATTGATCAACAAAAGGATACAATACAATTTCCAGTTTGAAAACAAAAGAAGATGAGAATTTACAATGATAAACATGAATAATAAAACAAAATAAATGAATAATAAATAAATATAATAATATTTAATGCTTATCCTAAATTTTAGTTGACATCCTATAATTTTAGTTGACAATGACTTGTATGCCTTAGATTTGAATAGAGACGAATTTGATATAGCATTACATCAAATTCGGAAAAACAATATAAAAATGATTGCCTCAGAGTATATCCGGGTATTGACTTCAAAGTGGAGGCAGAGCCTGACTAAGGTAGGGACATACGGGGCAGTTGCCCAGGACGCCACATCAGAGGGGGCCCCCAAATCAAATAGAAAGTTTATTTTAGGATTCCTTCTTTACAATCTTTTTAATATGAATTTTTTTAAACAAAATATCAGTACAGTGTAAAATCCATCAGTTTTATGCTAGCTTCTTTTTAATCTATCGAATGAGCACAAAAGATCTATGCTTCATAAATCCATGACTTTTTAGAGCGGAATTCAGATAAATTTTAACAATTAGGGTGGTCAAATTTGGTCAATCAAAAGCCTGTATTTTTACATATCGCAAAATGCGATATATTTGCAAAAATACAGGATTCCGATTGGCTTGACTGAACCATCATAGTTGTAAAAATTTTGCTGAATTTCGCTCTAATGTCAGCAAGGATATAAATTTTTCGCAGCTAGATGACAAATTTGACAAAATCTTTTTGATTTGTTTAAATATGCAGACAATGCTTTGTAAAGGGGCAAAATGATAAAGAATGAATGAACATTGTAAATAATGAAAGAATGAAAAGTATGAGGCGAAAATGAAGATATTTTGTACAAGAGACGTACAATTTTGACAAACTTCTTTCTAGAAGTAAAAATTTTATATTGGCTCTAATAATAGATATATCTATATTACTGTATAATTGGCACTATAATATATATGACAAATCCAACTTGGAAAAAGAATATGATGCGTTGACAAAATCATTATGATTTGTTTATATAGGGGCAATAAGGTATAGAATGAATGAACCTGTATGTTTAGAGAGAATGAAATAGATGAGAAGAATGAAGATAATTTGTACCAGGGGCGAACAATTATAGACAAACTTCTCATTAGAAGTTAAATTTTTAATACTTATTTTTATTTTTTATGTATGTACCATTTTATTGTATTCTATGCACTTGTATTTTATTGTATTTTTTATGTATGTATTACAACATGTATCAATCCATATGATATTACTCGAGCAATTTGCTCATTACTAATTCTTTACTTTCAATTTTAGATAACCAAGACCTTGCGGCGACTGAACTTAACTTAATCGTAACCGCGACAGTTACGATCAGTAACTGTCTCTGTCATTCCGCGCGAAAAAAAAGCCTAACCGCCATTGTAGACGCACTGCTCTAACTTTCATGTTTTCCCTTGTGTTCGTTATAATTAAATATTAAAATAAATACTAATTAAAATGTAAACTTCGTCTATTTATCTCCTGGACACGACCAACCACCACAGTGGTGACAGCCGGACGTTCATATATTAAGGAGATTATGTTTCAAATGGAATAACTAATTTCGCTTTGGATATCGGAAGTTTCACAAAAACGGTACTGTGGCTTTTCAATTTTTGTTTCTTAATTTCTGTCGGAATGCATACTGTATATTAATTTAATTTCATTACATATATATATTATTACATTTTAATATGCAAACAAATAACGCTGAAAATACTCACGTAGATAAGATTGCNTTTTGAATATCATTAGTATTTAAGCCATTCGTACCCACAAATATGGACTTTTCTTGATGGATTTGGCTGTCTCCAAAATCACTGTAGATTTGTGGTTGTGCATAATACTTATTTCCATAAGCAGCAAGATTACCGTTTGTTCGATTAGCCGTTGAACCATCGTAAACTCTTAATGAAGTTAAGGGTGGCGAACTAGCTGTATCGTACATAACGTCACGTGAACCATCGTTTAAATTTTCTGTTTGTTTTGAAACAGGAACATGGACAATAGCCACCTCACGCTCCACGAGTGCTGGAGTACCTTGGATGTGAGTTAATACCGGTGGTTCTCTGTATAAACCTCCCACTTTTGCGGATTTGTCGAAATAATTTCCGAGCATTTTCGGAAGTAGAGAATTTTTTAGCACTTTCGATAAACCGGCTTTGTTTTTAGGCAAGTTGCTGTATTGATAGCCCCCTAAAGCATAAGCTGGTTTTGTGGTACCAAGTACATTTACAGGATTGGCTGATTGATAATAAGTTGGTTTTGAAGACTGCTTATGTTCATAAGACTGACTTAATGTGGAATGGTATGATTCCTTTTTGGGACTGCTCTGCTCTGAAGGGGATTCATAAAGTTCGACATATTTTTCTCCAGGTCTTATTTTTTCGTTTCTTTGAAAATTTCCATGAGATGGTGGTAAATAATTTGATCCACCTTCATATGCATTGGTTTGGTGAGATTTTATGTTTTGATGTAGTGATCCATGAGCTTCAATTGGAAAATCAGTTCCCCTAAAATTATTCATTGGCTGATATGCGTTGCTATGTTCATGTTCCTGAGGATGCGGTGTGTCTAAATTATGATTGGAAGAACCAGATGAAACGTAATAAACGGTGTTATGGTCCTTATAAAGTTTCCTGGACGGCTGCATCAAATTGTGTATTGATGGAGATTGTATTGATTTGGGATCGTAGTGAAGATCGTTAAAACTTATGTGACCAATAGGTTTAACAGCATCATGGGACAGATCACCTAAAGCAGTTATTTTAAGGTAAGCCTTTTCGCCACCATGATCTATTGCCTTTAGGTCTTCAGGGCGCAACTCTTTGACTAGTGGTGAGGCATAAGGAGCAGGATTATGCGAATTTTCATACACATGGTGAGGTTTTCTGGGAATTTCTATGTATACAGGTTTGATTTCTACTTGTCTCTCTGGAGCTGGTTTGTCATATAAAGAGTCGTGCGGATAGTAGGAATAAGGACTCTTTGGATGATCAGAAACGGATACATGTTTATGTCTTTCTTGTCCCTGGAAATGTGAATCGGACGGAATGTCTTGATAATGAGAATGTTCATAATGTCCTCCACTTGAATATCCTTCTTCATGATGAGGATGATAATGTGAAGGATAATCCGGAGAATGCAAATTAGAAGAGTAGTGTCCGCCATGATCTGAATAGTGTGGCTGACTTTCTGTATAGTGCTGCAGATGAGGTTTAGCTTTTGCTGAACGTGAGCCAAAATAAAATGGATGTCCTGGAAGGATAGGAATCCATCCGCCATATATGATTTTGGGAGGAGTGAAACTGATGGAAAGACATATCAGTGACATCAAAATAAGGTAACTGAGAGATTGCATCTGTAAGAGAAAATAATATTGTTAAACATGTGCAGAGTTTTGAATTTATTTTAAAATTACAGAAAATGTGTGATAGATTGTTTTGAGATGTAAGGAGAGTTCAATTAGTAATTAAAAATTTATGAAATTATAAGAAGTATGAGTGAAAGAAAAGTGTTCCTGTTCCAGTGATGCGAGGATATAATTTTTCTGATTTTTACTGTTTTCAAATTTTAACTGATTTCTTTCTGCAAAATATTATTGATTTAAAATCAAATGATTATTTTAAGAAATGAAATTACAAAGCTAAATAAAGGAAATTTTAAAAGATATAATATTATAAAGCAATTTAATATAAGATTGTTTGATTTCTTTCATTGATTTCCGTATTATTAAAGATAATTAAAAGTATAGATCTGTGTTATTAAGTTTCAATTATCAAAATTACATTAGTACTTTGTGTATAATGACGTAAAGCACTTTTCAAATGACATATAATTCTTTTCATATATAATTCTAATAATTCTAAAACGTATAATTCCTTTATATATATCAGAATTCGAATGAAGAAAAAAGTAAAATTTTAATGAAGTTTTTATACATATACATCGGAAAAAAGTTGTTATTAATTGGAATTTTTTTTTTTTGCAATAATAATGTTTATAATAGAAACAATATTTTTAATGAAAATTTACCGATTCCTAGTTGTAAAACATTATCTTTAAAGCTAAATTTTATTTTAAACTTAATATTGCTAACATACATATTTCAGAATCTGAAAGCATATACAAGATGAAACACAATTTTTATGACATGGCATTATAAAATCCATTTAAATATAACCTTTTTGAATATTTTTTAAAAATAATTTTGTAAGTTGAATAATTCCTTTTTTTTCAAAAATATTTGTCAATCTGCTATTAAAGAAAATGCCTGGTTACACAGAAACACAATTTGTTTCGTCATTTCAAAAGTTAAAGGAAAAAATGTATCAGTGAAATCATTTTCTGATTTGTTTATTTTTTAATGTTTTTCAATAATTATTCATGATGCAACTCAATTTCAATTTTAATTGTTTGATATAAGTGTAATGGTATTTAGATTATAATTTATTTTTAAAATTGAATTAATTGTAAACTGAAGCTCCTGAATCATCTGTAAAAATGTATAAAAAAAACTACATCAACTAAAATAATTTGCATTCTTTTTATTTTTGTAATTAAAATATCTCTAACAATGATTAACGACAGCATTTCTTAAGCTAAGTGTTGTAATTTCAAAGTATACAATAAGATGTTTGTGTATAATGTGTTGCCAACTAATGGGAATTCCAGGAACTTGAACAGTATCTATTTGGAAACAACACTAAAGAACAGTTTGTTGTGAAAATGTCACCTTTGGAAAAAGTTTCGTTATCACTATGCTGACACAAATCTTTCTTTTCAATTTGTGTAAATACAAATAATATACACAAGTTAATAAATTAAGCATTTTTCTTATGGAAGTATGAGACATTCGATTCTGATTTAAAAAAGATGCTATGATTAAAAAATGAACGTTTCATGAATTTAAGAAAGCAATTTAAGATATTTTATTTTTTTGAATGCCATTTTCAAAATGGGAAAAACTACAAGGTTGGAGAATGTAACTAAAATATTAATAAGTTTGAATTTATATAAAATATTTAAACAAGTGATAATGGTTATTTATATCAAATTAGCTTTTTATGATATAAAATTTTCTTTTGTGTAAGTAAATGTTCCAAAAGAATCAGTTAATAATAATACAACAGTTAATAATAATAATAATAATATAAAACAGTTCCATGTACTAGCAGACAGAGTTAGCAAAACGCATTTTTAAAAAAAGCATTATCTCTACATATTTAATGAATCTTACATATTAGCATTACATATGCAGAGTTACATATAGCATTATCTCTACATATTTAATGAGTTGACATGATTTACAAACAATGAAATTTGAAACCAGAAATCACAGGTTGGTGGCATTGGTTCTTGGGAAATATAAGGTTAAACCATTCTGCACCACACCGTCCATTCGTCATTTGTTTTGTTACTTATGCAATATTTTAAGTACAAAATTACTTGAAAAAAATCTAAATTATTGCTGAAAATTAAAATTTCTTGTTTCAAAAATGGATTTTTGTTTGAAAAATCCGATTTGATCCAACTCAGTTAACCCCATAGTTACTGATCAAGCAGCAATCGGCACCTCTTTCACACAAGTAAAAGAAATATTCATCGATAAATCTAAGTATTTTTTTTTTCATAGCAAATCAACCCAATCATATCTTGTACAAAAAAAGAAAAATGTCAAATAATCTGATCTTTTCTCAAAGAAAATAATTAAGCTATTGATGGAGAAAGTATTGTTCAACGGTCCGTTTACTGACAGAATGAATTTAAACCTAGCAGAAAAAAGTAGGTTGAATGTTTTTTTCTTCTTCTCTGCCTTCCCTGCCGGAATTATAATTGCATTCAAGTTCAATATCACCATTCTTTTTACGCCTTTACACCTGAGTGATTTTATGCTGATCTCGGAACGTGCCGAAATACTTTATTCGTGATTAACTATGCAAAAAGCAACACTTGTGAACGAAAATGATTTTTAGGGCAAGAGTTGATTAAAGTTTTTCTTTTTCTTAAAATTTTCATACTACAAAACCCTAAGGAAAGCTCGTTTTTTTTCTTCTTTTTTTTTCCTTCTAAATGATAAATGTTGAAAAGTGTGAAGAAATTTGTAATAATTTGAACTTGACTAATCTAAAACACTCATAATTTTAATTTAAAAAAATTAATACATATATAGCCTATATACCAGGAAAAGTTAACTTCATCAAATCAGTGCAACACTGATTCGATCGGAAAAACAATATAAAAATGATTGCCTCAGAGTATATTCGGGTATTGACTTGAAGGTGGAGACAGAGCCTGACTAAGGCAGGAGCATACGGGGCAGTTGTCCAGGGCCCCACATCAGAGGGGGCCCCAAATCAAATATTTTATTTTAATTTATTTATTTTAGGTTTCCTTCTTTACAATCTTTTTTATATGAATTTTTTTATATGAATTTTTTTAAACAAAATATCAGTACAGTGTAAAATCCATCAGTTTTAAGTTAGCTTCTTTTTAATCTATCGTATGAGCGCAAAAGATCTATGCTTCATAAATCCATGACTTTCTAGAGCGGAATTCAGCTAAATTTTCGCAATTAGGGTGGACAAATTTGGCCAATCAAAAGCCTGTATTTTTAGATATCGCAAAATGCGATATATTTGCAAAAATACAGGATTCTGATTGACTTAACTGAACCAAAGACTGAACCATCATAGTTGTAAAAATTTTGCTGAATTCCGCCCTAATGTCAGCAAGGATATAAATTTTTCGCAGCTAGATGACAAAGTTAACAATTAGTTAACAATGACAAAGTTAACATTCGGCATGATGGACATAGAATTGCAGAAAATCAGTAAAATGGACAGAACAATATTTCGTCTGACCATTGGATGTGGGATAGCTATTTTAGGATCTAGTCGATTTTCTTCTTATATATGTATAATAAGGTAAAAAATTTAAATACCTTCATAAAGTTTGGTTCTTCATAACTAAAGTAATGAAGTAGAGAAGGGTCCCTAAAGAAATTTTTGCCCCGGGCCCCAATTAAGTTAAGTCGGGCCCTGAGTGGAGGGGATATATCTATGTTCAAAAGTGTATTACAGTTTGATCGTAAAATTTAAAACTATTTATACGACTTGAACTTTATCAACTTGAAATATTCATTTAAAAATAATAATTATATTAATGAAACGTTAAGTTAGTTTATTTTAATTTAATGACTTAGTGGCACTGATTTTCGATCATGAACTGAATGACATGAAAAAATCAAATGGGGATTTCTAAACATTTTAGGCTGTTCTCCGAAGGCTCTGATAAAGCTATTTTTTTATAACTGTAGTGAATTTGTAACAATGATTCGTAACTGTTACGTTTTGTCCATCTTTATATGACTATTTTTATGTATTTTATGTTATCTCGTTAAAAACATCATTTTTGTGTGAATTAAAAGCGTTTGTAATCTAATTTTTTTAATATTTGAAAAGTTACTCTAACTCTGTATTGTTTCAACTTAAAGATACGTAAAAAAAATAATAATAAATAAATAAAATAAATGGAAAACTTTTAATTTCAGTGATTTTTCATTTGGTAGAAAAAAAATCTCGCCTCGTAGGCTATTTTTAAAAATTTTAAGAATGTCGGACAAATATGAATTATTATGATTACAAAAAAAATGTGTCTACCTAAATTTTATCGGTTTTAAGGCAAATGTGACAACGCTAAAATAGGACGCTATTTAAAGAACTTACATTTGAAAATTTGAAAGATTCCTCATAAAATAATACCAAATATTTAAAAGAATTGGTATAGCAGAGCGTTTAGTGAGCAAAAGCTGATACTCTGCACTGATTCCAGAAAGCGGTAAAATCTTCACAAAAGACGGGTACTTCTCCCAAATGCCCAAGATAGCCTGTCTGTTACGGCGTTGCGCCTATGTCCAACAGGTCGTGAGTTCGATCCCCACCGGCCGAAGACTCCTCGTGAAGTAAATGGTGACTGGTGCACATTAAATCTGTCGGGTCACAAAGTCCTCTATATTCCCGTAGCAAATCATTCCTCTGGGGTTACTAAATTGGAGATTGATCTTTCTATGGTTCAGGTCAAAATTACGATCTGTGGATGTATGAATGAATGGATGTATGAATGAATGGATGTATGAATGACTCCGCCTCATAAACGGGTAGTGACATGTGTGAGGCTGAAGGACGTATTTTTGGCCATACATGGCGCCACTGAAAAAGCAAGAAACGTACCCTATACTTTAAAATTCACTTGGCTTTACCAAGCAGCCTTGCTAGTATTGGCAAATGACATTGGAAACAACAACAACAATTTGCCCCAAACAAAATTCTTGGGATTGTTGCAGCAGCAATAGTTTGTTAATGCAGACAAAGCAAAATTAGTTAACCTCAAAAAAGTGTTTCTTTTTCAATGTAACAGCAGTGCAAATGACCAAAAAAGTTAGCTACCAACTCGGTTGCTAACTTTTACTTATCCTTCCTCCTCTCAGTTCCGGCCCTAGACATTTTAGCTCTCCGGGCAAAACCTCAATATTGCGCCCCCCCCCGTTTTAATCCCATAAAATCCCATGCGACTATATCAGAAAGTCAAAAAAATATTTAAAAAAAACGTTTTATTAAAAACTTAATCATCAGATAACAAGATAAGCAATTTAGCACTTAAGGCAAAATAACAAAAATTAAAGTGTAGTAATGCTAACTAAACTAATATCCCATATTATAAATAAATTCGAACTAACCGAAGTAATTAAAATGTCCTTTTTCTAACTTTTCTTTCGCAAACTCACGAACCAGTGATTTCAAGTCTAATTTGTCACTAATTTGGTGTTCTATAGCTATCATTGCCAATCCATTGAGACGATTTTGCGTCTGCATCGTTCTGAGATAATTTTTTATTATTTTTTGTTTTGATAAGCTTCCTGCCCCTGAAGCCACAGTGACTGGCAATGTAAGTAGGATTCTTAATGCTCTGCTGAGGTTTGGTGCGAATTTAAGTGTAGCGATAAACTTGAGAACTTCAACTTTTTTGTTAATAATGACGAAACAATGCTTATTTCATCGGCTAGTTCCAGGGCGTTAAGATCGCTTGAATTTTCATCAGTTAAAACTACTTCCAAATCTTTGCAATTAACCAGTAGCTCATTTCTGGCCATGTCTTTTAGACCAAAAAAATTATACAAAAAGCTGAAATAATTACTGTGAGTATTCAGCAAATTATATCTGGTTTCCAAGGCATTTATTGCTTGATCTATAGGGTGAAAAAAAAATCTATTTTATATTTTTGTTTGAGGTCTTGAGCGGGTTCATCCGGGCCCTCATACAAAAACGTTCTTGTTTTGCTTCTGACACGATGACGTGCTGTGGTGGTTTCGAAATTAGCTTCCACGTCAATCTCTAAAGCTCGGTTGCTTCTAAAATGATGCTTTCAAAAATTTCATCTGATTTCAGGTTTTCAAAGAAGAGTTTGCAGTTGCTAAGCATATCAATAGCTTGTGACAAATCAAAATTTACAGTTTGCTGATGGGGTTAATATGACTCAAAAGTTGGTACCAGATCACAACAGAGCATATAAATTTGAACTGCTTCAAATTATTTAATAATCCGCTAGCCTCGTCTCTGACCATATTATCGATTTCTGAATCGTCATGTATGCTGTACAAAGCATCGTGAATTTGAAACCGCAGAGCTTTTAATGAGTTACTCGACTTTCCCATCGCGTATCACTCAATGGTTTTAGGGTGTAAGTATCAATATATTTCCGTAATATTGTCCAACGAAAAGAAGAGGGGAAAAAATTTATGTAACTTTTGAACAATATTGAAGAAGTTGGCTGCCTCAAACGAGGATTTTGCCATATCGTTTACAACCGAATTTAGCGAATGGCTGCTGCATGGAACATAAAATGCTCTGGGGTTTATATTTCTGATTCTTGTTTGTACTCCCGATTTTTCTCCTCTCATATTAGAACCATTGTCATACCCTTGACCGCGCATGTTTTCTACTTTAAGCCTTTTTTTCTCTAGCTCTTCTAGTAAAACCTCCGACAATTCCTTAGCTGTTGATATCTCAATGGGTAGAAAACCCAAAAAATGTTCGTTGATATTAACTTGAACTTCAGACTCTGATTCCTGTTGCATCGGGAGTACAGTCAAGAATCAGGGAATAATATTTGGCCTTTTCAACTTGCTCATTGATGTGGTGCTTTATGTTGTCATGCAATAATTCAATTATTTCATTTTGTATAGTTTTCCCTAGATATGTATTTCCCTAGATTTCTTCTTTATTGAGGACTCTTTATTGCGAACGTGTTCCTCCATTTTTGGATCAAACTCACCCAATAACTGAATTAACTTCAAAAAGTTTCCATTATTGTGTTCATACAGTTTATCGCTTGCTCCTCGAAAAGCTAGAGAGCTCTCGCCTAGCATTTTAACGACTGATATAATGCGTAAAAGAACGTCAGACCAGTGATTTATCCCAGAATCAATGAGTCTCTGAGAAACTGCACCTATTTTCAATCCTTGCTTCAAAATTGTTGTTTCCTGTACAGTTGTGTTGCCACGGGCCGAAAAACTTGTCAATTCTTGAAAGGCGGTGGTTGAGTGGTTTTGTCATGTTGAATTGAATTCAGCTAGATTTTGCCTTAATGTTTAAATATATTATATTATTTGAATTATGTGCTTAGAAATAAAAATGATAAATTCCGCCTGCCGCCTCTCAATCTTGACAAGTATCATTTTGGCGCCCTTAGATCATTGCGCACCGGCGGCCGCCCGGATCGCCCTACCCTGGGGCCGGCCCTGCCCTCTACGTATCCTTTACTCGGTTTTACTTATATCTTCGGCCATAGACAATGGGTAAGTAATTTGAGAGGGCAATTTTGATGATGTCACACAGACATGTGACATTTTTTCGATTAAGAACCAAATATTTGATTTATAAGTTAGAATCTAATTTCATTTTATAACCGTCGTTGAACAGCCATCAATATTTAACTCTGTAGTTTGGTTATTTTGAATCCAACCCAGAAGACAAAGTAACTACAGATTCAAACATTGTGACAAACTAGTCTTCCTGAAGGATTTTCTTTGATCTCATGAATTTGAATTTCACTACATGATATTAAAAATTGTTTCTTAAGCATCGATCTAAAGCTATTGTCCCCACATTTAGTTCGGTAAAATATCCCAACATATCAACATCAATTATACTAATCTTAATCATTAATAATTATAACTATCCCTAGTCGCTAAATTATAAATAAACTTTACTTTCGCATTTTCTATAAAAAATATTTCTCGATTTTCCACACAACAAATTATTGAAATAATTTGTACCACAAGGATTGTAGTGATACGTTAAAATAATAAAAAAAATTTGTTAAAATTTTAAAAAATAAACAAAGTCAATAAATAAATTGTTTTCGAGCAAATGATTCTATAAACGTACTTACGGAATCAGTGAGTGAGTTCTTTGACACGGAGCCAGTGAAGCGAGCTCCCAATCATTTCAACTTAAAAGTTGTAAAAATTCACTCATACATGCCAACTTTTCAAACGATTCAGTTCACAAGTTTACACGTGACATCATAATTCTTTGTTTGATACTATATTTTCTTTTCAATTTTTGAAATAATTTTGTGAAGAAAACTGACTTTAAGAATACATACTAAATTAACAAATAATAATATTTTATTCATTATGTTCAGAAACGTTAGAAACGTTTCGGGTAGACCGATCTGAGTAAATTGCAAATATTTTCAATTTAGTAATGCGTAATTCACGTGATTTTTTTTCATTCTATTGATATCAGTTCAGTTTTAATGATTTCATTTCAATAACATATATAGTTGGGTCTAGTATTGATAACATTTCTTATAATAACATTTTCTTATTAATAAAATCTTATTTACACCTAATTTTTTATTGCAAATTCTGAAATCTTGTTTTTATAACATTTTCTCTATATTTTACCTTCATTCATCTAAATTTTTTCTTTTTTATCTCTTTTATAATATTTCTAAAAAAAAATGACCCTTCCGCCTTGTTTGCCTATTTCATTATTTTATTTATTATCATTATTAAAAGTTTATAATCATTATTAAAAACGAAAAAATAATTTTCTGAAAACATCAACTGAATAACGGCTTTTAAAAAGTGTACAAAAGATATTTTTAATGATATTCATTGAAAAAAAAACTATCTACTGAAGGATATTTTAAATAAAATTCACGAAAAAGAAAAATCTGTTTTGCTAATATCGCGAATTCTTCTTTTAATAACGTTCTTTTGTACGCAATATGCAAAATACCAATGTAAGGGACATTAACGGAACGGAAACCGTTAACTAAACCATAAACAGTTAACCATTAATTAAACCAAAATAGCGGGACCGAAACGTCCTGTTTGTTTACATATCCAATCTACAAATTTCATTCCCTATGACCTAATATTTTAGCAAAATCAATTTGTTTGGATAAATTAAACATTAAAAAGAACTAAATATTAATTCCACAACTTTTTTTTTCATTGTACAAAATACTGATACCCTTTCAATGCGGGTATAAGTTCAGAAATTTATGCTAGCAATTAATGAAGATATAATTACTAAGAGAAACAATTTCATTTAGGACTCAAAAACCTAAATATCTTATCAATGAAATCAAAAGTTCGAAGCTTTGAATAAGGAAGGATTAAGAAGTTGAATTAATGATTAACTTTCAGTCATCAGGAAAACAGCAGACGATCCTTATACATAAATAATAATACCTGTGAGAGGTATTTAGTAAGGCAAATGACAGGTTAATGACCGTTGTTGTCTTTTTTAGAGACACCGATCATCTGCTGTTATTGATTTTTATTGAAACATTTACACGTTCCTGGCGAAAATTGATTGATAATCAGCTATTACTTTCGATATGCTAACAGGAATTAATTATGAAGTCCGGGTTGTTCTTTTTTTAATTATGTAAGCACCTAAATCAAATTTATTTTAGTAGATTTGCTTAAAGCGCTTCACAAATCAATTAAATCGGCAAAGTTCTATTTAAAGTTAGGGTGATCTTATTCAATATGACAAATAAGTTATAAATGACCAGTTCAATAAATTTTATTTCCTTAATGCAGGATATTTTCTTCTAAAATTATGGACGGGTGATTATAAAAGTAGAGCAATTCAAGATAAATAAAGACATCAAATATTTTAAAGAAATAATGAACTATCAACTCTCGGTAACTGAGTGGTATCGCTTCGCGCTCACGTTCCACAGGTCAGGGGTTCAATCCTCGTACAAAACAAGACTTAATCCCTTCAGTGGTTTGATAAAGTGAGCATCAAGCATGCTTGAGGGCTAAATAAAATGGATTAAGCATCTATGTTTTTTACCCCAGAGCCCAGGTTCAAGAAAACTGGCAAAGGCGCGGTAGGCCTGAGCCCGCCTTGGACTGCCGCGCCACTGAGTTTAGTTAAATATCACGAATAACTATGTCGATAGAAATGTCTAAATAGTGTATTTTGAGCCGTGGTGGCTAAGGAAACAGACCGTTTGCCTTCCAATGAGGTGATCAAAGTTCGAATCTCTGCTGTGGCTGGTTAATGCGAATTCTGCTCGCATCAACCGCAGTACTGCCTCAAAAATATCCTCAATGGTAGATAGATCATGGGTTAGAATCCACTTGGAGTCGGGTTAATCATGAGAGGTTTTCGTGGTTTTCTTCTCCGTGTGACGCAAATGCGGGTTAGTTCCATAAAGAGTCTTTTTAAAAATTATAATTACAATAAAAATTACAAGGCTGCCGAGTTGAATACTGATAGTCAAACTCAGAATTTGGTCGGCTGCTCAACGCCCCCAATTCTGAGTTCATTAAATAATTTTAATAAAAAAATAGTTAATTTTAACATTCTAATGAAATGAAAAAAAAAAAAGATAATGAGGGTTTTTGACGATTAGTTTTTACTATGAGATCAAGTTCATTATTAAAATAGCTATTTGAAAAATAAATGAATAATGATAAGTTTCAATTTTCAATTTAAAATAGCTTGTTTATAATTATTTAAGCGTTTCTCTTGATTAATCAAAATATTTTCATGCATAAAAGAAAACATTATTATTGTTGAGCTCACATTTTAAAATTAGCTTAAATTGACCGATTGGAAGAACTGTGAAGTTCCAGTATACATAAAAAGATACAATGAATTGTATAATAATGACTGAATCTCGACTGTGTGAAAGAGCGATTCAAGGTTTAAAAATTGCAATTCTTCAAGAGCTTATAATATTTCTAGGCAGGATTCGTTGAATTAAATGAAACGATTTTTTAAAAAAATCAAATCATATTTTTTTTTATATATAGGTAAAATATTATAGGTAAGGATTTTTTATATTATAGGAAAAATATGCTTTTTTACAAAACTAAAAGGATGTTGATACACTATTTTTCTGGATAACTTATTTTCCGATTGCGAGTAGATAATTTCTGTTTCATAGCAGGTTTTTAAATGTATTTTACTTATCCCGAGTTGATAATTTACGCTTCCTGCCGGATCTCTTATATTTTCCATTAGAATTTCTTTTGCTTAAAATATTACGAACAGCAGTCTTAGAACATTTAATTAACTTACATATTTCACGTTCCGACTTTCCAGAGCCTTTAAAAAATTAATTTTTCAAATTTCTAGCTCAAGTAATTGGACATTTGCACTTTAGGAGAAAGATCACGGATACCCACACATGTGATCTATAACGTCAGCTTCAACTGATCGTTTATAAGCAAAATGGCATGTTGAACTTTGGCTAAGTTTGTCCACATATCGCTGGTTCAAAGTTAAAACGACACTCATAGTTAAACTGCACTCACTTCTCATTCAAACAGCAATAATTATGTTTTCCGAAGTGTTTTAACTTTGAACCAGCGATATGTTAGCATGTTAATTAACGTGAAGTTTAAATACAGCGCCATATCACACATGGGATTTGTTGAAATATAATTCTTCCTTCTCTACTTCTTTTACTTAACTAAGATTTATTATTTGTTTATGTATTTTATTGTAACCCTGATATATTTTTGTTTTGTATACCTGGCAACTTCGATGCATAATTAGTTTGTTTATGTTCTACATGTCTTCATGTCTGTCTTTGTGTTAAGTAAGAAATATATGATGAAAGAATTGAAATCTTTGTGTAAGAATATAGAATGTGTCACTTAAAAGTTTTGATATTTGACGGGCTTGGCTTTCTCGAAATGAAAAGAACAATTTCTAGAATAGAAAGAACAGTTGTTAACGTAAACCAATGCTACGTTTTAACAACCAATCAGGATCGAGATACCCACACTATATCACTTGCAGGTATTCCATTCTTTTCAGTGTGACAGAGTGAACATCTTATGAAAATAAACAAATTAAATTCGTAATTTCTTTATAGTATTATCGTTTGCGTTTTCAGCCGTGCAAAGTTACAGTTTACATAAGATTTTCGAAGAAAAGATTAAAAGATTTAGAAAACTCAAACAATTTTAAAAAGAGAAATAGGTGGTCTTATACTTATGTAAAACTCACATTTTAAAAAATCGTTTGCTGTGTGAAATTAACTTAATTTCTTTTCACTCTTTGATTTATTTGAGAAAATATAACTCATTTCAGTTGTTTCACTATTTTAAAATTAATCATTTCATGCAGTATACCATTAAAATTAGTAATATTTTGGGGTGGTCTTATTCGTTATAATTTCTTATTTCTTTCTTTTTCTTTTTTTTTAAAAAATAGATGTCAAAGATAAGTTATTCTACACAGAAATCTTTGACAAACTTCAGTTAAGATAAGATATGAAGCAACAAAACTTGTCGTGCTTCTCAATTAAAAAAAAAAAAATCTGTCACATTTTTAGGATTTTTTTAAAATTTACCTTGTTTCTCAGTAGCTAATAATCATACATTCCCTTTTCATTTTCAATAAATTAGTATTATTCTTTTGTCTGCATTATGTATTATTATAAAAAAGTTTTTAATGTGGCAATACATTTTGAAATGTATCGTTATGATGTTTCAATAATACTACACTGGAATTATAGCTATAAAATTGAAATAATTCTAAACTAAATTTCTAGAGGTATTTTTTAAAAAAAATATTAAAAAAATAAAATTTAATCTAATATATCAAAAATTCTATTAATTAATTTTTTGAAATAAATCGAAAAGATTACGAACCTTATTACTTTCTGAATGTGCTTTAACATAGAGAAGTAAAATAGTAAAATGAAATGAAATCTCGACCTCATAAAAGGCGACTGGAAAAAAAGGGGAGTAAGGACTCATAATAAGGATCAGAATTACATAGGGATCCATGCCCGGAAATGCCGTACGCGGCTAGGGGCTCTTTCCTATTATGAAGAAAAAATTCATAATTGGGAAACACCACTAGCGGCGTATGATGACATTTCCGAGCATGTGTTTCGATGCAATTTTAATTGTGAAGATGTGCTTCGAACCCCTTAGAAGCTTCTCACATCAGTTATGCAACTCCTTGTTATATATAACGTTTTCAAATGTTTAACTTTTAACAATATTTTAGGATGATTAACTTTTGAGTTAAGGCGAATGTGTAGATTTCAAAATCACCTTTTTTCCTTTAAAACACTTTTCGGTACATGCACTTCCAATTTTTGAAATATTAAAAAATAATAATAATAAGCTTTGTAGCACAATATGATGCGTGAAGAGTAAAAAAAATAATGCAGTGCTATGTGTCTGAACTTTACAATGTGTACTTAATCGAAAAAATGTGTTTTTACAAAAAAAGGATATCATTTGTTCGTGTTATTTTTAGCTTGCCTTAAGGTATTACGTAAACATTACGTGGACGAACAATCTTTACGCAAGGCATTATAGATGCTTTTTACATTTTATAACCGTCGTTGAATAGCCGACAAAATTTTGGATTTACGACTACTAGTGTTCAACTTCGTAGCCTTGTAATTTTGAACCCGATCCAGAAGACAAGGAAACTCCTGGATCAAGTATTCGTAGATATTTTCCTTCATGGAGGACTTTTTAACCTTCCACGGTTAGCCTGACGGCAAAGGGACTCATGATCCATGTACCACTAAGGATATTTCACGTCAGCATTGTGGTCGGTGCGAGTTGGGTGCTGAATCCATATCGACCAGTCATCCCTGGGATTCGAACCCGGTTCACCTCATTGGAAGGCGAACGCTCTATCCCCTCAGCCACCACGAATCACATACCTTTTATTGAAAAAAAAATGTGTTGTCATTTTCATGGAGAAAAAATATGCATTTTGATCTTTTTTAAAAAAAGTATCTCGTTAAAGAATTTGCAATTCGCGTCCTTTTTTTCTTAAGAAAGTGAGAGGCAAACCAAAACCACCAAAAATATGTTTGCAGCCACTAATTACAATTCAGAATTTAAAAATGGAGTTATTCATAGAAAAAAAATATTCGAGGATAATAGTATTTTATTAATATTGCATACGTTCAGCGGAATATAAATTCATGTTCCATTTGGGAAACGATCGAGTTTATTTTTGCTTTCTTTTTTTCAAATGTATAATTTTAACCAGAAAAAAAAACAGCGTTATTAACTTCTAAATGCTGAATTCATAACAAAGGATTATAGCTTTGCAAAACATCGAATATCGATTCAACATTTAAAAAGCTATTGTCTTTTAGAATGAATTATATGAAACTGATAACAATAAGCTCTGAGAAATCCCACAGTATTCATGTTTTATTTCTATCTTATTGTTCTTAAATGCTCTCTTAACGCTTCCTTATGGAACTCAATGAGCTGCAATAATGTAAAAGAAGTCAGAAAATAAAGGAAATTCCAATTGAAATGAAAACAAGAAAATTCTAATTTTGGTTCAGACACCGAGCTGTAAATAACTACTGACACAGCAGCAGCCATATTGTCTTAATCAATCACCATTGGAGCGAGATCAATGGAACTCATAGTTTACCAAGAAAGAAAAAAATGCCGCTTCCTAATGGCTACATAATTTTAAGCGTGTGCTCCAGTTGTTGAATGAAAGGCGCAGCAACCCAGATTTGATTTCTTATTAAATTCTAAAAGGTGACCCGTTTCTCGACTTTCTGGAAGGTGAGAAGAAAGCGAACACAAAAGACTAATCAAATGTCCGATGATAGGAAAATTGCGGTAGAGATGTGTTGTTCGATAAGAAAAGAACGGAAAGGAAAGGGGATGGCTAATTTATTTGTGTTTTCGTTGCGTCTTTATTACTATAAAAAGAAAAACTAATGCAACAGTATTTTTTTTTTTTCTTTTTTAGGATGGTCAGGTGTTTTGAAAAAAAATGGAAAGTTTCTTTTCTTCAGGCATAAAAGGCACCGACAGATAATAGCAGGAAGATAATCCACTTTTTTAATTGCAGCATAAACGTATCTTTTTCTAAAAGTAACTTAGGAAAGGATTAACTTCATTTTAGAAAATTTAGGAAAATATCATTAACTTAGTTATTTGATGACAAAATCCAGAATTAGGATAAATTAAGAATAAATTTATTTTATAGTTACAAACAAATTTTTGTCAAAACAACGCAGTCAAATGTACTTTTTATTAGTATTATATACATGTTAGGAGTTTAAATATCATATATATGTTAGGATGCGTTTTTTATAATCATTATATATATGTTTTACTTGGTGAGAAATTTTTAGAAATATGTGGACAGAATGAAAGAGGACCAGACTTAAATTCTCTTTCTTTCTTTTTTTTTTTTTTTTTTTTTTTTTGCAAAAAAATAAATAAATAATATTAAAAAAAATTATTTATCTTAATGAGTTTCTTAATGTACTTAAATCTTCAAATTACCCAATAAATTTTCTAAAGTCCAATTTTTAATTAAAAGAAATTCATTTGCTAGACTTTAAAATAAATGTGGTTTCACTAATGAGTATTATGGTTCAAATTTAACATAAACTGTAATATATATTTAAAATACCATTTTTTTTAAAATTTTTAATCAACAGAATGCCCATTTTATAACAGTGTTTAATGTCATATAAATAAGAAAAGACTTAGCTTCGTATGCATTAACACGCGTTATGGATGAAATTAATTTCTCAAATTATAAATGGCGTTTTTACAAAGCTATGTTTCATATAATCTAAGACAAGACCATGCTTAGGGAATAACCCTAGAATTCAAGCAATATTTCAATTTTGTGCCATTTGTGTTTAAAAAAAATATTAACAACTAAATGAAAATTTCAAAAGCGCGATATGACATAAAAACCGTTCAAGCTGTTTACGCGATACGCTATTTTATACATAAAATTTTATGTTACAATCAATACATATATAAATGAATGTCTGCACATGGGTGAGTGTCCTTTATAGACTCTTAAGCCATCCAACTGAAATCGATGAAATTTGGCATACATACAGGGTGGTCCTAAGATATATGTCAAAAATGTAAAGGTATGTGAGGGGACCTAAATAAGCATAGTTCGTATAGGATTGTGTGTGCGGTAATGCCGCCTTGAGCCGGTAGGGAATCGAATTTTCTTTTGTCTTTACTTGTCTTTTCAGTTTCCCTTGATTCATACTGCTTTACAAGCTAGTGCTTTAATGTGCCATTACCGCACTCACATTCCTATCCGAAATATGCTTATTTATGTCCCCTCTACCTACCTTTACATTTTTGGCAGATATTTTAGGACCACCCTGTATGGTTCGAATTTGAAGCACGAGTAAGACCACTGCCACTAATAGAAAATTCTACGACGAACCATTCGAGCTGATTGAGCAAAGCAAGTGGAAGTTTGTGATTGGCTAACGCGTTAGCCATTGCTTTAAATTCAAATATAGACGAATGAAATTTATCAAATATTTTAAAGATAACATCAGTGGTATTTGCTGGATTATAGCTCTATTTGATTAAAAAAAAAAGTCAATTACACGTACTTTAGTATTTAATTACTTTTTATTCGCTATGTTATATAAATTCAATGAACAACATAGCCTTCGTGGATTACGCCACCAAATAAATATTGGTTAACGCAACAAGGTTGTTGTGGTTTTCTTCACCGTGCAGGCAGATGAGGACTAATTTCACTCATGTTGGGAGAGTTTGTACTAATGCTTGATCCACGAGTTCTCTTGTGTTCTGAGTGCTGTTGATACAGCCGAAAAGTCGATATATATAACTCAAGTGATAAAATAATACACATTTCTAATGCAATTTCTGTTACAAGATATTTTAATTGCATCTAAATGTTTTGATAAATAAAATACGCGAAAATATTTTTGAGCATAACTAAGAAATTTTAAATAATTTCATCTGTTTTATAAACCCAATAGTATTAGTATTATTACATAATATTAGTCAAAAATAGAAGGAAAAAAATTATTTTATTTACCATTGCCATTACTTTACAAAAAAGAAAGTTTCTCTTGTTTATTAATGACATAATGAATAATTATCTTTGCTTTTAGTTGTCTCCTACATTATTAAAATCGCTAGTGAATTGATAAATAATTACGAGTTAAAAAAATAATGCTTAACTCTTAATCAATTATACAACCGATAAGTTAATTTACATAATAAATCCATAATTTTCCTAAAATCAAAATATTGAAACACAAAAAATTTACTTCGATTCGCTGTTTAGGCAAACATTTTATTTCATTTTCTTAAAATAAAGAAAATGGATTCTATGTCTGTTAAATAAAATAAAAATATTTTATAAATGAAAACGTCTTCGTGAAAAAACTTTAAGTAAACTTTTTAAATAGTTTTCCCTAGAAAGTAGAACAGTTGAAGGAGTATTACATTTTTTTAAAAAAATCAATTAGGGTGTGGGAAAATTTAAAAGTGAAAAAGTTTCAACACGAAGGAATAATAGCTGGAATAAATTGACCTATTCAGAATTAAATCGAAAATCGGTAATGTTTTCCTTACCATCGTGAAATAAAACTTAAGCGGATTATTAAGGCCACTAATACCTTTTCAACTATTACGATAAAGATATTTGTTTGCAATATTTGCGGTTAACAGTTTTAATAATGGAACATCTTGAAATTTAGAATAATAAATTGTTACAGTATCGTGCAAGCCACATAATTTCATTGCCACATAATTTGCTTCAATTCCTAAAACGCTATGTTTAATATAAATCCTAAAACGCAGCTTCATCGATTTTATGAAATTTTACGTAAAAAAATGACTGAAACATTTGAATCGAATGCTTTTGTAAGAACTTCCATGATAATTTTAAGATAGTTATCATCATAAATAAACCATTGAAAGTTAATGTGTAGTTTAGGATACATCTTAAATTGAATTTTCTTTCAATTGTTACTGGTGGGATATCATTATAATTTTGGTTAAGTTTTTCTGAAATGGATTCGACATTTTAACGATACACTGATTCACTATTTTGCCGATTTACTAATATGCGGATTTAGTGATTCGGTGATTCACAACGCCTTTTCACACAGTTATTTACTATATAATTTCCTTCGCTATCATCTTCTTTTATTTTCTCACTATCAGAGCTTCTTTTCTATCAGAAAACTTCTTCAGAGAAAGTCTAGAGCACTTCTTTGAAAAAAAAATTTTTTATGCATTCTTTTGATTTTTTTTTCTGTGCTGATGTACAAGCATACAAAATTTGTTCACCAATCTTCCAGGGAACGTTTTTTTTGTTGTTTTATTTATTTATTTTTTTAAAAAAAGGTAAAAAACTTATAAAAAGCGATGTTTTTAATTTTTAAAACAAATGTATATGCTTTACTATCAATAATTTTACATATTCCTTCATTGAAATTATCCGAACTTTTATTTGTCTTTAACATTTTGTTATTCTATAATTCTTTTTTTAAATATAAATAAATAAAAATTTCTAAATTTAAAATTGATTCTTTTTATCATTTAAAAAAAAAAATTATGAATTGACATTAAAAATAAAGCCTTCTATTTCTAAAAAAAAGAATACTAGCCATTTTGATTTATAAAAATATCTAAAAGGCAACTTTCTCCAAATTTCATACGCCACTTCTTTAATTTTTTTACATACATCATTTTAAAGATTAAAAAGAAGTCATCACTCAGGGAAAAGGTTCTAAGCTTCAGCATTACAACGCGGGGAGGGGGAATTAAGATATAAACATGATTCCCCCCCTATTTTTTAAAAAAACTAATAATATCTGCATTTTTTTAATACCAAAATAAATTTCGAAATTTCTTGTGTTCCGAACTTCATTAAGAATTATTTGTTTACAAATCAATGATTAAAATGATTGACATAGTCGTGAGTGCCTGTGATAATATTCCTTTAAAATTAAAAGTGATAACTAATTAAACGCGAAAAAAAACAGACCTCGAATAAAATATAAGAATAAATAATAATAAAGTAAGAGCGTTCATCACAGTAAGGGGATATATTAAATATCTCGTAATATTATGTTGAGCTGATTAATTTAAAAATTATAAAGCTTTCAAAATGCAGCAAAAAAAGAAAAAAAAGACATATTTGAAAATTATATATCAGGTTTCTTTCAAATTTGTGAGACAAAGAAAAAACATAAAATAATTGAAGATCAATTGGGATGAACGGTATATGTCCATCAAAACTAATTCTGAGGGAAAAAAAGAATTTCAAGGCGGAAAAGAACAGTTTTTCCGCAGCAGGGTTCATCGTAAATACTCACAGTATTATAATCTACGTACTAACTCTCAGAGAGAACTGATTTTCCGCATCATTGATTTTTCAAAACTTCGTAATCCTCAAAATGTAACAAATATGTAGCTATCCAATATTCATTTTTGTGAAAAATGGACATTAACCGTTTTTCACCATTGATCTTCAATTAAAAAAAAAAAAAAATTAGAGGAAACAATTTTATTATTTAAAAGGAAAAATAGCATATCAAATTAGAAAAGCATCTCAATTAGCAAAAATGAAGTGTCTTCATCTGCTTTAAAAGATTATGTAATAAAGATATTTTAAACCAGACGCAAGATTATGTAATAAAGATATTTTAAACCAAACGAATTTAAAACGTTTAATTGAATAACAACAAGAAAAAACAGCTGAAATTGGGTATTTGCACAGTAAGAAGAAGAAGGAGACCTCCCATACCTACACATGTGAACTATAACATCAGTGTCAACTAATCTTTATCAGTAAAATGGCGTATTAAATTTGAGCTAAGTTTCTCTAAAGTTATTAAAGCTAAATGAGCTAAGTATCTCTAGAGTTATAAGTTATTAAATGTGAGCTAGTCAGCGCCAGCTGATCGTTTATAAGCAAAATGCCGTGTTAAAGTTCAGCTAAGTTTCTCCACATAAGTTAGAATGTTAATTAAAGATAAGTTAATTAAATAACGAGCCGTATCGCACATGGAATTAATTGAAATATAATTCTTTCTCGTCTATTTCTTTTACTTAACTTAGATTTATTATTTATGTATTTTATTTCAACTACCGTGATATATCTTTGTTTTGTGTACCTGGCAACTTCGATACATAATTACTTTGTTTATGTTCCACATAGCTTCGTGCCTGTGTATTAAGTCTCTGTGTAAATATATAGTGAAAGAATTGAAATCTTCGAGAAAGAATCTTTGTGAAAGAATTTAGAATGTATCACTTAAGAAAATTGATACTTGATGAGCTTGGTTTACTTGAAATAGAATGGAAATAACAGTTGCTAACGCTAACAAATGCCACGGTTCATCAACCAATTAGGATCGAGATACCCACACTACGTCACTTGCAGGTATTCCTTTGAGAATTTATGTGCTATAAAATAAAACTTAAAAAATTGCAACAGCTTTCTGTATCGAAAATCTAAACACAGAAAGGGTATAGTGTAATCAACTATTATGGAAGTAAAAGTTTTATGGCCCTGGAAGGCACTATATTGGATGGCCAAACGATTTAGTTTCTTTTTTTAGATATTCAAAGGGTACAGATTTTATTTTAATGGACGATAACGCACTGACATAGGATGGAATTGCTAACAAGATCTGCAAGCTTAAACACGACAGAAAATGTTTGTGACTAGTTGCTGTTTTGAGTTTTTCACTGAAACAAGGGTTACTATCTACACAGGACTACAAGGGTTAAGGGTTACAGTTGTTTTAGGACCAAAAACAGAGAGGATTCAAATAAAACGTACTCAACAATTCGTCCCGGAACTTTTTGAACCTAAAAAAATTTGTCTCTCTAAATAATAAGTCTAAGTGCTACTCATTAATTATCGCTAACTGCCAATTAAGTTAGCAAATTACATTGCAAAAAACTACAGTTGGAAAAGATAAATATACCCCGAATAACTTTGTTTCCGGATAACTGCTTATACCTTATTTAACAATCTTTTTAAATAAGAATATCACTTTAGTTAATAAGTTTTTTTATTGGTAGGAAAGTGAATTATAAATTTAAGGAACCCTTAAATTCAGCATTTTTAATCATGAATCCTAAATGCATAAATTTTGAAAGTGAAAATTGTACTATCCTATAAATAAAAGCGTAAAAAAATAGCATGAAAAAAGCATAGTCGTTTAAAAAAAATGTAGCACAAGCACATTACAGTGCAGTACACGAATATAATGTAATTTACCAATGCGCAATGTAATTGTACAGTAATTGTAAAACACACTATATGTAATTGCAAAACACAATGTAATTTACCAATGCAAGTTCGAATATAAATTTAAATCCAAGTTTATAGTCATCCACATATTTACTGGGGGTGAAACTACTTCATCAGATATCTTGGGGAAGAATTGTCTGGAATGCATACGTTAAAACTGTGTTTTTTAAATATTATGCCTATAAACAGTATGGTAGTAACACTAAAATAGAGTAAATAAACAAATTAAACTATTATTTAAAAAACAACAAACATATTATGACCAGAGTCAGCATTAGAAGGAATATTGTCTGATATACTGATTTCAGTGTCCATATTCAGTGTCTGATATGGACACTGAAATCAGTATGTCAGATTTCAGTGTCTGATATACTGATATCTCCATACTGGGGTGTGCCCGATGGTCACACCCCAGTATGGAGATATATTATCACCTAGTGATTATCGGTTAGAGTTCGATTGATGTCTGACTAACTGTTAGAGATTTCACGGGCCTCATCTCCGTTCTTTAAGTTTATTTTAGAAGTTTTCTTTTCATCTAATTTTGATTCAGAATTACTAAGTTGCATACCAACTGATCAACTAAGTAAAACATGATTGAAAAAATCTGTAGTCCCTTTAATCGTTTCTTTCATTCAGACATTAAAAAACATACGAAATTTATTTCAAGAGCTAATCTTTACAGGTAAAATAGTTGGAGGATAACCAGAAAAAATGGTATATTTTCATAAAATTAATAATTAATATTTACGTTTTTTTTTCTATATCAAGATGTCATGGTTGAAGGAATTTAATTAATTTTCCTTGCAGAAGATTTTTTAAAATTAAACTTCTTTAATTTTATTGCTTGATTGATGGCATCATTTTTCACAATTCTATTTGTTGTTAACTAAGCGCACTTCACATTTGAAACTGTAAAAAAACGAATCGCATTAAAATAACTATTCGTTTCCAACACTACAGTTCATTTATTTCGAATTCGTCTATATAAATAGTATTTATTCTATAGACTCCCGTCTCTAAAAAGCATTATAATATTGGAAAGAAATATAAAAGGATTAATATAAACAACTTACTTTTGCTATGATAGTCCAGATGCTTCCAAATCAGCCACTTTCTAATTCCCGCTCTGATGCACAGAGTTAAAAAGAAAGTGAGAGCAATGTTTTGGTAAGCTGGGATAAAAGATGATAGAGAACTCGGGAGAAGGAAGGATAAATATGATGTTTCACGATTCACAATTCAATATCTCCATCTGCCAGCACTTTTTCTTCTGGGCGTTTGCTTTCTCTTCGCCATATTGAGGACACCCTCAAGGTTAGTGAACAAGAACGGATTCTCCTTACTTGAGGGCATTGAGCGATGAAATCGTTCTAAAAGAAGTTAAAATAGAATTATAGAAGATCAAATGGTGCCACTTTGTACAACGGGGATTTTTGAAACCAATTAGTATTGCTCATTAATAGCTTCCCATTTGCAGATGGAATAATCTATTGTAGTTGCGGCCATCAAGCAAACGATAATCTGTGTATTATGATACTCCAAAAGACAGCGATAACGATGGACAATGGCTAATTGTCACTAAAGAATAATGGAACTTCTTTTCGTTTCTGGCCCAAATATTAAACGCACACCAATTAAAGTCTGTGATAAAAATTTCAAACATCCCGGTGTTGAAGTCTTCTTTTTTATAATTAGGTAATGAAAAAGTAAAATATGAGAAAAGGAAATGTAATCTTCTTTAATCGAATATGTAATACATTTTTCGTTTAATTATAATACTGAAATAGTGTGATATACGTTCTTTATTTTTTCTGAAAATGAGATAATGAACGATTTTGACCTTTTTCAATACTGGCTTTTCTTTAACCTCTTCTTCACATCTTTTCAATGTACTGCATTATTCAAGGCTTAAGAATTCAGTTTAATTTTGATGAACCAGTCGAATTATGACGTTTTTTTTGTAAATATAAATTTAAAACCATAGAATTCAAGTAATACGTTAGCTGCTAATCTCGCGAAAGTGTGAAAAGCTACTCCAGTGACTATCATTCTCGTTGAATAAATTTTTGAAAAAAGATAAATATTTGGCCAATGTAAAATATTTAAATTAATATTACTTAAAGAAGCGTATTAGATCATTTTGATCTATTACAAATCTTTTAAAATATGCAAAAAGAAAAGAGTGAGAAAAAAAAGATTAACAAATTGCAGCATAATTTTATTAAAATGAAAGAATAATTTTTATGAATTGCAGTTTTGAGGCATTTTAGCTAGTGGATTGATCTAATTTTAAAATAACACGAACTGTATTTAAATAACTTTCCAAAATTCTTTAAAACCTTGAGATAAACTGAGTATGTTAAATTTTTACTTTAATATAGAAAATACACATTACTATGTTTTATTTCTACTATTTAGCAGTTTATTTTTTATTTATTCATTATTTTTTTTAACGGACAAATTTATGTTGAATGAAATTTCAGATTTGGCGAACACAATTTTAACATTATCACAAATAATTGTTTTTTAATTTTAAGAACAATGTAAATTTCAGGTTTCAGCAATTTAAAACTAAATTTCCTGCATTACTGTATAAAATTTTAAGAGTTGTTAGATTTCACAAAGAAATAAGTAATTTTTTTTTTTTTTTTTTAAATTTGGGAACGATAGCAAGTAAAAAACAAGTCAATGAGCATCGATTGTGTATTTTTGTGTTTATGTCATGTTAGTTAAAACTAAATAAAGATCGAACAATGTTTCAACGTTTTTCTTTAGACAAATGCACGAAACAAAATTTTTATTAACAGGATGGCAATTGAGAAAGCTGTTATGCATAACAATTTCAAAAACGTAATTTTGAGAAAAATATGGTTTTGAGAAATATTTGTGTTTAATATTTCTTCAAACCTTAAAGGAACTATGCGTCCGACTGTAGTTCTTTGAGGGTCAAAATGCAAATGGTTTTAAAATTATTTTAAAAGGTTGCATACCGAGTACAAATTATATACAACCAATAATAATTAAGTAAAAATTGGTTTTCCATCTGTACATTGGTTTTCCATTGATGGTGTATACGTGAGGAGTTATGTTTGAAACCTACGAATGATAGACAATTATTGATAATAAATTAAAAATCGATCTTCCATTTTTCCGATGGTGTACAGTGCTGTGGGGAGAGTAGTTATCGACAATGTCAACCTTCATCTATGAAAGGGTACCCCGACATTGAGTCGAGTTAACATGTCTTATATACTAGTGTATTGTAGTTGTAATTTTTGTAGTGGTAGATACGCTACAGTACTCCCCCACCAGAATTATAGCTGTGATAGAATTCGATGAACGGATACCATTAGTTGAATTATTGCTGTTTTGTGAGAAGCCGGGAGAGCTGTATTAAGATCACCGTACTTTTTGAGTGCTGAATGTGAGAGGTGTATTAACTTCACGGTCGTAGTCGCTCCTGTGTCGCCGTTTGCAGTCGTGTGAATGCAAGCCGACGTTGTGCATGATCAAGATGAGACTGAGTAGCAACAGTGCGAGGAGGTGGATAATGTCGCAGTTACAAGTAGCAAGTCAATTATTCAATGTGGTCCATCCATCGAAGTAGGCGTTACTGTCTAGGTGGGCGTGTTCATATCGAAGTGGGCGTTACCGTCATAGTACGCGCGTTCACATCACGTCCGAAGGTCATCAATGTGGGGGGAGTAGTTATCGACAATGTCAACTTTCATCTATGAAAGGGTACCCCGACATTGAGTCGAGTTAATATGTCTTATATACTAGTGTATTGTAGTTGTAATTTTTGTAGTGGTAGATACGCTACAAGTGCACAAAAAAAGCAACATCATGAATAACTTTTAATTTATTAATCGGTCTATCACGTACTACGACTCGATCTTAATGATTTGAGGAGCTAACTTTATATATGTTATTTAGTTAGTGCATTATAAGTAATGAAAACAGATACAAAAACATATTTTCTCTGAATAAACATATTTCCCCCCAACGGATTTGGATTCTTAACTCTCAAAATACGAAGGTAGTCGCAAAGTGCAAAATATGGTCAAAATAGTTTGGTCAGGAAAGCAGTTAAGAGTTTGAACCTCTAATTGTTAATTTTTGTGCATATTTCGCCATTTTGAGCGAAATTGGTAAAATAGTTTCTGAGTTAACTTTGAAAAAGTTATAGATTTAAAATTTAGTCTCTCAAGAACTATACGATCAATTTCGTTCAAATTTTGTGCTTTTTCATTTAAAATTACACTTTTTAAAATGAGGTAAAAATTCGTCAACTATACAATTCAAACAATTTTCGGCTATTAATGCATAAAATATTACAAAATAGTAAATAAGTATTAAAATTTTTTTGCATGAAATTCACTTTGTACAAATGAATTTTATAATATCATGAAAAATTTTTTCGATTCTCTAAAAAAGTTCTCGAGCTACGGAGAAATACGCAAAAAGCAAAAATAACATTAAGGGATCCAAACTTTCGAAGACTCTCCTGACTAAACAATTGGGACCATATCTTTCAGACCACAGCAACTCCTCATATTTAGAGGGCCAAGAATAACTCCGTCGAAAAAAAAGGGTGTTTATTTAAAGAAAATACGTTTATGTGTCTGATTTTGAAACTTAAATTACCTTCTGCGCTACTTAATTAGCATACCTAAGGCTAGACCTTCGAGCCAATTAGATGAAGTTCTAGTACGTCATAATCCAATCATTAGATCAAAAGTTATTTAAAGTAATCCCCCTTACTTTATTTTTATAGTTTGAGCACTATACATTTGAAATGTGCAAGAGAAAATTTGATTAAAATTAGAAAATTGTAGTTTTTCCTAAAATATCAATAGCTTAGAAGTAATTTTTTGTGGGATAAAAGTCTAGCAATTTAAATTAATTATTACTAATTTTCCATAATTCATTTGTACTTTGTCTGAAACCTATTAAAAAGATTTAAAACTTTTACGTTTTAACTCTATGTCAAAGAAGTAACAGCAATAATCTGTTTTAGCCAATATATAAAACAACGTTGTTGTTGTTTCTAATGCCAATTGTCACACTAGCAAACCTGCTTGGTGAAACCGGCAGGCAGATTAGATTTAAGGCAGATTAGATTAAATAGGCAGGCAGATTAGATTAAATAGATTTAAGGCAGAGGGTGCGTTTCTTGTATTTCAGGTGCGCCATCTATGGCCAAGAATTCGACTTCTGCCCCACACACGCCACTATCTATTTATAAGATTTAACAGATTCAACTTGCATCAGTCACTTAACTTCTTAACTACAGTCGGAGTCTTCGGGCTGGGGGGGGGGGTTCGAACCCACGAACTCTCGGACATGAGCCCAGCTCCCTACCAACCAGGCTATCCCGCCCCTATATAAAGCAATAAAAAGGACTAACATTCTGTGATGCTTCCTCTCAGCAGCATTTTTAAAGTCCTTGAACACTAAAATTTAATGGAATCTTATTCCATAAATTATAAAGAATTATATCAAAAAAGAAAAATAATAACACTATTTTTTTTTAGAATATTGAGGAAGATTTCATTGTTATTTAAGATAAAAAATACAGCCCACGTTTAATTTCCTGTTGTGAGTGATGATGATTAGTGGGCAATCAATTTTTTTGCCTCCTTTCCCAATAAATACCCCCAAGCTGTAGATCCGAATAGTTATTGAGATGGCTCTAAAATAAACAGCTATCAACTCGAATTTCTAGCTTTAGGTGTTGTTTTTTCATACAACATTTATCAATTATGTGACACTTATCTTTCTAGAAACACATAAAAACCGGTAAACAGAACACTTTTAGAAACAAACGCGAAAAAGAAAAAAAAAGTTTTTGGTATTTTTAGAAAGTTGTTACTATAACTTTAACTTCTAGAATAATGTTTTTTTCTTCTGGTTTCATCACACTGAAGCAGCTATTGTCAAATTTATTTATTTTGATTTAAATTTGTGCCTTACATTCAAGGACTGATTCATGGGATCTAAAGGCTCTAAGCCAGGGGTTTCCAACTTGCATAAGGCCAGGGGCCACAATTAAAAACACAAATCAAATGGCGGGCAGCAACTTTGTCAAAATTTTATTTAGGACTCTTTTATGTTTGAAGGAACATTAAATATTACTGTCAGATTTTTACCAAGTTGTACAAAACAGAAGTATTGACTTACAAATTAAAACAAGAAGTAGATTTCTAAAAATATTTAATTGCATATTAAAAAATTCGGGTTACAATAACTTTAATGTGCACCTACGTATTAAACAATTAATGGGCAACAGATATATATTTGTTAAGATATAAAACTTTAAAAAGGTTGGTATTAAAACTTACACAGTAGCCCACAAAATGCTCAATGAGAAAATTGAGGTTTGTCGGCTGCAACTACCAGAGAATAGATATTTACATTTTAAATTTACAAATGTGTGCGTAAATATTTTCGTCCAAGATGAGTGGTTTCAAAAAGTTAAATCGGAGAATTTCTTCGAGAAAATTTCTGATACACACATGCTAAATTATATTCACAAAATACAAAAAAATGAAATAANGTAATTGCAAAACACAATGTAATTTACCAATGCAAGTTCGAATATAAATTTAAATCCAAGTTTATAGTCATCCACATATTTACTGGGGGTGAAACTACTTCATCAGATATCTTGGGGAAGAATTGTCTGGAATGCATACGTTAAAACTGTGTTTTTTAAATATTATGCCTATAAACAGTATGGTAGTAACACTAAAATAGAGTAAATAAACAAATTAAACTATTATTTAAAAAACAACAAACATATTATGACCAGAGTCAGCATTAGAAGGAATATTGTCTGATATACTGATTTCAGTGTCCATATTCAGTGTCTGATATGGACACTGAAATCAGTATGTCAGATTTCAGTGTCTGATATACTGATATCTCCATACTGGGGTGTGCCCGATGGTCACACCCCAGTATGGAGATATATTATCACCTAGTGATTATCGGTTAGAGTTCGATTGATGTCTGACTAACTGTTAGAGATTTCACGGGCCTCATCTCCGTTCTTTAAGTTTATTTTAGAAGTTTTCTTTTCATCTAATTTTGATTCAGAATTACTAAGTTGCATACCAACTGATCAACTAAGTAAAACATGATTGAAAAAATCTGTAGTCCCTTTAATCGTTTCTTTCATTCAGACATTAAAAAACATACGAAATTTATTTCAAGAGCTAATCTTTACAGGTAAAATAGTTGGAGGATAACCAGAAAAAATGGTATATTTTCATAAAATTAATAATTAATATTTACGTTTTTTTTTCTATATCAAGATGTCATGGTTGAAGGAATTTAATTAATTTTCCTTGCAGAAGATTTTTTAAAATTAAACTTCTTTAATTTTATTGCTTGATTGATGGCATCATTTTTCACAATTCTATTTGTTGTTAACTAAGCGCACTTCACATTTGAAACTGTAAAAAAACGAATCGCATTAAAATAACTATTCGTTTCCAACACTACAGTTCATTTATTTCGAATTCGTCTATATAAATAGTATTTATTCTATAGACTCCCGTCTCTAAAAAGCATTATAATATTGGAAAGAAATATAAAAGGATTAATATAAACAACTTACTTTTGCTATGATAGTCCAGATGCTTCCAAATCAGCCACTTTCTAATTCCCGCTCTGATGCACAGAGTTAAAAAGAAAGTGAGAGCAATGTTTTGGTAAGCTGGGATAAAAGATGATAGAGAACTCGGGAGAAGGAAGGATAAATATGATGTTTCACTATTCACAATTCAATATCTCCATCTGCCTGCACTTTTTCTTCTGGGCGTTTGCTTTCTCTTCGCCATATTGAGGACACCCTCAAGGTTAGTGAACAAGAACGGATTCTCCTTACTTGAGGGCATTGAGCGATGAAATCGTTCTAAAAGAAGTTAAAATAGAATTATAGAAGATCAAATGGTGCCACTTTGTACAACGGGGATTTTTGAAACCAATTAGTATTGCTCATTAATAGCTTCCCATTTGCAGATGGAATAATCTATTGTAGTTGCGGCCATCAAGCAAACGATAATCTGTGTATTATGATACTCCAAAAGACAGCGATAACGATGGACAATGGCTAATTGTCACTAAAGAATAATGGAACTTCTTTTCGTTTCTGGCCCAAATATTAAACGCACACCAATTAAAGTCTGTGATAAAAATTTCAAACATCCCGGTGTTGAAGTCTTCTTTTTTATAATTAGGTAATGAAAAAGTAAAATATGAGAAAAGGAAATGTAATCTTCTTTAATCGAATATGTAATACATTTTTCGCTTAATTATAATATTGAAATAGTGTGATATGTTCTTTATTTTTTTCTGGAAATGAGATAATGAATGATTTTGACCTTTTTCAATACCTCTTCTTTAACCTCTTCTTCACTTCTTTTTAATGTACAGCAGTATTTAAGAATTTAGTTCAATTTTGATGAACCAGTCAAATGATAATTTTTAATTGTAAATATAAATTTAAAATCATAGAATTCAAGTAATACGTTAACTGCCAATCTCTCGAAAGTGCGAAAAGCTACTCCAGTGACTAGCATTCTCGTTGACTAAACTTTTGAAAGAAAAAAAAATATTTGGCCAAAGCAAAATATTTCAATTAATATTGCTTATAGAAGAGTATTAGATAATTTTGATCTATTGCAAATCTTTCAAAATATGCAAAAAGAAAAAAAGGAAAGAAAGAGATTAATAAATTGCAGCATAATTTTATTAAAAGGGAAAAATAATTTTATGAATTTCACTTCTGAGGAATTTTAACTAGTAGATTTATCTTATTTTAAAATAACAAGAACTGTATTTATATAACTTTCCAAAATTCTTTAAAAACCTTGAGATTAACTGAGTATGTTAAATTTTTACCTTAGTATAGAAAATACTTATTTCTATGTTTCATTTCTACTATTTAGTAGTTCTTTTTTTTTTTCTTTTAAGGGACAATTTCATATTCAACGAAATTTCAGATTTGATGAACACAATTTTAACATTATCACAAATAATTGTTTTTTTTTAATTTTAAGAACAATGTAAATTTCAGGTTTCAGCAATTTAAAATTAAATTTTCTGCATTACTGTATAAAATTTTAAGAGTTGTTAGATTTCACAAAGAAATAAGTAAATTTCAACAAAAATAAATGTTTTTTTTTTCGTCCTTAATTTGGGAACGATAGCAAGCAAAAAATAAGTAAATACGCATCGATTGTGTATTATTGTGTTTATGTCATGTTAGTTAAAACTAAATAAAGATTGAACAACGTTTCAACGTTTTTCTTCAGACAAATGCACGAAACAAAATTTTTATTAACAGGATGACGATTGAGAAAGCTACTATGCATAACAATTTCAAAAACGTGATTTTGAAATGATTTTCGAAAGATTTTGATTGATTTTTGAAAAATTTATTTTGAAAATGATTTTGAGAAAGTTTTGTGTTGTAATATTTCTTCAAACCTTAAAGGAACTGTTAGTCAGACTGTTGTGCTTTGAGGGTCAAGATACAAATGGTTTTAAAATTATTTTAAAATGTAGCATACCACGTACAAATTATATACAATTATTGATATGTAAGAATTGGTTTTCTATCTCCCCGAAGATGTACATTTGAGGGGATGTGTTTGAAATCTACAAATGATAGACAATAATTGATAATTAATTAAAAATCGGTCTTCAATTTTTCCGATGGTGTACAGAGAAGAAAAAAAAAGATACATCCTGAATAACTTTTAATTTATTAATCGGATTATCAAGTACTACGACTCGATCTATTGATTCGAGGGGGTAACTTTAAATATGCTAATTAATTAGTGCATTATAAGTACTAATAACAGACACAGAAACATATTTTCTCTGAATAAACATATCCCCCCCCCAGTGGATTTGGATTCTTAACTCTTAAAATATGGGGGTAGCCGCAAAGTGCAAAATATGATCAAAATAGTTTGATCAGGAAAGCAGTTAAAAGTTTGAACCTCTAATTGTTAATTTTATTTTCTGCATATTTCGCCATTTTTAACGAAATTGGTTAAATAGTTTCTAAGTTATTAAACTGTGAAAAAGTTGTGTATTTAAAATTTGGTTTCTCAAGAACTATACGATCGATTTCGTTCAAATTTTGGGTTTTTTCATATAAAACTACATTTTTTGAAATGAAGTAAAAATTTGTAAACAAGACAATTCAAACCAACTTTGGCTATTAATACATACAATATTAAAAATAATAAATAAGTATTAAATCTTGTTTTGCATGAAATTCACTTTGTACAAATAAATTTTATAATTGTATGCAAAAATTTTTCGATTCTCTAAAAAAGTTCTCGAGCTATGGAGAAATACGCAAAAAGCAAAAATAACATTAAAGGATCCAAACTTTCGAAGGCTCTCCTGACTAAACAATTAGGACCATATCTCTCAGACAGCGGCATCTGTCGAAGAAAAAAAGTGTGTTTATTTAAAGAAAATACGTTTTTGTGTCTGATTTTTAAACTTAAATTACCTTCTGCACTAATTAATTAGCATATTTAAGTCTAAGCCCTCGAACCAATCAGATGAAGTTCTAGTACGCCATAATCCAATCATTAGATCAAAAGTTATTCGAGCTTCCCCCTTCATTTACTTTTATAGTTTGAGCACTATACATATGAAATGTGCAAGAGAAAATTTGATTAAACCTAGAAAATTGTAGTTTTTCCTAAAATATCAATAGCTTAGAATAAATTTTTTGTGGGATAAAAGTCTAGTTATTTAAATTAATTAATACTAATTTTCTATCATTCATTTGTACTTTGTCTGAAACCTATTGAAAAAATTTAAAACTTTTACGTTTTAACTCTATGTCGACGAGGTAACAGCGGTAGTCTGTTTTAGCCAATATATAAAACAATGTTGTTGTTGTTTCTAATGCCACTTGCCACACTAGCAAGCCTGCTTGGTGAAACCGAGCAAATTTAAGGCAGAGGGTGAGTTTCTTGTTTATCAGTGGCGCCATCTACGGCCAAGAATTCGACTTCTGCCACATCATACGTCACACCCGTTTATAGGGCGGACCCATTCATACTATCCATTCATCCACAGATCGTAATTTTGACCTGAATCAGAGAACGATCGATCTCCAATCTAGTATCCCCAGAGGTATTGATTTGTTATGGGAACATGGATGACTTTTGCGACTCGACAGATTTAACGTGCATGAATCACTTAACTAAACGGGGTGTCTTCGGCCGGCGGGGTTCGAACCCACGAACTCCCCAGCGCCCTACCGACCAGGCTATCCCGGCCCTATATGAAACAATAAAAAGGACTAACATTCTGTGATGCTTCCTCTCAGCAGAATTTTTAAAGTCCTTGAACACTAAAATTTAATGGAATCTTGTTCTATAAATTATAAGGAATTATATCAAAAAAGAAAAATAATAGCGCAATTCTTTTTTTTTTTTTTTTAGAATATTAAGGAAGATTTCATTGTTATTTAAGATAAAAATACAGCCCACGTTTAATTTCCTGTTGTGAGTGATGATGATTAGTGGGCAATCAATTTTTTTGCCTCCTTTCCCAATAAATACCCCCAAGCTGTAGATCCGAATAGTTATTGAGATGGCTCTAAAATAAACAGTTATCAACTCGAATTTATAGCTTTAGGTGTTGTTTTTTTATACAACATTTATCAATTATGTGACACTTATCTTTCTAGAAACATATAAAAACCAGTCAACAGAACACTTTTAGAAACAAACACGAAAAAGAAAAGAAAATTTTTTTTTAGGTATTTTTAGAAAGTTGTTGCAATAACTTTTACTTCTAGAATTATGTTCTTTTTTCTGGTTTCATCAAACTGAAGCAGCTTTTGTCAAATTTATTTATTTTGATTTAAATTTGCGCCTTACATTCAAGGACTGATTCAAGGGATCTAAAGGCTCTAGATCAGGGGTTTCCAACTTGCATGGGGCCGGGGGCCACAATTAAAAACACAAATCAAATGGCGGGTCGCAACTTTATCAAAATTTTATGCAGGACTCCTTTATGTTTGAAGGAACATTAAATATTACTATCAGATTTTTACCAAGTTGTACAAAACAAAAGTATTGAATTACAAATTAAAATAAGAAGTGGATTTTTAAAAATATTTAATTGCATATTAAAAAATTCAGACTACAATAACTTTAATGTGCACCTATGTATTAAACAATTAATGTGCAACAGATATATATTTGTTAAGATAAAAAACTTTAAAAAGGTTGGTATTAAAATTTACATAGTAGCACATAAAATGTTCAATGAGATATTTGAGGTTTGTTTGCTGCAACCACCAGAGAATAGATATTTACATTTTAAATTTAAAACTTACAAATGTGTGCGTAAATATTTTCATCCAAAATGAGTGGTTTCAAAAAGTTTAATCGGGGAATTTCTTCCAGAAAATTTCTGATACACACATGCTAAATTATATTCAGAAAATAATAAAAAATGAAATAAAAAAGAGCATTTTTGTATTTGAATAAATATTTTCTTGGATGCAAAACCTGAGAAATAAATTTTTTTGCACCGTTGATATGTTAAATTTTAAACCCATGAAGATTTTTTACGAAAATTGTCCGCAAAAAAATGACAGCTAATATATTTTAGTTCGCGGGCCACAAAAAAAAGCTCCGCGGACCGAATGCGGCCCCCGGGCCGCCAGTTGGAAACCACTGCTCTAGACCGTAAATCTACTTAAAAAATAATAAATAAAAAAAAATAAAAAATATATTGCAAAAATGGCAGAGGTTTAATTTGCATTTATTTATTAATTTTCACAAATGTTTAAATGAATTAATTCTTAATATTAAATAACGTTAAAATAGAACTTCAAGTGCATTGCTTTTGTTCCAATTTTTTTGTTTTGTTGATTGCCTTTGTTTATTTTTAATTCAGAGACATTTACAAAAATGGAATTTTTGGAATGGAAGAGGCAGCCATTGTTTTAAAGTAAACTATCGTTTTTATTTTACAGCCGACCCAATTTAGGGTTTACGCCTACCAATGTTCAACTCTGTAGCCTTGTAATTTTGAACCCATTCCAGAAGACAAGGAACTCCTGGATCAAGTATTGAGAGAAATTTTCCTTCCTGGGGGACTTTTTGATGGAACTAACCAATATTTGCGTTACATGGAGATTAAAACCATGAAAACCTCCCACGGACTCTATCCCTAGATCCGTCTACACTGTTGTCAGAGCGAGCCGGTTGCGGAATTCGAGTCAACCAGCCATTTCTGGGATTCGAACCATGTTCACCTCATTAGGAGGCGAGAGCACTATCCCGTAAGCCACCATGACTCAAAATAAACTATAGACTATTCAATTTTCACAAATATTACATCAGTGAAGATTTCTAACTTATAGCCCTAATAAAAAAGTTGTTTATTGCGCATTCTGTAACATTTAATTATTTTTTATTCGCTATGCCCGATTATCTGAATGAGTGATTAATGTGATTGTGGTACTATAGGCAGACTGCGTGACCAAATTAGTATTCCTAATGTTATATGAAACCGCATGTTTGTTTTGTTTATAGTTACGTTTTTAAAACGTCGTACTATAAAACTAAATAATTTAAAATCAACAGTAATTGAAATGAAAACAAAGTTTTGTATTGAGAAGCAAAATTAGTGGGGAAATGGTGTTAAATCGTTGAGGAAAAATGCAATAAAAATGCCAATACTATTACTGACGCCAATCATAAATAATTTTGGTAATAGTCTCTAATTTAAGTAAAAAGACAAAAAAATTCTGTACTTTAAAAAGCAAAATTAATGGAGAAATAGTACTAATTCGTGTAAAAGAGCGTAAAAAATCGTCTTACTATTTTTTGACGTCAATGAATTTAATAATACACTACTGGCATTATGGTAATTAGTACAGTTTTAATAGAAACCAACTGTACTCTCATATAGGGAAGAAATATTTTATTAGTAAATTTGGTGCCTATTAAAGCTGCAAATATAATGTGCGTTTTTGTGATAAATCAGGGGTTTCCAACTTACATGAGGCCGGGGGTCGCAATTAAGAACACTAATCAAATGGCGGACCGATCCTTTATCAAAATTTTATACAGGACTCTTTTTACGTTTGAAGGAACATTAAATATTACTGTCAGATTTTTATCAAGTTGTACAAAACAAAATTATTGAATTTCAAATTAAAATAAGAAGAAGATTTTTACCTGAGAAATAAATTTTTTTGCACCGTTGGTGTGTTAAATTTCACTGAAAAGAAGAAATTAAGTTTTTTTAAATGAAGAAAAGTACTTTTAAGCCATAAAGATTTTTTACGAAAATTGTCCGCAAAAAAATGACAACTAATATATTTTAGTTCGCGGGCACACAAAAAAAGGCTTCGCGGGCGGCTAGTTGATAACCACTGTGATACTACAGAAGTCGGTTTTTTTACGGCCCTTTGACGATATAAATATCGAAGAAATTTGCTTTATTGATGTAAATTTTAAATATCAAGAGATGCCACGAGTAACATCATTATACCAGTTGATATTGAATAAAATTAATATTTAGTTTGATGGGATGAACTTCATCTAATAACGTAAAGTCTCCAGGAAGGGCAATAAATAATAATGAATAAATCAAACAGTAAAAATATTTTAGCTTTATTATTTGAGTCGGCAATTGTCCTTAAGTTTTGTGCATGATTTTAGTGTGTTGTTCATTACTGATTTATTGATTCTTTTTTTTTTTTTTATAGGTACTACTCTCTTAGTAAATAAATAAAACTTGAATGACTAGCGTTTTTGTAATCATTAAAAAAATATTTCATAAAATTTTTTATAATTCTCGCAATAGAACATTTGAGGCAACATTTTCTCTCAAAATTAAGGCAAATATACAATTATATCAAAACTTATTCATTCAATTGATGTCAATGATATCATTTTTATATTCAAGAGGATTGACCGGGAAAAACAGACGCTAGAAATATAACTAACTAATTTAGAACTCACGATTGAGACCGTTCTTATATGCACTGAATCTATAATTAATAATCAGGGTTCCCGATACTCTCTTATTCAGAATTTAAATTCGATGTTTAATTGTCAACCATAAACCACATTCACCTATGCGAGGTGAAGACAGCCGCGGGCGATCAGTGAAAGCATTAAGACCGATATAATCGTTGACATATTGACAAAAATAATCATTTATGAGGAAGTTAATTACCATATCGAATAGTTATTGTATGTCATATCTATCGAACATGATTTATTTTTTGTAAAACGTGTATCAGAAACGAAATCTTGTTAATGAGGAAGGCATCGTGCATATTGCCGTTACAGAGATTAGAAAAATACAAAATTCCAAGGCGTGCAACTTTAATAGTTATGTATAAACATATTTTTACAAAAGTTTTTGAAAGAAAAATATTGAGAAAGGAATAAATAAGAAGTTGCCACTTAAATAAAAAATGTAGTGTTGGTGGTGGAAAATAAATTAAAATTATACATCCTATTTAATAGAGTTGGGAGACTTCAGTTGCTTGAGATCATTAATAAACAAGTAATGATTTTTCTTCTTCTTTTTTGCAAAAACAGGTTTTGGATGAAAAAACGAATCATATTTTCCAAAATATCTAACCCTTACATATTTAGGAAGAAAAAAAACAAAAAAAAAAGCTATGTAGACATTCTTTTCGAGATGTAATGCGAAACTGTTAATCAGTATCATAATCCTGAAATTTTTATCCGCATTTCAATCTTGAAGTTTAATAGTTATGCAATTTTTTTCTAATTTTATGCATCACGGGACTCTTTTGAAACAGGCTTAATATTTTCCAAAAATGCTTGTATATTTATGTAGAACTAATTAGGTTTGGGATGAAAAAAACCAACCATATTTTCCAAAATATCTAACCCATACATATTTAGAAAAAAAAAATGCTAAGAAGACATTCTTTTTCAAGACATAACGCGAAACTGTTATTCAGTATTATAATCATGAGATTTTTATCTGTATTTTAATCTTGAAGTTAATAGTTATGCTATTTTTTTTCCTAATTTCATGTATCGCGGGACTTATTTGAAACAGGTTTAATATTTTCCAAAAATGCTCGTACATTTATCTAGAACTAATTAGGTTTTGGATAAAAAAAAAAAACGAACCATATTTTCCAAAATATCTAACCCATACATATTTAGGAAAGGAAAAAAAAAAAAAAAAAAACCAGAAAAAATGCTATGTAGACATTCTTTTTCGAGATGTAATGCGAAACTGTTATTCAATATCATAATCCTGAGATTTTTATCCGCATTATAATCTTAAAGTTTAATAGTTATGCTATTTTTTTTTCTAATTTTATGTATCGCGGGACTCATTTGAAGCAGGCTTAATATTTTCCAAAAATACTTTATATTAATCTAGAACTAATTATAAATCATTTTTTCATAAATTTTAGCTCCATAATTTAGTTGAGTGACACCATTTATAAAATATGTTTTGAGATATCAGATAAAATTGTATATATAGCTGTTCTGGTTATAGTTATACAAAGGACATCTATATAACTCGCAATTGTTATGTCTATGCCAAATATCGAATTTTGTTGACAAAATTTTTCACTTATAATTATATATATATATAATTATAAATAATTTACTTATATTTGTAATTATAGATTAACTATTTGATATTATTAAATGAGAGACCACTTGGAATTTGCATAGCGGTATTAATTTGCAACCGGTTTCATGCGAATGAATGAGCTTAATAATTTCCAAAAATATCAATGAATGCATAGAAATATTAATAAAAAAATATCCTAAAAAAATTATATAAAATTACAGGAATACGCGAGAATATGTGGCGTTAATATCGTGTTTTATAAAATATGCCTTAAGTCATGTTATTTGAAAATGCTCACTATAACCACTTTTGATGTCTTAAATGTTTCGGAATTGTTTTATGCCAAGTTTCCTTTATTTTTTTAATGAACGCTGGTTATTTGATATTATCAGGTTGGAAACTTTTCTTTTTAATGTTTATGATTGAGGGATTTATTAAAACTGGTTTCTTATATACATAAATGATTATCATACTATTAAAAATTACTTATATCTGTCAAGAAATCTATATAGAACAATTGAAAAAAATTTTCATTTATCCCCAAACTGCAAAATTGATAGTTAGCATGGTGCGCCATATTAAAAATATATTTTGAGTCAGGCTGATAATTCAGTATTTTTATAGTTTTAGTACCAAAATTTAGTTAAATTTGTTAATGTGCTCTAAATAATCCCCTGGCTGACAATTTAAAAAGTTTTTATAATTCTTTGCTTTGCAGTTTTTATTTGAAACATGTTTTGCATGAAAGACTAGATGTCAGCATTTCCGTAAATATCCATATATGTTTAGAAATAATTATAAAATATTTTTGAAAAATTTCTCCATAATTACTTCAAATTGTAGTTCATAATATGTAGTAAACTGTGTGAAATAGATTTTAAAACACTATAAATTCAGAAACATTTTACTTTTTCTATATTTTCTAATACTTAAAAGCTGTCTACAAGCAAAATTTTTCTCAAAAAATAAATAAATTCTATTAAAAAGATTTAGAATCTTTTAAAAAAAGTTTTAACATTTTCTAACGATATTTTATTCATAGATAATACATATTTTTTGAATAATTCCCCCACTATCAAAACTGTATTAACATGAAATAATATTTATGAAATAGATATTAAAATAGACTTTAATTTTAAAAAAAAATTCTTTGTTCTATATTTGCAGATAATCCATAATCTTTAGAAAATATAAGGTATATTTAAAAGGCGTCTACAAGTAATTTAAAATAAATAAATAAATTCACTTAAAAAAATTTAGACTCTTCTAAAACCGGTCTTTTTTCCTAAATAAATTAGACTCATAAGAATTTACACTATATAATTAACACAAATATTTAACTATTAAAGGAAAAATAATAACCAAACATATATTTATTTTGCATTATAATTTACGCAGGTAAACAGAAACAAGGAATTGTTAAACAAAAAACAAAATTTTAATTACTCACAGATTTTATTTATTTAGCAATTAAGTCAGAATCTTTCCATTTTACAGATTTTTATTCTAGAAATTCTGAATTATTTGAAGGATAAAATTTTAGTGATTGAATTTGGATGAATAAAATTTGGTTGAAAATGAATCTACACAGAAACAGGGAATAAATTTAAATAAGAAGCAAAATTTTTACCACACACAGATTTAATTTATTTAACAATTAAGTCAGAATCTTTCCATTTTACAGATTTGTATTCTGGAAATTCTGAATTATTTGAAGGATTAAATTTGGATGAAACAAATTCTTCTTCTGAATCAGAAGATGAGCAAAATGCAAGAAAATCTTTTTGAGCCTCAAGTTTTGCTTTTGATTTCTTCACTTTTGGAGAATGCTTTTTGTGGCATACAAAAATTTCTTCTTCTATGGGTACAGTTTTTGAAGAAATATCTTCAAAGTCATTAGTATTCACATGGGATTCACAACCAGAAACGATTTCCTGAATTTTTGGAATTTTAATTTCTTTTAAATTTTCTTCAAGTTGTGGATGAAGATGCATACTATCCTTCTGAAAGAATTGTAAAGTGACATAAGAATTGTATATAAAAAAAAATTTAAAAAAAAAATTATAATAGGCAGGACAACTTTTGATAACCAAGAGTTAGATTAGAACAAAAATGTGAAGTCTTATAAAAGAGGCATATGTCCGTATTCAATAATTTTGAAATGGTGTTGGTTCATTTTTTATTTGACATTTATTTTTATATCCTAAGAAAAATGTCTATGACCTTTATATGCATTTTATTTTTGTTGAAACCATTTTCTGTATAGTTTTATAGCCTTCAGCAAAAGTAACCTTGATTTACACATAATTCATTACACAGGATTTCATTAAAATGTTATTTAACAGCATAATTTTTTATTTTATTGTTAAAATCAATAAAAGATAACAATGTTCTCTTTTTTTCCTAAATTTAAAAAAATAAAAATAAAATCCACAGTGCAGTCCAATCAGCTGGATTTCTGATTGGACTGCATTTTCTCCTATCATGTCTTAATCAGCCTCATATTTTAGAGCAAAAAAAAAGAAAAGAAGAAATCGAAGAGCAGTTGCAGATTATGGCGTGGTGATCAGGTGATTACTACCAATATCTGCTTTCTAGATCCAAATTGTGGAAATGTTGAGCCAATATTGTCTCCAGATCATCATTAAGGACGATTTTCAATCCATTGACGATAGCCCGTTAATGTAGCTTTAGTACAATGTTAACAACCAAACCAAAATGAACTTAATGCTTCATAAAAAGGAGTAAGAGAATGAATTCATTACATTCGTGCTTATTAAAATAGTGCTTTCCAATCGCCACATAAAAAAAACACCATTAAATTGGAATATATTGAAACTTAGAGTAATTTAAACATTGTCATGTGTGGCGTAGCTGCTGAAGCGATCATTATTTCTTGTAAAGCGAACTGAAGTGGCCCCGTTCTTCGCAGTATAAATGTTGTGACGAGAATTTGTTATTTGCCTTACTGCCCCACCATGCCTGATGCATCCTTCATGATGCTTTTCTCTACTTTTTATTTTTTACAGGTTCTACTGAACCAACACTACAACTTTTCTACGCATGTCCCCTTCTGGGATAACACAAGATGAATGGAGAAAGGGCCGTTATGGCCTCAGATGCACAGTTCTTAAGCAAAGAAGAAGAAGATACTTGCTTTTTTTATGTAGTCTTCTTCAAACAGCTGCATATAACGAGATCATGCTGGGCATGTGGAATCTGTTTTGTTAGGCTTAAATAAGTGTTTTCTTTAGATGTTTACACGTGTCTTATTTCCCGAACACAGGATAATTCCAAAATTTGTGTCTAGATGAAACTAGATCATGATTAAACAATAAAATTGTAAAAGTAATAATATAAATTAAATAAAAATTAAATAAAATATATAAATAAATGCTGTAAGAAAAAGTATAATTCTAGGGTTGAATAGTTAATAGATATTAATTTCAATAATTGTGAATAAGCTAAAAAAATTTTTCAATTTAAAAACAGACTATTGATTATTTTTTTTAAAAAATGTCCGACTTTTTGATAATTAAATAAAAATAGCTTTAAGTTATTCATTATTTATTCTTACCTTGATTCCATAAGTGACTGAAACTGGAATTTTTGAGTTAAGAATATTTCTATCATCTGCCTCAAGTGTAAAAAAAGGAACAGCAGTTTCTTTACACCAGAAAGAAACAGCTCGGAAAATCGGTGCACATGCATTATTAGAACATACGAAAACAGCAGATAGTTGTTTCTTTTTCAGATTCCTCAAAACAGCATTGGTTCCAACAAGGAGTCCATTTGCTTTAGTTAATGTCCTTGAATGTTATAAAAAAATATTGTAAATGTTTTGATGTAAAAGAAAAAGAAGAGAAAGATACAGAGTGAAGGTCTTATTTTAAACTTTTGGACACGGCTGATACAACAATTGTACCCTATGATCTCAGTTTCTGAGATTTTTCATTCTGAAACATTTTTCCTTCGAAAATGGATTTTACCATAAAAAGTACAACCCTGAGTGCCGGTGCTATTTACTGTAATTTTATCCTGAATGTTTTACAGCATATCGACCCTATTCAGAAGGTTAAACAGGAAGTTTGTTCACAATTTGCATTGTTACTAACAGAGAAGGTAGAAGATTTTTAAGTACTTTAACCCTTCGCTTAGGGAGCTTAGCATGGTGAACCCTGTCATTTTGGTCCAGTTGTTGTAGCAACCATATGCAAAACGTTTGGCAAAACAATAATATTACAACTCATAAATTAAACTTAGCAAAATAATTTATATTATTAAATTAAATATGAATTTTTTTAATTGTAGAATAACATGCTGTATTGGGAAACCTATAACAATAAATTCTCACACATTTAAAAATGTATATGAGATTAGTGAAGATTATTTAAAAGTTCTAAAATAGTAAGTAATAGAACAGAAGGCAACTCTTTAATCTTAAATACCAATATACTTTTCATAAAATTATTTTAAATTTATGAATATAATGAAAATTAATTTTATAAACTGATCCCTTAGAATGAAAAATCAAAATCTGATTTGAATGACCTAAAGTATCTAATCTTGTTAAACAAAGTTATGTTAATAAAAGACAGTTAAAGTTACCTTGTTTGGACTAATGTCAAGTAAATTTTAGTAGAAGGATTTCTTTGAAACTTGTATAGTACATTATATATGAAACATGGGAAAAAGAAATCTTCAATAAAAATAGTTCCAATTTTTTCTTCTAGGTGGGGATAGTAAAAAACACGGAAAGATGATATAAAATAATTTAAAAGAAAGATTGTTGTCAGTTAAAGTTGTTACAACAGAATGGTCAATTTTACCACAAGAATATCAACATCTAGAAGGCTTAGAAAAATAACCCATGTCTAGGCAAGTTTTGAAAAAGATGATCATTAAACTTGAAGAGACTAAAGAATTATTAGTAAGAGATGGGAGATGATTTCCAGATATAATTAGTAAGCATAAGATGTTATGTTACAATAATAGAAGAAATAAATACTGTGTCTTCATGCTATAACTTCTTTTAAACATGTTATAACAAATGCTTCACAAAAATAGGAAGCATATTTAAAATATGCTATGATTAAATGGTGGAAGTTTTTAATTTTTTTTTTCCTTTTGTTCTTTGTGCACGATTTTTCCCCATATACTAGTTTTTTACCTGCTGTTTTTTTACTAATGAAATTTAACTGATATTTTATTATTTTATATATAGATGTAGATTCGTAACCAGATAACATTCATAAACCAGAATTAACTATGCTGGTCGAAACAGGGTTACTTTAATTTTAACCACCCTGTATAATAAAGTTGAGTTTATGATCTCAACAAATGTTAAAATTGTCTGTAGTAGAATTCATCTGTTCTTTCTAAAAATAAGGTAATAAAAATCCAGTTTTGCCATACTGATGATTTTATATAGGGAAAACTGGAATTAGTTGGTCCACTTTTCAGCTTCTATTTTTTAAATTTGCTAAAAAATTAATCAGATCATATGATTTTTTTCAAAATGCTCAGTAGGTTTTTTTTAAATAGTTTTTTCACAATACTTTGAAGAGTGACAAAGTACTAGAGTTCAAAAAATTACTTAGCACTGCTAAAATATAGCTTCTTGAAATAAAAATGACGCACTTTAACTGCAGCATGTGATTATTTCATAGGATATGAAGTATTAGTAATGCAACATGTTAATGGAAAAAACAAACAGGAAAAATAATGGAAAATAATTAAGCTTGGTCCAATGTGCATTTAGGTTCAACCTACCTAATTCAACCTACAGTCTTCCCTTATCAATATATCTTTAACAATATATTAATATTTCTTTAACAATAGCTATATAAATTAAAAGAAATGTAAAGTTATGGCAGTAATTAAAGTCATAACTTAAGTAGTTCATAAACACTAAAATTAATAAAAGTTTTACTGTACGGATTCTATAAAAACAAGAAAAATTTTAACTAATGATGAATAAATAATTATCAATAAGAGCAAGCAATGTTATATTATTCAGAATACTTACTGTAGATTTTCTATCAAACTTCTTCTCTTGGTTACCAAATTTTCAGATTTATTTCTAAGGAAATGAATAAATATCAGTTCCAAAAGTTTTATAATAATTTTAATTTAAATAATAAAATTAATATCATGCTTTTATAAGTAGCTTATTTGAACTTCATAATATCAACAGAAATATTTTATAAAGAAAACAACCTCCAATTTCATTTACTAAATCAAACAAAAAAATATTATGTTTGATACTTAAATTGATAAAAGAAAAAAAAAAAGATTTAATACATGCTTACATCTTGATTAACACTTACCTACATAACAAAATTTCTCAATAACAATTAGCAGAAAACTAATTTTTATCTCTGCTGATTGGTATAATTAATGACATCAGTGGAAAAGTATCATTGCGAAATTAGATTTATTAAAAATATTACCTATTTTAAATAATAAATAATATATAATGTAACAATATATATTATTTTAAACAATATTTAGTAAAACACTTTTAGATTTAAAATAAATTTTATTTTTATTTATAAACTGTCAGCCTGTTGGCCACTAAGACATTAGGCTACGCTCTCCACAAGACAATTAAAGAGAAATAATGAAGAGCATTCATAACAGTGAGATAATATAAATTCCTTGACTAATTGAATTGTATAAAGAAAGTCACAGTGTTAGAAAGGAAAAAAAATGAGGCTCCTGGGTTACTATTTCAGATTAGTTTTCACACCAAAACCTATAACATCATTCCTAATGTTGCATTCATCTGTCACATACTTAATTGTTCTCAAAATTATTGTTTTTCATACTTTTTGAAGAATTCGAATAATTTTAAAGAAAAATAAAATAATTTCACAAAGAGGCCATTTATTGTATTATATTATCACACATTATATTTGGCTGTTTATAAATTTCCAGAGTTAGCAATACTCTCAAAAAAGGTAGCAACTCATTTATTTTATTTATAGATTGTTCAAACTTTTTTTTAGTTTACCTTAAGTCACATGATCTGATTACATACATAAAACTTAAAAAAATCTTACAAATCTTGATACTGGGTTAAAAGTTAAATTCCAATAAAAATAATATAAGTTTACTGGAACACCAAGCATTCACTATTTGCCTCTTAAAGACTATATTGGTTGAGGGATACGCCGGGAGTGTTCTAAATTTTTCGTTTCAGTTTTAGGAAATTGTTGCTCTTCACACTTGGTTAACCATACATGCTTTTTGGTAAAATAATTTTAAATTATGCTCAGAAATACAATTCCAGATTATAAGATATTTTCAGATTTTGAATATTCTCCAGCAACAGTTTGATAATTTTTTTGCATTTCTACCATAAAAACTCGATTCTCGAGGATTAAGTCAAAATTTTAACAATCTGTAAAATCTATACTTAACACTCATTTTTTTTTTAACATAATATGTTTACAAAAATGATACTAAAATATTTTATACTTCGTTTGTATCCCGTATATTTTACCCAACTATCTTTACTGAAGACAACACTTAAAATTTTAAAGCATTTTTATTTTACCCAGTCTTGCTACGACACCCCAAAAATAACACATTAACCAAATGATGAATGCCGCAGTGCATTTGGCAAAAATGAAAAACATAAATAATGACAGTTATATAAAAATATGCTTACTGAAGATCATGACCACGCTTTCTTTTATTTCTACCCATTATTCAACTAAATATTTTATTGGTGAATCAGATAGATTAGAAATGGAAAGTATTAATAAATGAAACTACGTTTTCAACTTTACAATAACTTTTCAAAATATCTATACTCAGATTTAAAATGTATTATCTAAATAAAATAAATATCAGCGAAATTTCAGACTAAAAAATGAAGTTTTGTAGTTCTTAAAATAACTAAAACTATCAGAATTGATAGATGTGACCGGAGAAACTGATAGAACCTCCATGCAAACAGTCTCGGCTACTTCCTCATGTTGCTGCTGATGTTTACAAACAAAGTAAAAGTATTGCCAATAAAAAAAAAAGTTTATTAGAACGACGAGAAAGTGGCTTGTACTTAGCTAAATTTTAATCCTTCATCTGTCACTCGATCATATGTGGCATAAAAGTAAACAACCGGAAGCTATAAATTGTAAACAAGTGTGCATTGTAAATAAATGAGTTCATAAGCTGAGATTTTTAAAACTTCATTTTTCGAGAAAATAATGACTCCATCTGTTGAAATTCTAAAAGTAGGATACTCCATTTTAAATGAAGAAGCCAAATTCATGAAAGCTAATTGCACATGTACTTTGGTGAGAGATAACAACAAAATAATGTTGGTTGATACATTAACTGCTTGGGATGGAATTTTTTTACTAAAAGGTATTATTTTTATGTAAATCAAAAAATCACCCAATTGTAGAATTGGAAATATATATAAATTGTACAAATAAAAAATTTTTAAGTGTGGAAAGTCAATTAGATTTTCTCTTGGAAATTCATTATATAACATGCATTAATGCAACCAAGAAAATAGTTACATTTAGTTGTATTGAAATTATTTCAAATTGTATTAAAGACGCCTCTTGTCATATTGAATCAGTCAATAGACGTACAAGATTGTTATGATAACTTAGTTTATGTTTTTTGAAGTTCTTTAGCCACAAGGAAAAATGACCACAATTTTAGTACCTTAAAATCGAAGAATATTGAAATTATTATGTATAGAATTAGGGATTTATTATAGAAATATTTGGGCTTAAAAACCAACAAACAGGTTAAATAGCTGAAATATGGAGTTTTGTTTGGGGAAGATTTTTCCATTTTAAAAATTCAAGTCAATTAATAATTTTCAATTTTGACGAATTTTTTATGAGCCTAGAAGCAATAAATAATTTTTAATTTTGAAGTATTTTCGATGAGTCTAGACTAAAATGACCTTAATAAAAACAGCTATTTATAGTTTCACTTTTATTACCTTATTTAGAGGTAATCATGCAAACTAAAATAATTCTTGTCAATGGAAAACATTAATCTTCAGTTTTATTTATTTTCAAATCATCCCCATTACTTACTTTTAATGACAATGAACTATTGTTTAGGTGTCACAGTATGGAGGGAATCATTCAATTTTAAATTAAAAAGAATTCATAGAAAAATGCTGATTGTCATAAAGTATAACATTTTTCTGTTACTGTGTTGTACCACATACCGTAACAATTTTAAAAAAAATTTAAATGATTGCAGTCTTTATGTTTTTGTGAGACGCATGCACATTTACTGAATACACATTACTATAAATATGCACATTTACTGAAATTGCTAATTAAAACTCCTTGTTTCTTGTAGTTACTTAGAATAAATTATGCATACATTTATATTATATGTATTCATGAGCTTTCCTAGTGAAAGCTATAAGTTTTTCTAATTCTTTTTTTTATTTATTAATTTTTTGCATGCCGAAATTTGGCTACTATTTTGGTGCTATCACTAATATGAAAATCTTCTCTGTATATGAATTAATAATATGAATAAATTATTTCGTTTTTGAGTTTAATATCTTGCCTTGGAAAAATCATGGACTTTTTTCTCACACATTTTCCCAGTGACCAAACTCACACAATACGATGCATTTTTAGATTAAACATATAATTTGGGTTGGGTTAAACATGATCATTAATTAAAAACATGATCATGATAATAATTTTCCATTAACAATATTTACCTTCAAAATAATTCTTACATGTATGGTAATTATTTAATTTACTGTACTTATCAAAATAATTATTCAAATAAATTTTCTTTCCATTCTAACAAAGTTTATTATGATTTACATTAGTAAAAATTTTAATACATGTTTTAATTCTGGAGACTTGTTTCCCATAGGTTGAAATATAAGTGCAATATTTAGTGTAACTTGGTGTATTTATAATATAGATCTGATAGTGATAGCTTCCAATAATTAAAACCTGAAAGTCAGTCATACATTCATTAAAGTCTAACAGAATAAACTCGAAAGTTACAGTGATTGGAGTGTCTTTAACAGACAAAATTTAGAAACACACTCATCATTTAATTGTTTTTTTTAGTAAAAAGGCTTTCGACCTCTCTTGTCATTTTTCAAATGTAATTATAATTCTATTTTTCTCTTTGTAATATAAGTTATTATAAAGATGTAGAGATTATAGTTTTTTTTTTTAAAATTATTTTATCTAGATGATTTTTACAAAATATACTATAATTATTATTATTTAAACAGACTTCATTCATTTATATATACAGCTTTGGAGGAAAGAGGATTACAAGCGGATGACATCACGCATGTTGTTGGAACTCATGGACATTCTGATCATATTGGCAATTTAAATTTGTTTACTAAGGCTCTTCATATCGTTGGACAGTCTATATCCCATCAAGATGAATATTATTTGCATTCCTTTGAAGAGGTAAGCAACTTTAAAATATTTTTATAACTCTCACGCTATATTTAGTTTTATTGAGATTTTTAAATTTGATTTGTAGATTGGGACATTTTATTTTTGATAGAATGACGCCTATGTGATATCTGAAAACATCAAAATAATTGCAACTCCAGGTCACACATTATCAGATGTTAGTGTAATTGTTAATGGAACTTTGCTTGGTACAGTAGCTATTGTTGGTAAGTAATTTATTTTTAAATACAGTAAATTACACCTTTATTGTATTAACTGGGCAGCTGATAAGATATGTTACTAAGTTTTGTGCAATCTACTGCTGCTATCTGCAAAATTCTCCCTGCATTCAGAATTATAACTAAATATGGAAATTAAAACAAGCTGATAATCTGAGATTTGCCATAAAATTTCCTTTACTTTTGCTATAGTTGTAGCTGCAGATTTAGTAATGCAATGACTGGCTTACTTTTATTCTATTACCAAGGTTATTATTTAAATAGACAGAATAGATTGTATATAAACAAAATTTGATACTACGTATTGGCTTGGTAATGCATCAAGTTAACCCAAGTTTAATTTCATAACTTTACTCTTCATTAACTGTTCAATAATCAAATGTCATTAAAATATCTTTAACAAATAGGGTGCTATTTTTTAGACTTAAGAGGTTGGGCAGCTTCAAGAGCAGGGTCCAGTTCGCTGCCACTCATCAACCCCAATGATTGCTTCACAATAATTGATGTTTCTGGGCAGAAAACAATTTTTCTACTAAAGTTAAAATTATTCACTTAACATGTATGTACTAAAAAGAATTCTGTTTGCTTACACTTATGCCTCCACTTCCCACATCCAAATGCAGTGCAGAACCTCTTATCCGGAAATCAGAAAACCGGAAAACCAGATAACCGGAATGAAATTCGGAACCGGAAATTCATATTCTTCCATTAAAAAAAATTTTTTTTTCCTGCAAGATTTTGAGCCCATTTTGTTATTTAGAGCGTATGGCATATCGAGTTGACGAATGAACTGATTTAGAGGATGGATCAAAAGCCGTTTGTAGACGAATCTCACATAAGCACGAATAGCTTATATATGTTATTAATGTTAATAATAACATATACAAGCCTGTATATAATTTTTATTTCATAATTTCTTTCCTTTTTTAAACTTAAGTGTATTATTATTTATAATTTTTTATTATTTCTAAAACTATTTCAAAAAAAATTTTTAGTTTCGTTTTATAAACATTAAAAAAAACGGCATTTTGTAGCGATTCAGAAAACCGGAAAAGTCAGTTATCCGGAATCGCGATCGTTCCGGATAATCGGTTCTCTACTGTATATTTCTTTTTCTAAACATAGAAAGCTGTTTTTAGTTATGATATACTTAACTTAGACACTTTGAGTAAATCTATTTAAATTGCAATCTTGTCTAATTATGTTATAAAAATGAAGTGACTGTTTTTGTTTAATATTGCAATTGACATGTATTATATTGTTTTTCTTATAAATGATTATTTGATCTTAAATATTCTTTTTCTCAGGAGATTTATTCGAAAGGGAAGACGATATAAGAAATCCTGATTTGTGGCATAAAGTAGCTGGAAGTGAAGATCCAGACCTCCAATTTAAATATAGGACAATGATTTTAGATTTAGCAGATTATGTAGTTCCAGGACATGGCCCAGGATTTACAGTTACTAATGAACTCAAAGAATCACATAAAAAACCTGAGAAATAAATATTTTGGGATAATAAATACTATTTTATTTAGATAATAATGATGTACTTCAAAATTATTATTTTTTTTCAATTTATAATTTTAAAAAGAAAAAAAATTCGGTACGGAGGCAACCAAGTTTAAGATCAGCAATTTGACCAAATTCCGAGACAAAAAGCAACGAACTATTTTTAATTAAAAGTGTATCATAAAAGTTTTTTTAAAATTTATTTTTTGTTTATTTCCATTTAAGAAGTTCTGTTTCTGAAACATTTTTTTCAAAGTCAATTACAGTACACTCTCGATTATCCGTGCGCGGATTATCCGGTTTGCGGATTATCCGTGCTCATTCCGGAGTCACGAAAAATATAAAGAGAAACATTTTCAAAATTAAAAAACTTTGATTCATGAAGTTATAACACTACAAAATTTCTGGAAGCAATATTCGTTATTGGATTACAGTATATGGAATATCAACAGCATGGTCAAGGGTAAAATCGTCTATGTTATCACGATCTTGGAGAGAGATCATACCGCTTGATGAACAATCTTCTTCAGATGTTTAAGAGAAAAATATGATAACAGTATTTTCGAACAAGCAAAAGGAATCTAAGGTTTCGAAATTCTTGATGAAGAAAATTTAGAAGATTGGTTTCCAGTATTTGACAGATGAAGACATCGTTATGTTGTTAAATCAAATAGTGATGATAGTAACTGATGCAGAGGATGTAGTAAATGAGGGAAATACAATTTCTCATACTACTGCTCTGTGGAAACTTTATTAGATTATATGGGAGGATTTGATTATGGTGACATTACTGCGGTTCGTAAAATATGTGTATCGATAAATGGCGAAGACGCATTGCACATTTTTTTAAAAGGAAAATTCCTAGTTTGATGTTTTACAGCATGCAAATGTGAGTAATTTTTATATTTTTTGTAGTGATATTGATTTTTTCTTTAATACAAGGAGTTTTCGGATTATCCGTGTTTTTCGATTGTCCGTGCGACCTGTCCCGGTGATTAGCCCGGATAATCGGGAGTGCACTGTATTAAGAAATATATTTGTATAAGAGACAAAGAAACCATTTAAAAAAATATTGCATGAAATGAATCAGTTAAAAAAGCATGAGTCAAGAGATTTCAAGTTTTTATAGATTTTTATTAAAAAATTTTAATCCCCCCCCCCAAGGTTTTGAAACTACTTTTTAAACCTGAATTTTCCCTTTATCTGTAAATGTTGATCATTTTTTTCCCTTTGTCAAGATTCAATACATTAGCTAAATATACTGTTTATATAGTCAACTGTAAAGTTAATTAAAAAAAAATGATGCATGAACTTTCATTATGTGAGTAAATTTTTTAGTAGTTTGTTCAATTTTATGCGATCTGTAATCAAGAGAAATTGTGAGTAAATCTTTTGAATTTGATAAAAAGTTTTGCAAAATTTTAACAGAGTTTGACTTGCTAAAAAATATTTCAATACAATCAGAATTCTTTATAAAAAATATACCTTCAGTTTAATCTACAGTTACTAATCTAGGGAGTTATTAATCTACAGTTACTAATGTAGGGGATTATTAATCCACAGTTACTAATCTAGGAAATCTAGTAAGTTTTCTCTGGTTATTAAAAATGTATCAAAAAAGTAAAACTAGACAATGACCGTATGTTCTAAACTGCAGAAAATAATATAGGACTAGGACAAAAAATTATAACTAAAATAAAGGTTTATCTAAATAAAGATTAAAAACTAAAATAAAGATTAAAGACGTTTTTACAACTCAGAGCAATTTTTGAAACCTTGTTCTGTCACTATTTTAAAAAACAGCTGAATTCTAGATGATGAATTTTAATACAAAAATAGATTTGGAAAAAAACATCAGATAAGAAAATAAAATAAAGCACCGTTTGCATTTATATTACTACTTTTTTAAATCTTGTTTTTATTTTCAGTTTTTTCTTAAATTTAAAATTCAAATATTTCTAAAATTAATATAATAGTAAAATTAACAAATTAGTTAAAAATTAAGATACTTAAGTCTACACCAAAATTTAAGATAAAAGTTTAAAATACACAGCAAAAATATATAGATAAAATAGGTTAGATAAAGACTAGGCAGGTGTTCACTTTTACAGTTTGTAAACTTTGCTAGGCTGCCACTAAGTTAAAACTCGTTTTAGTTGCTTCAAATATGAAAAATAGTCTCCAATATAGTTTTTATTTACAAGAAATAGTTGCCAAAATAGTTTTCCCCCTTTAACATATTTTTACAGCGTTTATGCTTTAATAACATAACATACTCCAATGTTAAGTTCTTTAAGATAATTACATTATTTATATGCATATATTCAATTTTACACAGGAAAACTTAAGAGCATTCACGTTTTTTTAGTATATTTAACTATAAAAAATAACTTTACTGGAAAAGACTTAAGTAGTTATTTTTATAATTGATTACAGTCAACTCTAGAGAGATTGAAATTAAAGTTACAACAGAATATAAAAATTGATGGTTAATAAGAAACTCTGTCAAAAACTTTTTTCTTCTTCAAGATGAATTTCTATCTTTAAGAAAGAATAGGCCAGAAACATGCCTTATTTTTATTCTTTCTAATTTTTGAAATAAAAATAAATTTGAAATGAATGTTGAGCATAGATGACAGAAAAGGTAAAACACTTCGAAGAAAGGTAGATGAACAAATATTTATTGCTAAAGAAAAAGGATAGATTCATTTTGAATGATGAATATAAAAATTTCTGTTATGGGAAGAAATAAGTTTATTATAATTTTTAAGTCTACAAATTTACTTAAGAATCGAAGAACTTCCTACTAATAGAATTATATTTAGATAATTTAACGATGAATTAAATATTTGAACTTGCACAAAACCAGGTTCTTGTTAAACCTAATTGCAACCATAAGCATGTCCAGACATTTTTATAAAGGTGGGACACTAAAGTTATAAACGTTTTCACAACTCAGAAAGAAAAAAAAAAGAACAAGTGGGTCTAGAATTTTTTTTTTAGTACAGTAAAAATAAATACAGTAAATTTCCACATCAAAAGCATTTCAAGAACAGGCAACATTTAACAGCTAATTTTTTTTTTAGGAGTGTGCAGAGTTATGATTTTTATACATTTTAACTAATTTATTTCTGAAACATCCATTTTTTATATTATTCGATTACAAAAGGAAATATTCTACCTTGAGTATATAAATTGCTCTAATTATTATTTCATAGAAATTTTATGACACTTTCAAGACAATGAAAAAGATTAAATATATAAAAATTAAAAGTTTATTTTAAATTAGGACATATTTTGCTTGGGAAACACACTCTGCAACGATTTAACTTCTTTTGATTCAACTTCTGAATTAAAAACATCTGCAAACTTATGATTTACCTAAGAAAGAGTTGTGCTAATACATCGGCAAAAATGCCATTTGAAAAAGAAAGTAGAAACATGTTTTATACCTAGATATTAATGGAGCTATAATTACAACTGAAATAACAATTTTCTTTCTAATATAATCATAATAGTTTGCAACGAAACTAAGCATATATTTTCTCAAACTTTAAATTTTTTTTTAAAGAATTCATATAATTTTATTTTAATTATATCATGGCATGCTGCCTAAGAAACAAAATATTGCCCACAGTGTTCTTTATTTTTACAACTGTCTTTAGCCATAATTTAGATTAAATGTTTTTCTCTAATTTTTTTTTAATATGATAATTTAGAATTATTTTCAATTTTATAATTATATACAATGAGACCTTTAAATAGGACAATATTTCACTTTTAACAGAAATGCATAAAAAAAAGGGAGCTCTTAAGAAGTTTTTTTTTTCTTCCTTCATACATTAAAATATGAAACTTAAAATTAAGAAAAAAACAAAACCAGCACTTTAAAAGCCAAAATCTAGACTAGTATATTCAGAGATATGGGTGATCTCTTAAGATGGATATTACCAAAGTCCAAATTAGTAACCTACAGCCCCTCTGNAATAAAAAAAAAAAAAAAAAAAAAAAAAAAAAAAAAAAAAAAAAAAAAAAAAAAGCAAAGATGATAGTCTTTATAGCGTGGGAATGAAAAACTAAAAAACAGGAACTCTCATTTTTGTAGCTAAATAAAAGTAGTTTTTGTCAAAAACAGTTGCCAGTAGTAGCCCTTAACTGAGGAACAATTTTAGAAAAGGGGAAAAAATGGCTAAACAAGGTAACAGTTTTATTAGATTGAAAATTTGATAGAAATAATCATTTTCTGAAACTTTTAAAAGTTAAAATTACCCAGGAAGATACATGGTCAATATTTAGACTTAAGTAAAATGTGTTTTTTATCATTTAAATGTTAAAAGAAATACCTCTATATATTCATCATATATCCTTATTCATAACTAAAATAATAAAAATTAAGAAAAAAAAGTTGAGGATATTAAGCCTTTTTAAATATGCAAGAATTTTTTAAGTTTATAGTAATTACCCGGTTAAAATTCAATTATACTAGAATGGTAACTAGAGCACCTTAAACTGCAATTTATTTTTAAAATTGGGGCATTTGTTGAGAGAAGAGAAGAGGTATTTAAAAAGTAGTGTATAACCCTGGAACAAATGTAATTTTCATATTATCCAATTAACTTAGAAATAAAAGAAATGTGAAAAGTTCTTAATAATTTTATTTATTCAACCATGACAGCACATTTAATTACAAGTCTCAATTGAAATTCGAATAAAGCTAACTAACAGGATAATGATTATAGACAGTTGTGAGTTGAATCATTCATATAATACAAAGCATGTACTCCACATGAGGAACAAGGCATTTTCAAATATTTATTACACAAGTAAAACAGACACATAACACATCTTTTCTTCACATCATTCATAAATATATATCGATATAATAAATGATCACTTTTTAATTTGCTAATTCTGTAATATGATTGGGTTTTTCTCCTCTTTCATATCTGGCCCACATAGCATAAAATAGTCTTTCTAAGTTAGTTGCATAGGTTTTTACATTGAATAGAGGACTTTCTGTTCTTGCTGACCAAACTTTGGCTCTGATAGCTTTCAAGCTATAAGGAATTAAAATTGTCAATACACCATTTTGTCATGATCATACATATAATATACTATGAAGTACATTTCAAAATAAAAGAAAAAAAAATTACTTAAATGATTCAGATAATAAACTAATTTTAAAGTAACCCAACTTGGTCAAAGTTCGTTTCGGGAAGAAATTAAACCCTAAATAAATAAAGTGACACAAAATAAAATACTAAAAAAACAAGAAGTTAACCAGCTGATAAATTAAGACAGTAAAACTGACTCTATAATGGTTATGTAAGAAATCAGTCAGTAGATCAGCAGACATTATACTTAAATACTATTACATCCTTACAAGTTAAGGATGTGCAAGTAAGTCTGCAAATTATTTTTTCACGAAACTTTTCATTGGGGAAAATTTTAATTGATTTAATAAAGAATGACCATAAATTGTATTTTTTACTATACACTATTAGAAATAGTTTTTAAACTAATTTGTTAAGTTTTAAAACTTGTTATTTGAAGAATTGAAACTAATCGCTATACTGAACCACGAGCTATGTAAAATTTTTCTTGTTATAATTACATTCATGCAAGTGAATTCCATTGTTCTGTTTTAAAAAATTGTGATTTTTTTTTTTTTTTAAATTTGTTCTACTTTAACTAAAGCTTCTTTATTTTTATCTACGTTTTTATCTGTGTGGCAGAATTTTTTCAAGCTATCTGCAACAAAACTACTATCTTTCTGCAAAATACTTTTAATAATAACAAACATATATGTTACTAACTTAAAATAACAATGCTGTGTTTACAATTTTTTTTAATATTCTAATATTATGGGTGATATTCTCGCAGTTTATTGGGGGGGGGGATGCACTAATTATTTTCCTCTTAGTATTTTGTAAAAAATTATCACAATAAAAAAATAATTAAAAATCATGAAATCTGTGTAGTAGTAATTGCTGAAAAAAAGATCGATGATGAAATCAAGTGAATCGGACTCCTCAAAAAGGGGTTACTCTAATACATGTTTTGTTCGAGATTAGGTTGTTGCAATAACAGGGTTGCCACTCAAATCTGGAAAAAAAAATTCCCTGCGTTTTCCCTGTACATATTATGCACTATATATTAAGAGGAAACAACAATTACTGTGCTCTTTTGTGAGCTATATTGGGCTAACTATATTTATTAGTTTTAATTGCTGGAAAACAGCTGAATATACTTAAATAATGCTATAGTAAATGAAATAGTTTAGTATAGCTGAAATATCATGGTTGAATATCCCATAAATTACACTTTAAGTGGTCACCATTTTTTAAAAGACAAAAATAAGAAACAAAATTCCCTGTATTTTCCCAGTTTGTAAAAAAAAAAATCAAAATTCCCTGCATTTTCCCTGTTATTTTAGGTGATTTTTAAATTCCCTGTATTTTCCAGGTTTTCTCTGTTCTCCCTGTGGAGTGGCAACCCTGAATAAATATAAAAAAAAAATAAAATAACAAAAAATAAAATAAAAAGATTTAAAAATTAAGGTGAAATAGCAATAACTGCCAAAAATTCGATAGAATTATTGCCTTAAAAAGTAAATACTCATATGCACGATTCAAATTTTCTAAATTTCATTTTAAAATCCATGTGAAAATCAATATCAATAATTGTTGAAAATACAATTGAAGTATTACATTGATTAAGATACTATCAGCATAAATTAAGCGTGTCAAAAAGTGATTAAATACACTAATAAAATATTATGTGTAAATTTCTGTAGAAAAGAGTAATTTTCTTTAACTTTTCAAAAGAAAGATCTTTCTGCAAGAACTCTAACGTTCTGGGACAGTGTCGCTGTGATTCTGCCACGTTTTTTTAAAACATTTTTTAAAAAGTGTTTCAAATGAACATAATTTTTTTATGGCCACTTTTCTCTAAAATTATGGCAATGTGAAAAAGTTAAATTAATATTTTTAACGTTAAATCTTTCATTTAAAAATCAAGAACGTTTTTGATTTGGTCACAAATAAGCCCTTTCTTTTTCAAAAAACTTATGCTTTTATGCATCGCCATACTAGGCCAAACAGCCCAATGTCTTCCTCTGAAGATTTCGCTTTAAAGACTTCCTATTTATCTTTGATCTCCAATTCTTTTAATTAATTGCAAGAAAATCTGACTCCACTGAGTAAGCCCATCTCAACCGAGGCCATACTTGCCTTCTTGTTCCAGTGGGTCTAAAAAGCAATATCTTTTTGTCTTAAATATTTCTCATTATCTTTTTTATAAACATTTCCAGGGTGCGTAGCGTTTGTAAAAAGTACTTAAAGGTGTTTTTTTGGGGATTTCGTTTTTAAAAGCTTTTAAAGGTGCATTTTTCAGCTGGCGTTTTTAAAAAGTGCTTTTTTTTTCTCGAATAAATTCCCCCCCCCTTCAGTGATATCTGGTGGATCCCAGGCATTTCACGAAAAATGGGGTGTTTGCTACGTAATCATTCACGCGTACTTCATGTCGTACCCACGTTATGACTTGCGCATGCACACACACTTGAAACCGAAACCCGAGTGCTCCAATTCGGATGGAGAATATCAGATCCTTATGAAATGTTTTTCTTTTTAATTTATTTTAATTTTATTATTGTTTATTTTATTTTACTTCTAACACTTTTTTGACGTAGGGGGTACTGGCACTTTTGTTCTGAGTTCAGGGGCAAGTTGAATTCACTCGATGATGTGGGAAAATAATGATTGCTTCGATTTACGCCTGTTTCTTTTTGGGGGTTTTTTTAACGCTAAAACTGTTTATAAAAAGTTTTTGTTTTTCAATGATATCACTGATTGAATATTAATTTTTTGAGTGCTTATTTTTGATTCAAAGATTTGGCTAAGCACCCTGATTTCTACTAAAGTTTTTTCCTTTTACCCTGTACCAATAATACAATCATTTTTCAATAATGACTAAACTTATTCATATGAAAATAATAATTTTATGATTTTTTTTTTTTAATAGTATATTCAAAAACATTTTTAAAAGTAAACTAAAATTATTTTTAAAAAAATAAGCTTATGACAAAATCTATCTATATATATTAGAAACTGCTTCATGTATGTTAAAAAAGGACTTACTAATCTTTATCAGTTCCTAGTCGAACTGCAATATCTTCATATTCCTGGCGAGAGTGGGCAATAAGCTCAGGTACACCTAAGCATGTAAGTTGAGAGGATGCAACCCTGGAAGCAAGAGTTTCACCGGCAAGTGTAACCATGGGAGTACCAGCCCACAGAACATCCATACCAGTTGTATGTCCATTACACAAAGGAGTGTCTAAACAAAGATCTGCAAGCTGCCCACGACGGACATGCTCTTCTTTTGCAGCCACATTTGAGAATATAATTTTATTTTGGGGCAAACCAAGCTGTGTAGCAGAAGCAATAATATTTTGCTCACCAACTGCAGGAAATCTTAAGAGCCACAGCACACTATTAGGCACTCTCTTCAATATCTAAAATGGAAATAAATAAATTTTAATAAAGTATGCTAATATTATGGATTTATAATATAATGGACTTTTTTGAAACTGTTATAAGAGAAAAAAATATTAGGCTCAATTTAAAACCCAATTACTTTAACACTTTAATTAATGGATCATGGAATGATATAGTTAATATATTCATAAAAAAATGCCCTTTTAAATTAAATTTTGATTTTTAAGAAATAATGGTTAATCCCCATAAACTAATAAAATATTCATAAATAGGAACTATATATAGTATATTACTAATTTGGGACTTAAAAAAAATTTCTATATTTTTTTCCAAAAAATTTACTCAGTTTACATCACTGCTACCTTAAAATGCTTAGGTAATAAAAATAGTAAACTAGTAAATAAAATAAAAAATATTTTTAATAAATCATTAAAACTACACTTTCAAAAAAAATCTTTAAAGGTCAAAATTATAACATATTACAGGGATATTTTAGCAACTTTTATGTGTAAAATTTTCTTCACACCTGTACTAAGAATTGGTCCCCAATCTAGGGTTTCTTGATGCTAGTCTTTTGAAAATAATTCGTTAGTAAGTTATTTTTAGGAATAATTTAATTACAATTTTTATAAGTAGATATATATTCATCTAAAAAATTTACAAAAAATTTTTCAACTTAAAAGTGATTTAAGATTCAAAACTATAAAGGAACCTGATTATTTTAGATTGATATTATTATTGATATATCTGTATTAGTCCTAGCAGGGAAGTTAGGTTTTTGAGAGCATATATTTAGGCACAATATTTTTAAACCATTACTTACATTCACCCATACTTGTAAAGTAGCTGGGTCAATTTTATAAAGTTGATTAAAATTACAGTATACTATTGCATCTTCAGGTAGACCATACTGTTGTCGTGAGGTTACTAAAATGCTCTTGGGTGCTTCTTCACCAGTTGCAGCTTTGTTATTGATCTAAAATGAAAAATATTTGGTTAATTTAAATGTTATTGTTTTAATGAATTGGTATAAATTCCATAGCTAGCGATGGTCATTTAAATTAGAAACAAAATTTTTTAAAAACGCATTTTAAATGACTTAGGAGACTTTCCTTACGAATTCAAATTTTTTATGAGAATAGGCAATTAAAAAAAGTATATAATAATGGGTATTTCAAAAGCAACACTCAAGTGAAGAGTAAATGAAAGAAGAAAAAAATATCCTTTGCACAATTTCTGTAGGTAACTAAATATAAATGAAATCCATACTAAATTTATATTTATAAAAAATAGTAACGGTATTTGAAGAAAACGTAAGTGATAATTTTCATTCATATATAAATAATAACTCCTTAGAAAATTAAAACTTTTTTAATGTTATTTTAAATATGACAAAAATAAAAAGTTGCTACCAATTTTTGAAACGGATATTGATGTTATTTGCTTTGATTTAATTAAACTAGAATTAAAATGATTAAGATGTCCTTTTTTTTTTATTTATTCTATAAGTGTATTCAACATTCATTATGCAAAATAAATCATAAAGGAATAATCAAGTCACATAAAATTTACATAATAGGTATTCATTTCATGATTAAACATCTTTATTTAAATATTGATGTCAGATGAATTATTTTTCTCAGAAAAGAAAAATGGTTGAATAACTAGCCCATATCTACCTTCAGGAGGAACAAAATATGACTACCACTGTTTATTTACAGTTGTAACATATATATAGCACTGAATTTTTTTTTATCCAAAAAAAAAATTCAATAGTTATGGACTAGGACTTTCTGTTAAAAAAAGAAAAATCAAGCAAACTGGTTTTATTATCAGTATTTTCATTTTTTGGGGGGATGAAAACAGCATTGAATTTATATTATGAAAATTTTGATCCTTATTTTTATTATTAGACAGAAAACTTTCTTTTTTTAAATGTGTATTTTATGGATAAAGTTACCTGATTGGTAGCAAGACCATTTTGAACAACAATGCCATTCACAGAAGTTTGAACTTGGCCAGTGCTAATCATGTTCTGAACTGGTATGGTAGGTAATTCAATAACTGTTTTCACAACTTCAAACTTTTCTATCTTTGCTTCCTCTTTTTCAGATGCCATGGTGGTGGTAACAGCAACTTCCCGAATTTTCTAAAATGATTTACAGATATAAACTAACAGAGCCATAAAAATATGTTCACATGAATCGATAAGATGAAACATCCCAAATGAATCGAGTATTACATTCATTACGTAATAAAAAATACCCAAATTAAGAAACACATAAATCAGTTAAATTGATAATTAAAATTTAAAAATTAGCAATTTTCAATTATTGAAATGCTTGGCAAGATACTTAAAGAACGCAAGTTATAAAGTAACTTAATGTTTTAAAAAAATTTAGAACATAGCTTTTACCCAAAGTTTTTATTCCAATTCCTTCCTTTCTTGGAAAATCAAATTCTTTCTGATATTCTAATATATTGTTAATTTTTAAATAGATTTACTCGGATGGAAAATTAAAAATAACATTTTACGTAAATCAAGTAATTTTCTTTTGTTGAAGGCAACTGTTCCTCATTTTTAAAGTAAATTACCCATTAACAAATTTATAAAAATTATTTCAAAAAAAAAAAAAAATGAAAAATTTCAGTAGAGTTTAATGATCCAAGAAATGAATTGATATATAGGTCTTTTTTCTTAAAAAATTCAAAAACAACATTTTAAAATTGAAAGTGAATCTGAATAAGCAATTCTTGACTTGCAGAAACACTTGCCCAAAAAACTTATCAACTGTAATGAATTAAAAACAAATCAGTTCAACCTTATACCTTCTTTGATGTTTCGATAGGCTTTAAAATTTTGCTTATATAAGATGTTTTAAAAGAATTTAAGTTAAACTTACTTTTACTTCAGCCTTCTCAATGATTGGGGAGAGGTCGGTTGCATTGACAATGCTGACATTGTCAGGAACATCTTTATTTCCTGTTAAACTTTTATCATCAATGATAGCTCGTTCGATTAAATGAGGAAACATTTGCTTGTGGTCTCCAACAAAGAATGTATCAGGCATAAAAGATAATTTTTCAGAATATTGAAGAGCCAGACCAAGAGGTGATGTAATTTTGTCAGTGATAATGTAGTCCATAAATGGAGCTCCACTTGTTCCAGGATAACCAAGCCACATCACCTGTAAGAGGAAGAATATATTTAGAAAAAGTATTCAGAAAATATTTACTTGCCTTAAAATCAAATTAGTAACAAAGCTGCCTTGTATACATTGAACAAGGAAGAGATACTGAATATTAGTATATTAAATCTGAAAACAGCTTTTTAAACAATAAATTTGTAATTGTTAGACATGTTTGATATATTTGAAAAGCTTGGGTCCACATTTGAAATTGATCAGGGGAGCATTTTTGGTAAATACCATTATTTTTATGCGTCATGTATTCAATATTAAATTTTATGTTGTGTGATTGGATTGAATGTAGGGTTTAGTGGCGCAAGGTCCAGATGAGGACATGCTGCGCCAAACAATACGGTAAATTATGTTGCGTGAATCAATAAATGAGGGAATTAATAAATTTTGTGTGAACCAGGAAACAAAATGCAGAAACAGTTTGAAATATGAACGTTATCCCAAGATATGTTGCTTTAGCTGCATTGTCAAGCCCTTTAGTAATAAAAAGCTAGCTATTGTTAACTTACGTAATACAGTATCATATTACTTGTATTTTGTTAAACTGTTTCTATGTTTCAAAAAGGATGACAATTTTCTTTCAACTTGTCAGCTGTAAGAACATCCACTTACAAAACCGTGTACTGGATGAATATAGCATAATTTAAATTTTTGAAAAAAAGTATCATTAATAAAAAAAAAAAAAAAAAAAACTTAATTACAAAAAAACAAAAGCAGTACATATTTACATTAACATTTTTCTCGAATTGTACAAAATTTTTGACTTCTACTTGTTCCATCCCCACTGTAACATTTCACTCAAGCTTCATGAATTATGGCTATTTTAATATTACTATTTAAATATTTAATATAAATATTTAAAATTTAAAAAAAAGTGTAGGTCAATATTCTTACTATTATAAATTTGCATATTTCTTTCCTTAATCACCTATTCAATTATTTCTGAACTTTTTTTTGTTTTGCTCCATGATGAAAAAAAAAAAAATTTTTTTTTAAAGTACCTGAATTGGAGCCGGTCTTAAGGCAAATATTTCATTTCTTGCTCCTTTTGTATAACCATTCATATTAACCAAAATATGTATACCATCATTAAAAATGTGATCTGCAGCTTTGCCATTACAAGGAATCTGTAAAAAAATATTTATTTAACATCACACGTGCATGCTATCAAATTCTGACAAAATATTTATATTAGCTAATATTTCTGATAAAAAAAATTACAAAATCACCTGCGATAAATCAATGAAATGATGAGCTTCTTGAGCAATTTTAGAACGGAATGTTGTTCCATCATCTGGGCTCAAAGCATAGCAATATATCTAAATAATAAAAACAAACACAAGTTAGACATTGCTATACTACTGTCTGCGTATGTTCTTTTAAAGTTATTAAAATTAAGCACATATATATGGTACATAATTATGAACTAATCTTTAATGTATAAACAGTGATAATCCTCCTTTGAAAACCCGGTATTGTCTGCCAAAAATTATAATAAATTTTCTCAAAAATTCATTTTAACCCTCATTTCTAAGCTAGCATTGAATTTTGCTGATACTTATACTCCTTTATTTGTCACACTTAAACTTATTCATTTCACAAATAAATACATCTTTTCAATCTGTACCTAAAATTGGAAGCCAGTTATTGGGTAAAATATAATTTATTCCTAAAAGAAATGCAAACCTTTTTAAATGCATCAATACTTAACAATCTAAATAAAATAATCTAAAAAAATTATAAGTGCTGAAAGCTTATATTTTTATTTATTTGAATTTTTATTAATAATACCCTAAATTAATTATTTGCTAATTATGTCTCACTTATTAAACTTTTATTCTTCTTCTCAAATATGTTGCTTTTAAAAAATTAATAATAGCAGAGCTGTCAGCTTTCTACTCTTTTTGTGAAAATATCATCCAGTGGTAACACTTTATAACCCTTAAATTTTAATTCATTATTCAAAATCACAATTTGTTCACATCATAACCATAAGCAATGTCAATCATAAATTATTAAGCACTGGAGGCAGTAATACGATATTGCACACAACTTTAGTTATAAGCAAATGCTATTTCAAACTCTAATTATTTATAGAAAAATAAAATGCAACATTTCAATGTAAGATTTTTTGCATATGCTAAAACTTACCTCTACTTTATCTAGATTATGCATACCAGGTACACTCTGCATTAAGTGTGAAGTAGGATGATTGCCAAAATCAGAACTTACATAACCAACTTTTAAAATTTTTCCTTTCAGTTCTTTTGGATATTGGTATGGAGGTTTATGCAAAACTTGAATCTGGAAAGATAGAATGGAGGAAGAAATTAAAATTTAGAATGACATCACTACATATTAATTTTTTTTTTTGCAGAAATGAACAAGTGATACCTTTTCAAGGCACAGATTTGCATGTCTGGCAGCAATGGCTTTTCTAAACTCATGTGTTAAAGGATATAACATGCTATGATGAGGATGTACAGATGGCAATCTATTTTTTTCCAGTTGGTCAGCAACAATTGAAACTAATTTTTTCATGCGTGCTTCATAGTCAGTCCAGTCACAAACAATCTGGTAAATTGAACACAATTTTAGTTAAGAGAAAAAAATTAGTAATAGCTGCTTCACATAATAAAGAATACATCAAATTATTTATCTGATTTTTTTTTTTAAATTATTTGACAAGATGTTTTCTAACTTATTCTTTTCAAGTAAAATTTTGTCCAAATTTTTTAAGTATTTGCAGCTTTATACATAGTTTATTAGCAGTTTAAATGAAGCCTAGAGTTGTATAGAAACAATGGTATGCAAAAATATAGATTTGCTGAATCTTGCCAGATTTGATTTTACAACCATAAACATAATTAGATGGATCAAATATAAATGACACTTTTTTAATACTAGCAGACTGTTTTCTTTCTTATTGACATGGTAACAACAGAACTTTATCTAGAGCCTAAATAATTCTTTGGTTGTGCTCAATTCTTTGTAAGTTGTTAAATAATGAGTGAATGTAATGCCCTTAATGCTGCTGCACAACACATACTACAGTAGAGAACCAATTATCCGGGATGCTCGGGACCATCGCTATCCCGGATATCTGAATTTCCCGGTTTTCTGGATCGACCAAAAAGTGTCGTTAATCGATGTTTTATCGAACCCGAAGTACAAGGAAAAAGTGTAATGCATAAAGTAAGAGAAAAAAGAAAGGTACTCCTAACTTTAAAAAGAAAAAAAAATGGTAGAAATATAACATTTAAAAGAATAAAAAAATTTGCAAGTTTAGACAAGAAAATCAAGTTTAAAAAATACAAAATTCTCATATTTATTTTTTAAAAATAATTACAATTCCTAAATTAAATAATATAAACAAAACCAATGATTAAATAACGCAATATATTTCATACCTAATTATACGGGGGGAAACGATAAAATAAAAGGAAAACTTATTAATCTAAATAAAAACACTTGAAAATTATCGAACCGAAACGATAGTTAAAAAAGGCACTAGCATAAATATTAAAACCCGGAACAAGGCAAGATCAACGGAATTTAAAAAAAAAAAACCTAATGATAAAATTTATGAATAAAAAGAATTAATTTATTGAGTGCGAAATTTATCGCGAAAAGAAAAAAAATCAAACGTAGTGGAATCAGAAAAACAAAACTGCAATCTGCTTCATAAAATAATCCTATGTTTAAATTAATAAACAATTCTCCTTTCATTTTATTTTTTTTTTTTTTTGTTGATAAAAACAAGATTTTTAATTACAGCAGATGTGATTCCACACCAAGAAAAACTTGCAATTGATACCGCACTTCCAAAGAATGAGAATTTATTCAAAAGAAAAAGATTTTATTTTTATTAGTCGATGTCAAATAAATATATTTTTCTCTTTTCTTTTTCTGTTCACTGATATGCATGCAATGCATTTTCCCCACCCCCCTCGTAAATCAAGCAGAAAACGAAATCAGCATGCCACACCCTTGAGTTTGATTGACGGCCTAAAGGAAAAAATAAAACATTCCTCCCTTCCCTGCCTTCAAGGTCACGGAGGAAATGACATTTCTCTGGGTAAACGGGGGAAAAAAAATTTCCCCTTCCTTACATTTTCCTCTACTCAACTTCAAGGATGAGTCCAATTTCCGCTTTTTTCGTTCTAGTTTAAAATCGTTCTAGTTTAAAAATGGCGGGAAAATCGAGCAAAATTTTTCCCGGTTATCTGGATACCGGATAAATGGTTCTCTACAGTAATTAAATTTTTAACCAGAGAAAATGTCAAACCTATTGAAATTTAGTGCAGATTATGGCACAGTGCAGCAATGATACCCTGTTAGGACTTAGATTTGTAAATGGCAAAAGTTATTTAAAACAAGGATGAGAAGTTGAAAACTTGTCTAATGCTCTTCAACTAAGAACGAATCTTATGACAGACAAATGTGACAAAATTCGTGAACTTATTCATAATTACTTGCTAAGCAAAGTTCTAGAAACTAGGGCTATAACAATGATGAACTATGGAAGTATGGTAAGCATTATTCATGACAATTTAAAAAAGTCTCATTTGCTGGGATGCATACTTTAATACTAGTAGTTTTCATTAAGAAATACAAATGGTAACTTATTGAAAATAAGTTTTAGTTAACATTTATAATTCAATTACATTCCTTCATAGGAATATGATAATTTCATTTGTTAAGTTATGCAAAAGCGGATTTTTAATTTATTAATTCTTTCATATACAAGTAACATACTATTTCAGTTTTCAGTAACATTACTTGCTTTATCCTATGTTCAGCAAAGTATTACTTTAAACCATCTAATCAGCATTATGAATTAATAAATATCATAAATATGTCTTATAACCAAGTAATCTTTTAAAAAGATGACTTAATTTTGATCTTTAAGCACAATTAATAGACAATTTTAATCCTTTGTTGAATAATTACATTTTAATCATAAAATATGAATTTTTGATACACTATATCTTTAAATGGGAGATTTAAGTTCTTTTAAATTGGAACCTGTTTGCAGTTAAAAAGGATCCGGAAATTAGGATTTCCTATGAAACTGTAATTTTTAATGTTTAGCACAATTACTGTTGAATAGATATAATTTATTTGCATACAATGTAACACAATCTATTTTAAAGAGAAAAAAAATTTAAAAATTATTTAAAGATTTTGATCAACAAGTGTAAACAATAAAATCTGAGCAAGGAATAAATTAGCTTACTTGCAAACAGTGAGCAAGGTTACAATAAGCGTCAGGGAAATCAGGTTTTAACTTCAGTGCAGTTCTATAGGATTGTATAGCTTCAGGAATGTTGCCAGAATCCTGAAATATTAAGAATATATAGATTTACCTAGCTAACATTCTGATTTCCTAATTAGATAAAATTATTTTCAGCCTTTAAGCTTAAAAATAGCAACAGCTTATTTCAATTCAAAAATATACCACTTATTTCATTAAACATATTAGAACAATACATAACAAACAAAAAATTCGTTGAACAGTCTAAGCACAGATTAATTTAGAAATACAATATATTGTTATATAAAAATATAGTGATTAGTGAACATGTTTGAAAAAATTAACATATTGGACTTGATTTTAAGTGAAATAAAAACACATCATTGAATTTCAAAATAATATATTTAAGGAGCATAAATAATACTTAAAACAATCAGATACAGAGTTAGTGGACAAATTATCAAACAAAGAAAGTCAGAACAAAATATCAAATCACAGCCAAATATTTCCTCTATACCTATTATTGAAAAAAAATGTCAGATTTTACAAAGGTAGAAAATCTTTGAAAAGTAACCCTGCGTCTTTCTTAAAATTGAAACATTACAGTTGAAACATTACAGTTTTTAAAATTATATAAGTTTCAATATTACATGATAAAAAAGCTTAATATTACTGATATAAACAGCAAACGCAAACAAAAAACTAGAAAGAAAGAAATTACACAGATAAAAAATTTTTTATCTTGGAAATTAATCTAATCTTAAGTTTAATGGAGATGACAAGGGGGGGGGAGACTAAAAAGAGGGGAAATTATTTTGTAAAAAGACATTTAAAAACATTAAATAAAACAAGCAAATTTTTGCACGATTTTGTAAAATAAATGATACTTTCTTTGTCACCTTTTAAATTTAAATAAAAGCAATAACACATTGAAATTTTTAGTTGTGAAGAATTTTTGCTTTGAATGAGAATTGATTTCTAATTTATGTTATATCAAGTGCGGAATCAATGTGAACACAAAATAAACTTGCATAGGTTTTTGGAACTTTATCTCCAAACATAAGTTTATAAACGAGATTTGCCTTCCACGGAGAAAAATATTGCTTTAACTAATCACAATTGGAACAAAGTTTTGCTTCTTCTACCATTATAAACATGTTTCTAAGCAACCGTGATTTTAACGAATGGATCAAGCAGAATTCGGTCTTCAACCCCTTTCTTGTAGTTGTTGGGCTATATAAAACATATTCAATAAAATTTCCAATTTACTTACTTTATGAATTGATGCTAAGTTACTGTGTGCATCTGCAAAAGCTGGATTTATCTGAATAGCTCGTGAATAACACTGCAAAGCTCCTTGAATGTCACCCATTTCTTTCAGAGTGTTACCCATGTTTGAGTAAGCATCAGCAAAAGTTGGAGAAATCCTGACATAAAAATATATGAGGTTATTTGAATGCCCCTTTTAATTATCAGTTACAACATAGTTTTTAAAAATAATTTACATAAAAGAAAACAATTTCAAACTTAAACTACATAGGATTAATTTAGCTCTCAAAAATTATTATAATAGGAAATGCAAAATGGTGAATTGAAATGTATGGTACTGATAAATTAAACTAGCAAGATTAATAATTTAGCGCAAAAAGTTTTTAGTATTCAATATTAATTTCCAGGGGGTTGATTATGAAAATTTAGTGACTGGACAAATAAATAAGTAACAAAGATATTACTAGTAAATGTAAAAAAAATAAATAAATTTAAAAAAAAATTAAAAAAGTGAATTGAAAAAAATTTGAATACAGAGAATATGTATTAAGTCAAATGTAAGTGGTTTTAGAATGGCTCTCACATTCATTTTGAGCCTGAATTTTTTATACTAAAACTAATAGCATTTTTTAAAACAAATTATTTTTGATTTTAAATAATCTTGTGTGATAAATGTTTTATTTCAGTCTAATTTGTTGTTTTAACAATGCATATCTCTTATAAATATTTATCTATACTTTCAAAATTTTGATAACCTTTTCAAGTAGCCAATTTTAATATTATTAACCAATTACAACCAATTAAAAAAGCTTTCTACACTTGAGAAAATAACTTACAAAAATATAATCCTAAAATTGAAAAATAAATTTAATGCATTTACAGCTAAGAAAAATAGTAAAAAAAAAACAAGAAGGTAATACCAAAATCACTCTTATTCAAGGGTATGCCGATGAACAACAGAAAAATCATTACCTAATTGCTTCTTTGTAATGCATAAGGGCTTCATTTAATTTTCCTTGTTGCTGAAGAACACTAGCCAAATTTGAATGAGCAGCTGCAAACTCTGGAAATACCTAAAAAAACAACAAGTATTTTTAAAAATTCAATTCAGGCTAAATATGCATATAAGTAATTATACAACATCATATATATTTTACCTCTAATGCTTTCAGGTACAATCGTGTAGCCTCCTCAATGAAACCTTGCTCACGTTTGATGTTTGCCAAGTTGTTTAGGGAATCTGCATGAGTAGGACACAGCCTTAGTGCAGTGTTGTAACAGTCTTCTGCTTCAGAAACTAGGCCTTTCTCTTTTAAAGCATTAGCCAAATTACAGTAAGCATCAGGGAAATTAGGCTGCAACTCAATAGCCCGTCGATAAGTATCTATTGCTAAGTCGATTAAGCTAAAACATAAAATGTATAGACATAATTATCAGGATTCGTTAATATATATCAATGGATATATATCATGATATCTGATATTTATTTTGAAATAAATATCATGATATTTTTGATACTTTCAGCGAAGTTTCTAAAATATCCCCCACGTTATTTCAAGATTTCTTTTAATCACTACACAAACTCATGCTACCATTCACACCATCTTTACTTCCTACAAAAATCTTGCACCTGCTCCCACTTACCCCCTTCCTACCTAGAAAAATGCTAGTAACATGAAAATATGAGAGAAGAACTAGATAAAACTGAGAATTATGATAGTATATATTATGGTTGTTCCGCTCATATCTTAAATCTTTTAGCCAAAGATATAAATTTTCCTGATGTTACGAAAATTTTTATTAAAGTGATAAAATATTTTAAGTACTCTCATTTGCCAAATGCTTGGTATCGAAAAATTGGAGGGAAAATGCTAGTTGTTCCTCAGGCAGTCAGGTGGAACACGATGTTCGATTCTTTAAAGACCTTTTTAGAAAACAGAGGAAAATTGGTGCAAGTTTGCCAAGACAACAAACTTAAAATTGATAAAAACATCTTCAATTTAGTAAATGATGTAAATTTAATGGTAAATTGCTCTGATTATATAAGCATTTTAGAACCGATTGCAAATGCTTTAGATGCAGTTCAAGCAAATAAATGCATGATAGCACAATGTGTTGAAATTTGGTGCAAACTAAAGAAGAAATTAGAAGCATGTGGAAAAAAAAACGTGATGAAAGAGTTCTCAGAAAGAGAAGTAATGGCTTTAATCCCTGCTCATTTAGCTGCTAATATGTTGGACCACAGATATTGTGGAAAAAAACTAAATGACGAGCAAACGCAAAGAGCTCTTAATTTCCTACGCTCTGTTGACAAAGATATTTTACCTATGGCTATGAATTTTTTAGCCAAAAAGAGCCCTTTTCCAGGCTTCAGTTCGAAGATGACTTTCTCAACCCACAGTTTGGTGGGAAACTATTTAGTTAGAGGAACCATTAAAAGTCAGAATAACAAATCTCCTTGAACAACTATTAACTGCCTCTCCTTCTACAGCTGGGTTAGAGAATATATTTTTTAGCTTTGGATTTATTCAGTCCAAGTTGCGGAATAGATTAGGGACTGAAAAGGCAGAAAAACTTACTTTTATGTTCAAATATTTTAACAAGAAATAAAGAAAAAATGTGTTTTAAAAACTTAGAAAAAGTAAAATAAAAATGTCCTGTATTTTGGTGATTGCAAAAGATTTTGTTTCAGAGAACCTTCTTTATTTAAAAAAAAACTTATGTTTTATTTTATAAAAATTATAAATTTATTAATTACAATTAACATTAGGAATTTAGAATTTATATAAAATGAATTATTTTATGTTTTAAATTTGTATATAATGTCTGAAAAACAATTCCCAACAATAAAGTTAATTTATATTGAAGATACTAAATATAAAACAAAAATTTGAACACATATCAAAATATCGGATATATATCAAAATATCGGATATATATCAAAATATCGGATATCTTTGATATTTTCGAAAATATCATGATATTTACGATCCCTGATAATTATATCACAAATACAAAAAAGAATTAATTAGCTATTTTAACTATTCATACCCTTGTTCATAATAAACACAGGCTAAGTTTCCATGGACAACTGCATTACTAGGATTTAAATTCAGTGCTCTGAGGTAAGCTGCTACAGCTCTAAAAAAAGATAAAATTCAGATTTATTTTACTGAAAGAACTATAAGCATATTTAAACAACAAAATGAAATTTGAATACAAAGTTACCTACCTATCAAATATTCTTGCTTCTTTTAAAACATTTCCTAAATTAATGTAAGCATCTAAAAAGTTTGGATCCAACGCAACAGCCTGAAAAAAGGAGGGGGGGGGTTATAAGATTAAAATACATTTAACTCAACATAATTAAGCCATTGAGTCATTTGTTTTTACATTTGTGTCAGCTGGTCGAAAATATTTTTCATTGAATAAACAGACATAAAAAAGGTATGAAAACATGCAACTTAATAAGCAAAATTAAAGTCATGAAAGAAAATATCTGCGAATTCAGGCAGGAAAAATGTTAATTACACTTTAATAAAAATTTTAAAACATAAATATCATTTCCATGAAGTAATAGTACGAGACTGATAGAAAAAAAAAAAACACTTTTTGTTTTTATCAGTAAGCTATGTAGATAAAATTAAAATTTTTAGTATTTGCAAACATCCTAAAGTTATTTGCCACTTAAAATTTTCCAAAGCTACTAATCTTTACTTAGTCAGATAATACCTGATCTTGTTCCTCATTACCTTGGAATTCTTTACATTAATCCTTGAAAACTTATATTTTATGAATTTTAATTAGCTATATAAATAACTTTGTTTAATTAGCTAAATAAATTATAATTAACATTTATGATGGAAAGTTTCTGCCATTTTTGAAATAAGAGACAGTTACTTTCTGGCTCTCATAGCAAAGTTACTCGTATGTGATTCTCAGTGAGACTTTTTTTCTGTCGTCCAGACAGCAATTTCTAAGAAATTATAGATTAGTATTAAATAACATCTTTTAACTTTCCACCATTAATATTCCAGGATGACCTTAGTAGCCTAAAAAAATGACATATACTTTAGATATGAATCCATGATTGTTTTTCCCTAACAAAAATTTAAGTGAAAAGGGGACAATCTTAAACAAAACTCGCATTTATCCAGCTATATATTTAATTTAGAAAAAAAAAAAAAAAAACACTACGGCAAAAAAAAGTGTCTTTTTTATTAATCATTTCAGTTTTTTTTTAAACACAAGGTTTCCAAAGCTATTATTCAAGTTACGGCATTGCCATGCAAATTAAAATTTTTCAAGGCTCAATGTAATAAACAGAATATTATTACACATAAAGTTTAATTTGTTGTAACAAATACAGATAATAAGAAATTCTATATGTAGCTAAATTAAAATAAAATTACCTTCTCAAAATGATGAATAGCCAACCAAATTTCACCTTGAGCATTGAATACACATCCAAGATTACTCCAAGCAACAGCAAATGTAGGACAAGTTTCGATGGCTTTCAAATAACATGCCTTCATTTTCAATAAACAAAAAACAGTATTATTTAAAGTATTTGGCAGATCAAAATACTGATACTGCAGCCAGGACTCTGGAACCCTATCATATCGCAAGCGACCATCGCAGCGCTGTTTTCCAGACAGACTGAATAAAAGAATACTTTTTTTAAAGAATGGTGTAGAATTAATTATAAATTCATATTTAAACAAATGAGCCAAAAAGGATTATGAATTCACAGTTGAATAAATGAGCAAGAAGAAATTAGAATTTTTTGTTATGACCTAAGCTTCTCGAGCACATACCATCCAAATCCTGATATTTTCACTCTGTCTGAAACGCAAGGGGCAAAAGCAGACCTGAAATGACGCGCAAATAAAATGATCGCAGCAAAAAGAACAGCAAATGCGTACACGCGCAGACTGCCACAAAGACACTGGCTGCAGAAAGTCCCTTCAACATGCACATACGTGATGTTAGTACATATAAAACAGCCTCCTAAAATTTCATTTAAAATTACAATCACTTACTGAGAATTTTAACTAGTCCACTTTTTTCCTACATCTAACATCTGCATTCCAATACTAAAAGTAGGAGTGGAACTGTGGAGAAAATCAAAAGATTTGATTTTTATTTATCGAATTTTATTCTCTGATAGTTAATGAAATATCAATAATAATTAACTTTCAATATTCTCCACATAATTAAAACCCATCAGAGCAAACTAAACATTTTATTATTACCACAATTTTGGAGATGATGACTGCAGATTGAGCTTCAATCCAGACGGCCCAGTCCAAGCGACGTGCAGCATACTCTCGAGTATATCTGCCTTCTCACGAATATGAAAAGACCTACTATTAGTGCTATTTCTTAAGGAAGAAAAAAGAAAATTGAATGTTAGAACTGTCTTGATATCCATATCACAGAAAACAGCTGTAATCAGCCTTCCTTAAACAACAAAAGAGTTTTAATAGAATAAAAAAATAAAACTGAAAGTAAAACAGAATAGTAGTAAATTAAAAAATCAGAGTTAAAAAAAAAAGGTAAAAATAAGTATTAATACAAAAACTAGTTATAATTTTAAAAGGAAACATTAGTAGACAGCATGCAGAGAGGATTTAGAAATAAAGAAGTATTAAAAGTTTAAAAAAAAAAAAAGTTCAGAGAATTAAATCAGGAAGGCTGCTGAAAAATACTCACTTATAAATTTCTTTCACGAGTTATCAAAATGAAGCAAACAAATTACACAGGAATACTTTTTCATAGGCAACAGTTATAACTCATATATAAAAGGCCAAGCTTCTAAAATTCACACAAAAAAAAGCATGCAGTCAAACATCATGCAAATTGCGCTAAGAAAAAGCACTTTAAATTAGGAAATTTGGCAACTATATTACAAAATTACTCCCTTTGACATACATTAGATCAGTACGCCCTCCCCAATTCTAAAACAAATAATTGGTATTTGATTTCACGAAAAGGACATTTAGTAATACAGAATATTTTCCTAAAGAAAGTGCTTTTGCTTTTCCAGGAATGTAGGGAAGCGCTTTAGCAGGTGCGTCTCCTGAAATATAGTGAAAAGCAGAAATGCAGCATTAAAGTTTTCGCATTATCTTCAAAAAAGCGCTTTATATTGACAGTGCATCCAGCTAACCTCCTGTAACTAATATTTACTACATAATTAGAAGTCAGCTGTAAGTAGATATATTAATTTAACCGCAAGTAAGAAGCTTGGCCTTTACAAAAACATTTATAAGAAATAGTCGCTCTTTATTAAATACATTTAAAATGGATAGGAAGATGAGATCAGAAAAGACTGAAATAGTATAACTAGACTGATAAGAGAGAGAAAAAAAAATTCAATTCAAGTAAGAAGTAAAAGTTTTATAACTAAAATCTTAATAGCATACTATAATAGTGCTAACAATTCAGTTTAAGTAATAAGAAAAAAAATTTACTTTTTTGTGTTTATTTGAATTTCTAACTAATAAGAACAGGTCAGTTAAAAAAAATGCAACAGCTCTCTCTTTTTTTTTTTTTTTTTACCAGTTCAGAACTTTGCAAAGCTAGTAGAAATAGTAATAATATAATAATAATATAAAAAATAAGGAAAATGGTTCAAATCTTTAACACCTATTAAATTTAAAGTATTAAAAAATATATATAAATTGATAGTTTCAAAGTAATATAAAATTGGAAGATTTAAGCCTTTTGTTAAATTTTATTTTTTTATTTTGCATTTCACATAAAACCTGGTTCTAACATTTATAAACATTTTTTAAAAACGATAAAAATCAAAAGTAGTTTTTATAATAAATCTTTATGAAGTAAAAACTCAATATAATATAACTATATTTAATATTCCGTATCTGAAAAATTGATAAATAAGAAAAATACAAATTAATTTTAAATTAAACCAAAAAAATTCTGTATTAAAAAAAACACTTTCGAAACAATATAATATAAAAAATTTGTTAGAGCTGAGTCGAGAAAAGCTTATAGATGATATGGATTGGTAAATTCTTGTTACTTAAATAAGAATGTTTCCAGGTTCAACAAATTAAACTGTTTAAAATAAAACACCTAATGAATCTCTCCAGAAAGACAAAATAATAATTAGCACAATTACTTTTGAAAGTAGCAGAAATCAGTAACACAGAAATTAAAATTAAGAACACAGATATTACCTTTGAAACACAAGGAATATAAAATCAAGACAAAATAAGAGAAATAGATCTTTACATGCACAGACAGATCAACATCTTGAGATGATTGCAAACATTTCATTAAACAGTAACATTAGCTGAATATTCTTTGAAATAGTCCCTGAAATTAACTTTCGATGTATGATCTACTAGATGAAAAAATATGTTTGTGATAGAAATCATTAAATACTAGTTTGATTTGCCATTTCCGGTTGAATGTAAAAATGAAGTTAAACTTATTTATACTTTAAAGCTATTACAAGTTGCCTATGAAAACAAATTCGACATAACATAATTGACATGATTTTTATACCTTGGCCTCATCTAGTCTTCCTAATGCTTTCAATAGATTACCTAAATCACTCCTGACACAATACAGGTCCTAAAAAAATTAAATAAATATAAGAATGGAGATTTAAGTGAAATACATAATTTGGTAAAAATTATGTTAAATGCAAAAAGAAATTTAAATTATACAGTCAAACCCCGCTATAGTGAACGAATAGTTAGGTCCCATGCCTTGTTATACACGTATAATGTTATTTTTTGTGGATATAGTGAACCAAAAAAGTGAGGAAGTTGGATATAATGAACTTTTTTCTGTTTTCGGCTGATTTTTCTCTCTCATTTTTTCGTAATAATTTTGAAATTTCTACTTCGAAATAAATACATATACCGATTTTTAAAACCATCGATAGAGGTTAATGTAGCGATAAGCATTTTCTCTTGTTTGTTTCTTTTATCTCATTTTCCCATCCCTAAACAAACCAAGCAGATGTTTCCAACCCAGGCAGATGATGCACCTGTAAGGTGTCAGTGGGATCAATATGCATTTTCTGTCAAAGGGAATGAGTAATTATTCATTATTGGTCAAAGGGTTAGACACTAATATGTGTTGATAAGGCCCTCATTTCAACTCCTTTTTGCTCTTAGTTCAGTTAAAAAAATCCTGCAAACAAGTGTCTCAAATTTAACTTTGGCAAGCAGTAAACGTAAAACGTTTTCTATTGATGATAAAATGGACATAATCAGAAAAATTGAAAATGGATGCAATCAAGCTGATATTTGCAGGGAATATAAACCAACCAAACCTGCAGTTTGTAACATATGGAAAAATAGGGAATTAATAATTTCTGCTCATAAAAAAAATTTAGATAGCAGAAAAAAGTTGAGAAAAGCGGATCACAAGAATGTTGAAGAAGCATTACTGAAGTGATTCACCAATCGAAGAAGTCGCAACCTTCCAGTATCTAGACAAATGTCGATGAATTTGCTAAGAGATTTTATATTACTACTTTTATGTGCTCAGATGGAAGGTTAGACAGGCTTAAAAAACGGAATAACAGAAATTCAGAAAAAATTATCTGAGAGTCGGGAAGTATTTCCATATCTAAAGTTGAGGATTGCTCATCAGCTAAAGATTACTAATTTTTTTTTTTTTGTGTATGCAAGACGAAGAGTAATGAAAAATAACACATTTTTTGCTACTACATAATATTTTTCAGTGATTTATTTGAATTATGTTTAATAAAAAGGAGCAGTTTGGGAACCATTAGTTAAACTGCCTGCCTAACGGATATAGTGAACTCCCAGTTATAGTGAACCAAAATTTCGGTCCCTGGAAGGTTCACTATAGCGGGGTTTGACTGTATAACATAAAAATAAATTTTAAAAAAAGGAAAAAACACCTACATTCCTCGACAATTAAACAAGCCAAACTTATTATCTCTTGTTTTACAGCAAATGGTTTTAACTATTTGAAATGCGTTCCACTCACTCTAGTTAACAGAATACACCCACACATATTACTTTTCTAATTGTTACTTACAGGATTATATTGGAGTGCAGATACATATGCCTGTACCGCTTGTTCCATATCCCCAGCAGCAACAAGAGCTGCAGCCAAGTTGATGTAGCCATCAATGAAGTCAGGTTTCAGCCTTACAGCATGTCGGTAATTCTCCAAAGCTTCTTGCAATTGTCCTCTTTCCTTGTACACATTTCCAAGGTTTGAATATGCTTCTGCGAGCATGGGATTTTGTTTTATAGCTAATGTACTAAAGTGAGCAGACCTATATATAAACAAATAAAAGAAAATGTCTAACATTTACAACATAATAATAGGATACAGAAAAAAAATTTGCATGACACATAAGTACAAAAAAAAATAATAATAATAATTATATGAAACTGCTTTAACACTAACTTACTCAGAACTATTAAAATCCAAATAGTAAATTTTCATGAAAAATATAATCTAAAATTTATTTTTTATTATAAAATCAAAAAAAAAAAAAAATTTAAACTATTTTTACACAAATTGATTATACGTTCATAAAGATAACAAGAAATTATGTTTTTTAGGCAAAATCTGCAAATCTATCAGTACTTAATTTGAAAATATGAAATTTAACAGAAATAAATTATTATTAGCATATAAAAACTTTTTTTGAGAACTTTGCCTACTAAACAAAAATTAAATTAAAAATTTTAATTTCCAAAAAAAAATATATTATTTAAAATCATTTTGTCTATTTAGATAAATCAGTAAAAATAAATAACATTCATACTTGTCAAGTCTCCTGCATTGAAAGTGAATAGAGCTTAAGAGCAAAAGTACACCAGTGTTTGTTGGATCTTGCCGCCATAACTGCATACAATGGCGCTCAGCATTTTCATAATCACCAGCTTGATATTCTCGATGAGCAAGTTCTGCCAAACCTAAAAATGAAAAATCATTTCATCAAACACTAATACGGTTACTTAAATAATTTATTCACTAAAAAATAAACCATTTACACATTTACTTTATTTTTCATTTTTAGAAGAAAATATTCAAGATTTATACTGATTATTTATTATTCACTAATTAAAGTGTAAAAATACCAAAAAATGTTAACATTTGCACACACTTCAGGACAAACAACTTACGACCTGCAGGCCAATAATGTTTTATATTTAAATTATACCCAAGCAGCTAAAAACCATTTTTAGGAAGATTTCAGTATTGATATCTATGATGCCAAAACAAGTGCAACTAAAATATATCCTAGTAGAAAATCAACTCAAAGGGTACAACTTGTAATCACTTCTGGGCAAATCTCAAAAGAAATATATATATATATATATAATTTTTTTTTAAAATTTAACAGGGTTGCTACTCAAATCTGGAAAAAAAATTCCTGTGTTTTCCCTGTACATATTATGCACAATATATTAAAAGGAAACAACAATTACTGTGCTCTTGTGTGAGCTATATAGGGCAAACTATATTTATTAGTTTTAATTGCTGGAAAAACAGCTGAACATACTTAAATAATGCTACAGTAAATGAAATAGTTTAGTATAGCTGAAATATCATGGTTAAATATCCCATAGATTACACTTTGAGTAGTCACCATTTTTTAAAAGACAAAAATAAGAAACAAAATCCCCTGTATTTTCCCAGTTTGTAAAGAAAAAAATCAAATTTCCCTGCATTTTCCCTGTTATTTTAGATGATTTTAAAATTCCCTGCATTTTCCCTGTTATTTTAGATGATTTTTAAATTCCCTGTATTTTCCAGGTTTTCCCGGTGAAGTGGCTACCCTGTTTAAGTGTTGGTGATTGTAATCGAAACGAACAGACACAAAAATATTTCCTTTTAAGGGAAAAATAAATTACCAAAAATACAACAATAATCTAAAAAAATTAACAGAAACTTAATAAAATTTACAATTCCGTATCCCCCCCCCTTGCTTGCAAAGTTGTCTGCAAATTATATTATAGCTAATAAATTAGAAAAGCATTGAAATATTATTATTAGATTAATGTGATGGTACACTTTTCGTTTACTGAATAATTGTAAAAATTTGTAAAGATTTGATACCTCTAAACCACAATTTCTTGGTGGTAGTTGCTGTATCATCAGCATTGGAATCAATAATTTCAAAAAAAGATAAATGATTGAGTATTTCTTGTTTAATCAGATTATTTGATGCTACAGAATTACAATTTAGATCTAACTGAATCCTACACTTATCTCCAATAATTTGAGAAATAAGTTAAATGAGGTGTCAAAATCGGTTCAGTTAAATCAGCTGTTTAAAAACAAAACTTTAATTGGTGCAATTTCATGGTTCCTCGCATCCTCCAATAGTAATTAAAGAAAGATTCATGCACAGTAATCTCAGCAAATAATGACTTTTTTGCTGTTGCATTTTCTCGGTCATAATAAGTAATCAGTAAGTATTTAATTTTATCATTCTTTCTGTAACAATCTTTAAATTAGTTTCCTTCACAGATAGCAGTAATAATCTATTTCCAATTTTACTCTATCCTTGAAAATTTCAAAATAAAGAATTAGCCACTTAAGAAAATTCAATATCTTTCATTAAAAAAAAATAATTAAAAAAATGGCTATTACACATTGATCAAACCAAAAGGGATTGATATATTAGCTTCAAAGATAATAATTATGTTAAAAAAAAAAAAAACTTTTTTTTCAAAAATTGTGACACTTATTTCTAAATACTCAAATAGGAATGAATTGTTGTTTAAAATGAATAAATTTCAACTCAAACTAAGATAAACGCCACCTACTATGGTCATATAGTTATTGCTAATATCAGAGTTTTTAAGGAGAAACAAAAAAAAAACCAACGAATGCAGGTTTTTCCAAAGAGAAACTCAACTTTGCCTGGGGGAAAAGGGAGCTTATTCCCAATTACACTCAATTTCGCTTGGAAATAAGTGAAATCTTTTCAAGTACATTATAAACATACAAATTTACAAATATTAAACACATAAGATGTAATGTACACTGAAAAATAGTGCATGATTACTACCAAAGGGATGAATAAAAGACATAGTCATAAGAATAACTATTACAGTAATTTTCTGCATTCTAAATGTTTGATGAATCGCATAATGTTGATATTATAGAAATGATTTTTTGTAAAATGTAAAATATTATAGATTGCGTGATGAGTTTTAAATTATTAATTAACACATTTGCTTTAAAATTAATGAATAAAATTTCTAGAGGCATTGTATGCATTCATGAAAAGAAATTTACATATCTCTCAATAGAGCACGATATGTTCATTTGAATTTTCAATTTATCAATTTTTTATTAATCTTACAATGTGCAAAAATTCCTCAGCTTTTATATTTTTAGCTTTCGAAATGAAGATTTTGCTTATTTTATAAACATAACAGTCATATGACAAACTATGGGTTCAATACACTAAACTTTATTTTTATAAATTAATTTTTTTGTTGCTAAAGGTACAGTGGTCTATAATCGAAATCTTAAAATAAAATTTTGATCTAATATTTTAAAATAATCATTCGAAACAATAGGTTTTTAATTGAAAAATTTATTTCGGGATTCCTTTTCAAAAAATATTTATAATTGGATATTAGTGTGATCTGTAGCACCAACTACAACTGCCAAATGATTTTTAAACTTGAATTTTTTCTTTAAGTTGGATTTTTCCACGTTTTTTCTTCTTCTAGTTTATCGTAAGTTGCTGCCCAGAAGTTGTTAAGACTTGCTGGTCATGATACAAGTATATTGCCCCCTGAAGTATTTTAACAAACCCTGAAGGGTTTGTGGCATAACTACCACTATAAATATTGAATATCAATTCAATAAGACATGTTACATGTACATAAGACATGTTAACTGGATTCTAACCAGAGGTACCTTTTGATAGATGAAGGTTGACAGTCTAAAATTTGGTGACCTGTGGATGTGATAAGAACATGGCAATACTGATGGATGATCCACATTTAACAGTTGATATTAGGGGCCCCCATCAGGCGGGAAGGTGAGTGCACGACGCACCCACTTAAAGCTTGGGGGGAATTTTTACACTAAATAAAAGGAATAGTTTGGGGGGGAATTTAGAATTTGCCCAAGAGCTTGGGGGGGGGCACTAGTTGATATGCTTAAGAAATATACTGCTCAAAGAAAAAAAAAATCCAGTCATGTAAATAAAATCTCCCGGTCAATAAACAAAAATTAAGAAGAAAAAAAAATTAGCGAAATTCTATAAACAAAAAATGAAAGGTAAAAATGAATATATGAATGAGCAGAAATTGATATAAATAAATAAACAGCATGAATCAACTAGCGGAATCTGTTTATCGAATTCTATCCCAGATAAAATTCTGGAAGGGGAATAATGTGGCGCAACTACCGCTATAAATATTGAATATCAATTCACTAGTACATAAGACATGTTAACTTGATTATAACCAGAGGTACCTTTTGACAGATGAAGGTTGGCATAGTCGATAAATAAATCCCCACAGTCCAAATTGATTATGCAATAAGTGTAATGTGAATTCATATTACAAATAATTTATTTTATAGATGAGTAATGTAATTCAGCAATGCATTTTTTAATCTTGTACTCAATTTTTTGTATATATTTAGTTCATTTATTTAAAATTTTGTTAAAAAAAATCAGATTACTGAAATATGTTTTACTTTACATAATTTTGATAAAAGCTACAAAGTTAAATTTAAAAAACAAGTTAATAAGTAATAAGAGCAATTTGGATTGTTAATTGCAAAGAAAACTCATTAGAAATGATAAAATGTGAAAATAATCCCACTTGGTGGGTATAAAGATGGTTTCTTTAAGCAGGCCCAATTTTAAGAAACTAGCAGGGTTCTTTTGGACTGAGACCAACTTGATGAACACTGGGCCATTTAGTCTACAGATATCCTCCCTAAAAGCAATAGTTCTGTTCCCTCAATAACAAGAAAAAGATTCTATTTGAATAAAAAAATCCTAAGAAAACATATAAATAGTTACTTACTTTGCAAAGCAACAGCAGTGCTAATATTTAGGTCATTTGTCTTGCTCCTTTTATTGCCATTCACTCCTGTCAAATTACAAAAAAAAAAAAAAAAAAATTCATGTCTATTAAACTATTTTTTATTTTATGAATAAGGACATTTTTTTGTTTAACATAATGCATGGTCAAAATAAGCACTTTTTACAAATACCCAATACTAACAGCAACTTTGAGGGCTTTTAAAAAACAGAAATCAAAAATAAATAACAATAAGACAATTTTTTAAATCACTACACACCATGTAAAACCTTGCTCTAGAAAAATGTTGAAGTAATGTAATTTTATGAATTTAAAAACATAAATTCTTATTATTTGGTATATCATATTAGCAAATCGTATTTAAGAAATCACTAACAAGGGAAACTAGGGAAGTGTGACTCTCCAATTTTTAAATAAACTAGTGGTATGTATGCCTTATGAGGAATAATTTTAGGGGGCAACATTAGTTTCAGCCCATAGAAGGTTCTGTGAGAGATAAAAAATAATTAAATACAGTGAAACCTCCTGTTATGGACACTCCTGCAAAACGGACGCCTCTCAATACGGACATATTTTTAATTCCCCGGGAATCTTCTATGAATAAACCATTACGTACATTCTCCGCAAAGCGGACACTCCCGTAACCGGACGCGGACAGTCATTTTGATCCTGAAACGTTGTTTTTTATCTCTACAAACCGGACACTACTTTTTCTAAATAAATTGCAAGCTAAAAAAATTCAACTTTTCACCATTTTTAAAGCATGTAAATAAAACTTTTTGCCTTATCCATAACTAAAAATATTGTTAAGCTATTTCACCACCGAAAAATCAATCTTTCTCCTGTCACCTTGCCTTATCTTTGTAAAGAAAGGAGAGAAAATGGTACTGCACTCCTGAAATAATTCTGACATCGGCATCTTTTGATCTTTTCATCTGGACCACACAGGTTATGAGACCCCTCAAGTTGAAATGACTTCTCTCAATGCTTCTTCCCCATTGAAAATTTCTTTAATTTTCTTATCAATTTGAAGACTGTATTTAACACAACTGGGGTAAAAAAAAGAGAACAGAAGTATAATCTTTGAGGTGTTTATATAAATGAAACATTTATTCAGACACTTGATAGCTGATCAATTGTGAATAATCATCTCCATAGGTCCTCATGACTTACAGGTATGCATTACTTTTTTTTCTGTGAATCATGGGAGGTTTATTTTCCAAGAAGGTATTAACCATGTTCCCTATCAAATGATAAGTAGGTGTAAGGGGATGTGAACCTAATAATTGAAACGGACTGAGGACAGTACGCTCCTATTTGGTATCATATGTCTAACTTGAGTATCTATGCTAATAGGAAAATTATATTTATTTATCTGTAGCTACATCCAGAATTATGTATTTATATCAAACTTCTTTATATATTCTTTTTTATCTTTCTTATTGTTTAAATAAATATTCTTGTAGATATTTACAGTATCCTTGTAGATATTATTTAATTATTTCTACATCTTTGAGAATATTCTAAAAACAATTTACGGTGTTAAATTTCGTTATTAGGGTACCCTTCCCGTAAACGGACAACTCTCATAAAGGGACAAATTTTTTGGTCCCATGACTGTCCGCTTAACGGAGGTTTCACTGTATATAGAAAAATCGGTATTTTATTACTTCAATGCAGACTATTAGTTATAGTAATTGTCTCATACTCCAATTAATTTGTAATTAATTAGTTGGCAAACTAATAAATTAATTAGCAAATTAATTAATTATTAATTAATTGTTAATTAATTATTACTTAATTAATTGTTAATTAATTATTACTTAATTTATTTATTAGCAATTACAAACTCCAATTAATTTGAAAAATTTTTTGAAAAAAAATTTAAAAAATTTGATGCCAATATTTTTTTAAAATTAACCTAACTGGTTTTTCTGAAAAACAACAGATGTATAAAATTTTCGAAATAATTTTGACAATAAATATGCATTATATAGTACGTGAAAGTACCACAAAATTAATTGGAGCACGAGATAATTACAATAACTAATAGTCTGCATTGAAGTAATAAAATAGCGATTTTTCTATACATAGAATTATTTTTTATCTCTCACAGGACCTTCTATGGGCCGAAACTAATGTTGCCCCCTAAAATTATTCCTCATAAGGCATACATCCCACTAGTTTATTTCAAAATTGGCGAGTCACACTTCGTTAGTTTCCCTTGTAAGTTAAATGGAAAAAGGAGTTAGTGGAAATTTTATGAATATTGTTAAGTGTACTTAATTTTAATTTTTTCTTTAAATGATCATTATTTTTAATTAAAAGAGTTTTAGCATTAACCTCTTTATTATTTTTGGCCAATATTTTCCTCACAAATTTGTTAAAAACATTGAATTACTTTGTTTGAGCTTTATAACTCATGTTAAACAATTGATACCTAATTTACTTAATACAGCTCATATAATTATCAATATTTTTTTATTATGATTTATTTATGAATATTAAATTTTTTTTAATTTCATACATTTGATATACACTATGATTAATCATTTTTATTACAGTAAATCAATTATAGAACCATATTTTTATTGTTTGCTTCTCAAGTAGATTCCTATTGTCCTTAAATTTTAAATACTAAGATTAATGTCACATTTAAAGTATTTTGAATAAAACAAAAATGTAAATTTTTTTTTAAAGGAAGACACTATTGACTGAACTAAACCTTTTTATAAAATAAAACTTAAAGGACACAAAAAGCCTAAATAAATAATTATTATATTATTTGCATTTTAAAAATACAAAATTAAATCATTTCTTTTCAGCAAATTTTCACCTTTTAAATCTCAGAATTGATGGAGATTTTGAGTGATTTAAAATAAAAAATGAAGGTAAGCATTTTAAACTTTTGTAGCCGTCTTTTTCATCATTCAATGTATATTAAATGTTCTGAACAAAAAATATAGTTCCTTTAATTTACATTTAATATCTGGCATTCTATAAATCATCATGCAGTATTACTAATTCAAAATTTCAACTAAATTCCTTTACATTTTAAGTTATTTCATTCAATCATAAAAATTCTTAGAGATAAGTTTATAAAATATGATGTGCAAAACATGACTAAAGAAGAAAATGTGGAGATAAAGACACAATGTGGTTTTCAGAGAGCCACACATGGTGATAAACACCTTTTTAAATAAAATATTTCAAGACAGAAAATATTTTGATATTTATAATAATTATTGGAAGTATAATTTTTTAAAATTTATTTCAACTTCCCTACTTAGATATCTTAAAATAAAATAGAAATATTTGAAGTCATTATATATTCTAATCATTTTTTAAAACTAAATATATTTTTTGTGTAATACAAGAAAAAGTTCTTCATACTTTAACATGGTGTAAAAATTTAGATTATAGAATTGAGTTGCATCAAACAACACACTTAATGTGTACATCAATTGTTAAATAAAATATTTTAAACGCTGATTCATTCTGGTAACTCTCTAAATAAATTTAAATGATGAATAGTAAAATGAACCATAAAGTTGATCAACCGAGCAGTTTTCTTTCATATATAACCAGTCTGTCAAGTTATGTTGTGCAATGTACGCCTTAGGTAGAAATTCAATAAATATAAAATTTGTATTAATTCATTAAACATACCTGAAGATTCACTAACAATTGCAGCCATTTAAAGCTAGTCGTCAATAACAAAGATTAGATTAGTTTTATTTGAAATTTTAGAGAAAAGCGTCGCATCAATAATGGTTAGATCACAAAGGGGCAAAATTCAAGGTTGTTCTAGTTTGGGAAACTAATGTAAATTATAGTGAAATAACACAAAATCAAAACTTAAAATATTATTAAGAACTTTCAAAAGCACAAAAGTAATATCGTAATTTTATAAAAGGCTAATTATTGAAATTTAAAAGGTTAGATATCATAAACACAGCCAAGTCTCTATAGCGTATAAATTGATGACGTCATAGATGCGGAGATGCAGTGGATCGAGTTTCATAGTTATAAGGAGCCCGTAAGAGGAAGTGAAAGTCCTATCTTTCCGGTGGCAACGAAAAATGGGTCACCTTTTGCAATCATCGTGGCGACTTTCTCTATCCGTTAAATTGCCAATGTTCGTGTTCATATTTGTGATGGCCGATGGCTTGTTAAATTCACTTGCGGAAGTTTTACAGCATGGAACAGATATCTAATCTGTTGTGGTAAGTAAAAATTATCAATATGTTAATTTTTAATATTCATTTTATTTATTTTTAACTAATTAAATTTGAAAACATAGCATCAATGTTAATATATTACGTTCCATAAAACGTAAACATCATTCACGTGTTATTTTCCAATGAGAATGAATTTTATAATGCATTTATAACTCCATTCTACTGGAAAATTATCTTTATATGCTTAGCATTAATTGATTGAGTGATTATTGCTCAAAAAATTTGTTAAATAAGTTTTGAAGAGGAAGAATTCGATGACCTAAAAATGTTTTCATATTGGAATATTTATTCTAACGTAAATGCTTGATCATTAAGAATGTTTTAGTAAAATAAGCGGTAATATAGCGAAAATGAGCTTGCATAAATTTTAGGAAATTATGTAATCTGTTATTTATGTATAATAATAATAAATGAACTTATATAGAGATAAATGTTTGTATTTTGTGCTGTTTTGTCATTAAAATTTAGGAAGGATACTAAAATTTATTTTATGTATAGTTATATATATAATAAGGAATATTAAAATATGAAGGTTGCACTTTTTAGGATAGCTGTATTAAGAAAATGTAGTGGTTAAAACTATGAGTATTTTAGATCTACAATTCATCTTTATATATTTCTAAATTTCATAGTAAATATCACAGGAATTGTATGCCTTGCATTCGAAGTTGATAGATGAGATTAATATATTCAAAATAAATTTGTTAATTCTGCAAATGAGTAACAACATATTGGTAATTTTTGTCACTGTGAGAAATTTATCTCTTTTGACATTGTAATTTTTTAATAGTATTATTAATGTTACCTTTTTTTTCTCTAGTGGTCTTATTCATATATAGAAAGACCGGAAGGATGTCTGTGTACCACATACAGTTGACTGATTGTGGAGAAGATAAACTTGGTGAAACAATAGCTAGAGAACTGTCTATTTAGATAGTTAATTAAACTTTCTATATAGATGTTTTTAAAATGGTTTTCTTTTTATTGTTCTTTCCAAGTTCAGTATAACAACTAATGCATAGTTACAAACTTAACTAGATGTTAATTACATTCTAGGGTAAGTCATTCATTAACATTTTCAAGTACTTATAAGTTTAAGACTGTTCTAAAAAACTTATTGCTACATTAGCTATAGTATGTACCTCTTGCTGCAATTAATATTGCATTAATGACATCAATAAAAGTTAACTGACATCTTGGCAGACTCCCGAAACTGGTAAGTTTTATCAAAATGCATATGTAATCAGCTACTACCTGTAATGCATACATAATCAGCTGTACTTCTGAAATTTTAGAATAATTATATTGCCGATTATTTATAATTTGACCTTTATATGAATATATTTATAAGCATTTGGAGTTTTCATTATTTTCCCATTGTTAGTTGTGTGCATATCATGAAATGTAATCCAAAGTTCTGATTTTCGTAATTATACAAAATTTAATCGGCAGTGTGGGAGTAATGTTATGGTTCTAATTTATAAAAATTTAAGTATTGTTTTTGAAATTGTACATGATTAAATGATGAAGTCATTGATGATAATTTAAGATTGTGTTTCTGGTTCGTTTTCACTAAAGCTGGAAAGACAATTCTATTAAAATTGATTAAATAGTAACTTACAATTAATTCTATGATAAATTATAGTAAAATGTAGTTCATTAGTCAAATAAAGTTATTGTGGATTCTCCATGGCCATCGGGCTCCAGAACTTGTAAATCTTGTTATCAAGACCTTTGGAGGACTCTAATCTCTGCACTAGCACTGTTTGTATGCTTATTAATACATTTATTTGAGATTATGAATTTAGGTGAAGTGTATTTAAGTTGAAGTCTTATCAAAAGTGTGATGTCTTTCTGCTGAAATTTCAGAAAAATGGAGAACTGTGACAACTATTTTATTAAATAAAGTTTTAAATTGTTCATATAACCAACAGTAATTTTGACTTCCTTCATCTATTATTCGCGATCGCAACGAACTATAGGGGGCGTTGTTGTATGAGACTAATACCTGCGATTTCTATATGAACAGTCATTCAGTTACTCTAGAGACGTCCTTAATGTAGCACGTAGCATTGCAACGTTCCTTCTTTATTGTGGCTAATTAAATTTAAAAAAGAAAAATGCTTGATATTCTTTCTTATGCAAACGAAAACAAAATGGTATCTCTTTTTATTAGAGAAGGAATATCCAAAACACATCGGAAAAATATTTGTACATTAACAGAAAAAAATATGTATATTCTTATAAGAGTTAAAACCTAAT